>NC_066585.1:263317780-263917780 GCF_024323335.1 Lathyrus oleraceus | reverse complement strand
GGACGTAAACTTCATAAAATATGTCCTCTCAAAAGAATTCTATTATTTTAATGAGATAATAATAAAATTAGTATATACAGTTAATTCACTAAAACAATTTTAAATATTTTTATTTATCATCTTGATTTTAAGTCTACTTGAGGGTGTTTAAATAATATTATCTTAATGCAATGTATAATAAAAACCTCATAAAAATATATATGCATATTTATTTTTTTCTGTTATGCGCATTAAAAAAAGTGGGCAGACAGGCACAGGAGTGTCCGTCTGAATGCTAATTATTAAGAAATAATTTGATACAATTACCAAATTCTAATAAAACTAATGGTCTCTAGGATTTATGCCAACAACAACATTGAAGAAATTATTAATAGATAATAAAGCAAAACTTTATTGTTGGATAAAATAAATTTGATTACAAAAAGGACAAGTTGTACCGTGGTTGTTACAATACATAGATATGTGGATATGATAGACAATGAGCACCCAAGTTCTTCAAATCCGATTGGCGTTATTTTGACTAGAAAGGAAATGAGCAATTCATCATAAACCTAGAATAAAGTGTTCTTTATAACAAAACTATATATTTATTAAATCGGCCGAATTGGATGACTCGGTCACTAAATAATATCACGGACACCTGCAAAATTTTAAAATACCATAATTTCACATGTTCATTCTTTAAATTCAAATTCTAAATATAGTCATCACACACAATAAAATTGTACAAACTACAAATTCAAATAAATTTTTAACAAGGTCTAATTTCAAACAAGAGAAAATTGTTCCGAATAAGTTTTGTCCGATGAAAAAAACATGCATTTAACCCTTCGGTTTTCCAAAATCTCCAGTTCACCGGTTTTTACCAGTTTTGATCGGTTTTGGCCAATTCTCACGGCTTCGATAGTATACTTGACCGAGCAATCAGACCAGGCCGGTGACCTCTCTAGTTCTCGGTTCGACCGACCAGTTCGGTCTAATTTTTGAAACATTGCATATGATAGCCCCCTATAGTATTCATTTTATCTATTATCGTTACAGGATAAAAAGAATTCAATTCAATCTTAGTACACTTCGGTCTTATAAGTATATAATGACATAATCTCTGATAATCAAAGAAAAGAGCGGATGGTGAAGTTTGATTATCTAATATATAAGATTCAACAAGATGGTTAAAAAGGAAAATAGTTGTAATTATCTTGAGACCATATAATACCCGAGCACTAGACAAACTTTATTATACTTCAACCATGAAATTAAAGGGGTTGTTAGTCTAGAGTAAGTTTTCTTAAACTAACCATGAAACTAGTTATATAATAGTTATAGTTCCAAGGCTATATTATTATAGTTATTTTTCAAACAAAATCAATTTAACAACTTTTACTCTAGCTCATCTCATCGAATAAAAAAATATCAATATTCAACACAAGTTCTCATGAGAACAAATTTATATATTATGTGACTTAATGTACACTTGTGTGACCTTTTTTGTCGAGGACTTTTGTTTAATATTTGTTTTTATTTTTGTATTGGATAGACTAATTTTTTTGTTATTATTGTTCTTATTTATGTTATATGTGAATAGTTTGATTTCTTGGGGACATTGTTGCATAAATATCTAAGATAGAGATATTCTTACATGGAATGGAAGGAAAAGAGAATAATTTAAATTAATTTTTAAAAATGAAAGATACATAGTGATGGTTGAAAATTGTTGCATTCGAGTATAACCTGTTCATCTATTGAAAAAAATAATTTGAGTTAAACCCCTATATGTTGTCCATGGTAAAATAGAACCAGTTTCTAGGTTCACCAATCTATGATCTGAATTTACACTTGTCTTTTTTTTTAAGTATTATGATACCATAAAAATAAATGATTTTACATATGATGCAATAAGACTAATGTTGGAAAAAAAAACAAAGCAAGCATGGAGAAAAAAAGAACACAATCACAACACAACATAACGTAGAAACTCCAAAAGCGGAGAAAAACTACGTCCGTTGTCAAAGACAACCAAAGAATAACACTATATGAAAATTGTTACAACCAATAATATACTCTCAAATAACTCAGACCCTAGTACACTCACACCCTCCAAAACAAATATATTTAACTACATCTCACAACACTCTAATACAAGAGAACAAATAAAGTCAAATACAAGTTTAAAGTGTTTTTGACTAGTGCATCTTGGAATGAAGAATTTGAATCTTATATATATATGTGTGTGTGTGTGTGTGTGTGTGTGTGTGACGTATGTGTGTGTGTGCGTGTGCGTATGTGTGTGCGTGTGTGTGTGTGTGCGTGTGTGCGTGTGCGTGTGCGTGTGCGTGTGCGTGTGCGTGTGTGTGTGCGTGTGTGTGTGCGTGTGTGTGTGTGTGCGCGTGTGTGTGTGTGTGTGCGTGTGCGTGTGTGTGTGTGTGTGCGTGTGTGTGTGTGTGTGCGTGTGTGTGTGCGTGTGTGTTTGTGTGTGTGCGTGTGCGTGTGTGTGTGTGCGTGCGTGTGTGTGTGTGTGTGTGTGTGTGCGTGCGTGTGTGTGCGTGCGTGTGTGTGTGTGTGCGTGTGTGTGCGTGTGTGTGTGTGTGTATGCGTGTGTGTGTGTGCGTCTGTGTGTGTGTGTGTGTGTGTGTGTGTGTGTGTGGCTTTGGACTCCCTCTTCCTTCATAAAACTAAGCAATGTGGGTCTTCAAAGAACTTATATCCTATATATAATCTTGAACTCTCTATACATTCACAAAATTAAGCATTGTGGAACTTCTTCAACATGTATATTTTCAACCAACCCCAATAATCTCCACCTTGATTGAAAATAATACATAAGTTTTCACTGTCTTCACCGACAATCATATTTTTAAAAACTATCATACTTTCGCATGAAGAATATATTTCACTTGAAGATAAACCACTTCAAGAATTTCACATCGTCATCCTTCTTTTCTGATGTGGAAGGTCAAACAGAACTGCAACCACAAAACATACTAAGAACACTTATCCCCGAATAGAACCAGGATTTGATACCAGTTGTTGGGAAAAAACAAAGCAAGCATAGAGAAAAAAGAGGAACACAATCACAATACAAGAACATCACATGGAAACTCCAAAAGCAGAGAATAAACCACGGTCGTTGTCAACGACAATCAGAGAATAATACTATGTGAAAACTATTACAACACATAATATACTCTCAACTAACTCAGACCTCAGTACACTCACACCCTTCAAAACAAATATCACAATATTCTAATATAAGAATATAAGAAAGCAAAGAAAGTCAAATAAAAGTTTAAAGTGTTTTTGCATCTTAGAGTGAAGAGCTTGAATCATATATATATAGCTTTGGACTCTCTTTTACTTCATAAAATTAAGCATTATGGGACTTCTTCAACATGTATATTTTCAATCAACCCTAACAACTACGGCTCTTTCCTTTTTCACTATGGGATATAGCCAAATTTACTAATTAATGACAGTGTGTCACACAATATTTTCAATATTCAATTTCATTGTTTTTAAGCACTTTTACTGTTATTATATTTCCGTTTTGTTGGTTTTCAATAAATATTCCAAAGATTCTTGAAAATACCCAACCAAGTTGAAATCATCCTAACAAGGAAAATCTCATAGTGTTTTACTAAAAAAATTATTATGGTGGGGCAATGGGAGGACTAGCACACGAAAAATGGAAGAAAAACATAGGGAAAAATAATTCAATAGAGGCGCACCTACATATCACAATGATGATATCAAGCTTCAAACTGGCAAAGTGGCACTCTCAATAAGTACATTGGCACAATTCAAACATTATGCCAAATTTCCAAAATAGAGGTGTCGAGAAATAACGGTGCAATTAAGTATAGGTGCAGTGCAATCTTCCGTTTTCATAATATTTTCTATAAGTTGTAAAACATGTTTATTCAGTCATTAGAGTTCTTAGTTTTTATGAGTCTAAGGCATATTTTAGCATCAAGAACCAAGAAAAACAAAGGCAACCATTAGGGATTCATTTCTAATCATTGTAAATTTAATTTCTTGCTTTTCAATTGTGATAGCATGAATCTTTTAGGATGATTGGTTAGCTCTCTAAGATTAGGTTCCCCTTGGATAATTTTACCCTTACAATGGGAAACAATGTGATCTTTCTTGATTGTCTCTATAATGAACCTTTGTTTGATGAATTAGAATTTTTTTAGTTGATGTTTATATAGCAATGAGACTTACCCAGAGGTTTGTAAATCCGATTAATAAAATTATGGGACTGTAATGATTGCTCAACTCTTGATAAAAATACTCTCAATCGTTAGTCTAGTTTTACGTGTGATCGAACCTTCATAAGTTGCGATTATATTCTCCCATGACCTGGGAGGTTGCCTCAGACGAAGCGATTTACTTGGAGATCAATTCATTAGGTAAACGTGTTTTGTAAAATAGTCTTCTTATTAATGCACTATAAAACCTTCGTCTGTTGTGATTATATTCCCCTAGGACATGGGGATCACTTCGGAAAAAATGGGTTACTTGGAAATTAATTTGTTGGGTAACCCTGTTTTGTAAAATGTCATAACTAAAACATAGTCATTGTAGGTTTAGTCAGGGGTTACTCACTAGTATGGGTTGATGATTCGACATGGGAACTTAATCGTCTTTATTATTATCTTTTTAATCGTTAGTTCAACTAATTAGTTTTATAATTAGTAACAACCCAATCAATTGCTCTATCTGTAACCCTACTTAAGAACCTACAAAATAGGGCAGAGAAACCACCTAAATATTTTCTATAATAATCCAATTGTAAATCCCACTTTACAAGGGATGCCCAGACTTCCCGATTTTCAAAATTCAAGGGTTTTTAACATTCCATAAAAATTGAATCTAGATATTATGTTGGAAAATTTTATGCAAGCTAAAAACCAACAATTAAACAAGGTTATTAGGCTACTGAATTTTAAGGTAGACTCAATGGCCACTCAAATAGATTTTTCCTTTAGAACTACCGATATTCTCATTAACCATGCAACTTAGTATATCATTTTAAAAAATAGGAAACAATTGAATAAACCAAAATGTAATTAAATGGAAGAGAGCGAGCATAAGAGGAATCTAAAACCTCTAGTGAGGGGTTTGAGAAGGAAGCGGAAAAATATATAAGTGTAGATAAGGAAAAATAAAACCTTATGTTCCTTCCCAACCATATAGAACACCCATTCCATACCCAAATATTTTTTTCTAAGGCAAAGGTATAAGAGAAATTTAAAAAGTTTGTAGAATATTTGAATAAATTGTACATAAACATTTAATTCACTAAGTATATGTTTCAAATGACGCTATACACTAATTTTGAAAAAGAAACTTTATCTAAAAAAGAAATCTCAAGGGCAATTAAATTGTAGTTTCAAAATAAATTGCCTCATAATCAATGATCCATGAAGATTTTATGTTTATTATGTAATTGATGGGATGATTTTCGATATAATTTTGTGTTATCTTGAGGATAGTGTGGGTTTGATGTCGTTATCAGTATGTGAAACACTTAGTGTGGGTAAGTTGAAGTATAATTACATTTATTTGCAACTGGATGACCGGTCAGTCAAGTATCAAATGGGAATATTGAAATATGATCCTATAAATATAGGGAAGTTGTTTATCCATGTTGAGTTTGTGGTGTACTTGAAATGGGGGTATTCTCAAATTTCATTGGTTTTTAGAGACCTTTTCTTTTTATGATAGGTATTTCAATTAATTTCAAGCAGGTAAACAATTTAATGTAGGTAAATTTGTTTAACATTGTGAAAAGTCCTTCCTTTAAGGATTATTGTTAAAGGGTTGACATGATAGATGATCTATTAATTAGTGTCCTCCAAGACCTCTCTTTTATGTTTGATTATAAGTTTTTATGGTTGGAGATGAATGTGATGGTAAGAAATCGAAAGAATATAAGGAATTGTTGGATACAAATCTTATGGTTCTGAATCTCGGTTTTGAATTGATGGAGGTGGAAGATTCAACACTTCTTACAAGAGATACATCACAAGTAGAAGTTAAATTTTTTCCATCAAACCTCGTGCATGAATTTCTTAACAAATATTTGACCTTTTTTACTGTTGTTACTTCTTAAATGAATGTTAAAGAAATTAGAAAACAAAAATACTTGATTTTCTTTAAAACGTATCTAAAAGTCATTGGGTACACTTTTTAGAGCATCAAGGGAATTAATCCATCATTTTTCATGTCTAAGGTACTACTCAAAGAGAGTTGTAAATCCTCCATAGAGTATAAAAGGAGGTCAAATTCCAACATTAAAGAAATTGTAAAATGGAGGTACTTAAGCTTTAGTATGTAAGGGTAAGATATCTCATCTTTGATAGTGAATGGGTCAATCATGTACAAATGAATCCTAAAAATAGAGTCATTAAAAATGATATAAATGATTTTTTGCTACTAATATTGTTTTAGGATGGAGGATGTGTATATATTACAAAATATTGAATGAATCAACTCGTAAAGATCATTTTTCCCTTTGATTTGTTGACCGGATTTTAGAAAGTATGAGATTGAAAAGTTCACCGGAGTGAACGACTTTGGTCTGTGGCACTTGAAGATGAAAGCCCTACTGGTTCAGTAGGGTTGTTTAGAAGCATTGAAGGGAGCCGTAGCCATGGATGTTACGTTAAAGGATAAAGGAAAATTGACTATGGTAGAGAAAGCCCACAACGCCATCTTATTGAGCCTTGGTGATAAGGTTCTTCGACAGGTTTCGAAGGAGACGGCGGTGTCAGGTCTCTGGGAGAAACTCAAAAGTTTGTATATGACCAAATCATTGGTCAATCGCCTCTACCTGAAGCAAGCTTTGTATTTATTCAAGATGAGTGAAGACAAAGTTATGGATGAGCAGTTGGATATGTTAAACAAGTTGATTCTTGATCTTGAAAATATCGATGTAAAAATCAAGGATGAAGATCAAGCACTGTTATTATTGTGTGTTTTTCCCATAAGACATGTTCACTTCAAAGAAACTCTCTTGTATGGAAGAGAGTCTCTGACCTTTGAAGAAGTTCAATCAGTCTTGTACTCTAAGTATTTGAACAAACAAAAGGAGCATATGTCATCTTCGACTAGTGAAGGTTTATCGGTTAAGGCAAAATTCACAAAGAGAGATGGCAAGTTCGACAAGAAGATGGGTAAAAGTCAGCAGAAGTCTTATAATGGTGATGCATCTGGTATTTGATACTATCATTGTAAGAAGGAGGGTCATACAAGAAAAGTGTGCCTTGAACTCCTAAAAGACCATGGAGGTAAGGATAATGTCAACGCAATCATTATTCAAGATGGTTTCGACTCATATGATGTTCTTGTGGTTTCAAGCGATGAATCAAGTAAAGAGTTGATTATGGATTCAGGTTGCATTTGGCACATGACTCTAAACAAATACTTGTTCGAGGAACTATGTGATCAAGATGGTGGATATGTATTGCTTGAAAACAATCAAGCTTGCAAGATTACATGTGTTGGATCTGTGATATTCAAGATCCATGATTAGTCAATAAGGTTGTTGACTAAAGTCAGGTATGTACCAGATTTGAAGAGAAATTTGATTTCTCTTGGTGAATTCGACAAGAAAGGATATGTTTTACAAGGAAAGAAAAGTATTCTAAAAGTCATGAAGGGGTCGAAGGAAGTCTTAAGAGACGTGAAGAAACAAGGCTTGTATACCTTTGAGGATAAAGTTGCTAGTGGTTATGCAGATGTTGCATCTACGAAACCTTTGTCGAAGATATAAATTTGACACATGAGATTGGGTCACATCAGTGAAAGAGGTCTGGTCGAATTGGGGAAACAAAATCTACTTGGTGGAGACAAAGTCGAAAAGCTGAAGTTTTGTGAACCCTATGTACTTGGAAAATCTTGCAGACTAAAGTTTGATAAAGGCAAACAAAGATTACATGGATCCCTTGATTACGTCCATACTGATCTTTAGGGGGCTACGAGGTGTCCATCACATTTAGGGGCAAGGTATTTTCTATCCATAGTTAATGATTATTCCATAAAGTTATGGGTATTCATCCAAAAGACTAAGGATGAGACTTTTGAGAACTTCAAAAGTTGGAAGACTTTGGTCAAAAATCAGACTAGCATGAAGGTCAAGAGACTGAGAACTGACAATGGCCTTGAATTTTGCAATGAGGCGTTCGACAGTTCTTGTGCAACCTCTGGTATTGCAGGGCACATAACTACTCCAGGTACTCCCTAACAAAATGGTTTGGCTGAAAGGTTTAATCGAACCATTTCAAAAAGAGTAGAGTTAGATGTATGTTGACTAGTGTTGCGTTAAAGAATGTGTTTTGGGTTGAGGTTGTATCGACAACAACATATATGATAAATAGATTTCCTTCGACTCTGTTAGATATGAAGACACCTGAATAAATTTGGTCGAACATCCACCAGATATTGGTAAACTTAGAGTATTTGGATGTATAGCCTATGCTCATATTCGGCGGGACAAGGTCGAACCTAGAGCTCTGAGATGTATGTTCATGGGATATCCTGAAGGAGTCAAAGCTTATAGGCTATGGTGCCTAGAGCCAAGTCACAAGAGGTGTATCACTAGTCGATATGTGGTTTTCAATGAAGCTGGGATGGATTTCAAGAAAATTGATGACGTAAGTCAAAGTTCACAGATATATGAAGAAGAGATAGAACAAGAGGAGATTCATGTTGAGGTGGAGAATTACGATGTTATATTGTGTATCCCAGATCAAGTTGAAGAAGAAGCATAAGATATTGAAGATACTGAGGAACATGAGGAAATTATCGATGACCACCTATTTGAAAGAGATAGACCGAGAAGAGTCATCAAGCCACCCCAAAGACTTGGGTATGCATATATCATATCTTATGCCTTAATCTCTGCAAGCGAGGTTCTAGATGAAGAACCTAGAGACTATAAGGAAGTTATGAGGAGTCGAAATAAGACTGAATGGTTGAATGTCGTGGATGATTAGATGAAGTCTCTTCATGATAAACACATTTGGGAACTGATTAAGAAACCTGTTGGAGCCAGGTTAGTCAGTTGTAAGTGGATTTTCAAAGTTATAGAAGGAAACGAAGGAGTGACGTTGAAGAGATATAAGGCAAGATTGGTCGCAAGGGGTTTCACTCAGAAAAAATGTGTTGACTTTAATAATGTGTTCTCTCCTGTTGTGAAGCACATGTGCATTCAAATGTTACTTGCCATAGTGGCACAGTTCGACCTAGAACTGGAACAAATGGATGTGAAGACTGCTTTCTTGTACGAAGATCTAGATGAAACAATCCTGATGAGGCAGCCGGAAGGGTATGCATAAAAGGGTAAGGAAGATTATGTGTGCAAGCTAAATAGATCTTTATATGGATTGAAACAATCTCCTTGGTAGTGGAATAGAAGATTTAACAAGTTCATGGCACACATAAGTTTCATTAGAAGTCAGTTCGACCACTGTGTTTACTTCAGATTTCGACCTGGAAACTCATTTGTTATTTTGTTGCTTTATGTGGATGATATTCTCATAGCAAGCAACAATGTCGAGGATGTAATGAAGGTGAAGGTTGAACTCAATAAGGAGTTCGATATGAAGGATCTGGGAGCAGCATCCAGGATTTTTGGGATTGACATCCGAAGAGACAAAAAGCAGTCGAAATTATGATCATCTCAATAGACATACCTACGGAAGATTCTCAACAAGTTTAGTATGTCAAATTCAAAGTCTGTTGTGACTCTGGCAAACCCTCAATTCAAGCTAAGTATAGATCAATGTCCCAGTACTTAGGTCAAAAGAGCTTATATGAATAGCATCACATATGCTAAAATAGTAGGTTCTTTGATGTATGTTATGGTATTTACTCTACCCGACATAGCATATGCAGTAAGTCTTGTAAGCAGGTACATGACGAATTCTAGAAAGGCTCACTGGAAAGCATTGAAGTGGACTCTAAGTTACATAAATGGGTCTCTGAAGAGAGTCCTGATTTATGGTAGAGCATGTAGTGAAAATAATAAAGCAGAAATCGAAGGGTATGTCAACTCTGATTATGCAGGTTGTATGGATTCCAGAAAATATATTTCTGGATATGTGTTCACTATGTCTGGCACATCAATTAGTTGGAAAACAACACTTCAGAAGGTTGTTTCCTTATCAACCACTGAAGTGGAATATATCGCCCTCATTGAAATTGTGAAAGAAGCATTGTGGCTTGAAGGTTTTGCTAAGGAACTAAAACTTCAAGGTCGAGTTATCACTGTTAAATGTGATAGTCAAAGTGCTACACACTTATCGAAGAATTCAGCCTATCATGAACGAACCAAGCACATCGATGTGAGACTGCATTTCGTCAGAGGGGTAGTCGAGCGTGGAGAAGTCCAATTGCTGAAGGTTTCGACAGATCACAATGTTGCTGATATGATCACCAAGATATTACCAAGTTGCAAGTTTTTCCACTGTATGCAGTTGATAAAGCTGCATAAAGAAAACTAGTTTGTTTCTGTGATGTTATAGAGTTTGTTCCAATGTGGAGATTTGTGAGATATTTGATCGAACTCTAGTATGGTCGAAGGGTAGCTTCTTGGTTCGACAATTCTACAGGACCTTAGTATGTCGTCGAAGTCTGTTCACATGTTGTAGTCGAAGTATGCTAGGATTGTTAGCATGTCGAATTTGGTCTGTTCGTTATGCCCAATTGTTTAAGTTAGTTTGTTCTCTAAGTTAACTTGTGTAATGGGCCTGTGTGTAAAAGCTCATTAGTCTAGTAAGTTAGTTTTCTTATAAATAGCATACTAGTCTCTCATCATTGTATACCGCAAATCCTAGTTAGGGTGAGGGAGGTTATTTATTATTTTGTAACACATGTAATCTTGTTTCAAAGATAAAGTAAAGAATAGTAATTTATAGTCAAATTCACTGTGTTCTTATTATTTTCTTCTTTTCTATCCTTGTGAGTTTCTTACCTATCAAAAAACCAATTATACTTTATAATTTCAGTATCGTTTTCACAACGCTCATGTACCTTAGACTCTTGAAGTTATAGTAGTCGCTTAATCTATATTGCCCTTAGCGCGAGTTCTCAATATATCGTTCTTATCTATTACTGAAAAATTGACAAAAAGATAAACTATTCAACAAATTTGATATCAATAATGCAAATAATCGATAAATCAGCCTGCATCCTTATAAACTTCATATTACAAAATCTGAATGCATGTTATTGTTCTTGTTTGGTCTTTAAAATCTAATGAACTGATTTCTCAATTTCTATAATTTGAACAATACCCGTAGCAAAGAAAAAAGAACTCTTGCATTAAATGAAAGAATAAAAGTTAATGTGTAATGATCTATTGTTAAAATAGTTAGATACTTATTGGTTCAAACAAGATTTGATGACAAAACGAGATAAAATTAACAAAAATAATTCAATTTGAAATTATAGAAATGAAATGAGAAAATACATTAGTAGGAAGAAAGAAGAGAAGTTTGTATAAAATTCTCTAATCCAAACTAAAAACACGTTGTGTATTCTAAAACTAAAACGTGAAATGCATTTTTATGATTTAGAAGGACTTTTAAAAAACTAGAATTGTGAGAAAAGAAAAAATCTTGAAATTTTTTATTTATTATCGGTTTTGGGAGATTTCTAAAATCCATACACAAAGTTAGTTAGCATATGTGAATCTTAAATGTTATCTTAAAATTGAATTGATGTAACATAGGATAATAATTTTCAACCTCCTAGGAAGTACTAGTACTTTATTGAAGAAACTTGGGATATGCCTTTCACCAATTCTCCTGCTCATGAAAAGCCCATATCACTGATCAAAGATATTAATATCACATGGGCGGTTTGAGTTAGACTACAATAACAACAATTACGACTCAGAGAGATCGATTAATTCAAAAAAATCAATTTTACCGTCTGTTAACAGAAATTTCGTTTAAAGTAAAAGTAAAATTCCGTATAGACGGGCCTAATACAAGAATTAATTACATCTAGTAGAATTTGAACTTGAGACCTTGAGACGAATACACTCTCAGAACCCAAATCTGGTAGTACTTATTTATGACAATGTTTCATTTACTTTTTGATATACCAAAGTGGTGACCTAGTTTACTATACATGTGTATATATAAAAAAGCTAGGTACATGTATGGCATAAGCAAAATGCAATTTGTTTTGTTTTGTGTTTGATTGGAAGCAAATAAGAAAGGTTAAAAATAGGAAATGGAGATAGAGGTAGAGAGAGGAATGAGTTCAAAAAGAGGAATGCATTTAGTGTGGGAAAATCTGAGTGTTGTGATTCCAAATTTTGGGAATGGACACACAAAGAGGTTGCTTAATGGTTTGAGTGGATATGGTGAACCAAACAGAATCATGGCTATTATGGGTCCATCTGGTTCTGGAAAATCTACTCTTCTTGATGCTTTAGCAGGTTCATTTCTCTCTCTCTAACTACTTCTTTAATAACAATTTTTTTTTAAAATGGAAAAAAAATCTTAAGAGAAAGTATAGAACTGTTTGATCTGTGTCTTCTTCTTCTTTTTTTCTTTTTTTTTTCTCTAAATTATCTTGAAGAACTATGGATAATTTGTTTAATTTTAATGAAAATTAGTCTAAGTAATTTAGAATATTTGTAAAGCATTTTTCATTCAAATTAATTTTTATAATATAATTAATTTTTTATTAATGCTGGATAAATCATCTATATTTTTATGACGAAAATAGGAAGAAGAAAAAAAAATCAATTTGCTGATATTTGGTAAAGCGTTTCTGTATGAAATTGCATGAACACTAAGCGGTTAATTTTTCTTTATTTTTTAGAATAAAAAATGAAAAATGAAACAGATTATTTAGGCTTTTGGGTGATATAAAAAACAGTGGAAAGTGCTAATATTTTTCATAATGTTTCCAAAATCTCAGCTCTCACTATTTTCTTGAAATTATAAAATTTGAAACAAGGGACATATTAATCTGTAAAACAAATAATATTAATTAATATAACTTTAAGAGAAGGAGACCATAATGTTAAAAAAAAAGATTTAAATGACATCTTTTATATCGGCAAAACTTAATAATAGTTATATTATAAATCTTACTCAAGTTAATTCTGTGTCTTGGTGAATATTATGATATTCATAGAATTTAGTTAGGTGCCGCTTGCACATCTAGTATTAAATTGTTAAATGTTAGCTATTTTATTTTAATTTATTTTTTATTAAATTAAAATTTTAAAGAGATTTTGTTTAGAAATACCAATACACAATCAAAATTTATCGATGTACAAAAAAAATCAAATTTTATGTATGTCAAAATATTTGCTTGTTTTTTTAGGTGAACACTAAGTTATCCCTGAAATTTTACATGTCATTTTTAAAATATATTTCTTAGAGTTATGTTAAGAGCTGTCACATTTTTTTCTAGAGATTTTGTATGAATTAGTCATTGTTTAATTATTATAAATATTTTGACAAATTTAATATCTTATGTGGTAGCTGTCTATTACACTCTCTAACTAAGTTATATGGTTAGGAGGAATTAATATAAGCAAGACAAAAACTTATCCTTTCTATATCCCAAAAATTATTTTGTTAAAATAAATTATTTTAAATTATAAATCACTTTGCAATCTTAATTATATCTTTAAATATTTTCTCGGTCATTTATTGTTAATTTTTCTTTAATTTTTTTAACTTTTTTTCATCTATAATAAATTGAAACGGTTATGCATGTGCTTGACATAGATTTACAATACGATGATTTATTGACGTTGATTTGACATTTTATTCTTAGGGCCCTTTAGAACTAGAAATATAGATGCATATATTCCAACACATCTGACTATCAAATTCCTCTTAACAATTAAAATATATATATATATATATATATATATATATATATATATATATATATATATATATATATATATATATATATATATATAACCGTCCATTTGAAAATAATTATTTTGCGTCTATTATAAATTAAATTTGACCGAATTCAATTAATATTTATTTTTATTATTCTTATTATCCATTATAAAATTGAAATTCATTGTTAGATTATCATCATTTATATAATTTAATTATGGTAAAAATACAAAGACATGTAATATAAAATTCTAAATGTTATTTAATTTGTAATTAAAAAAATAGTAATGAGTAAATTAACATTAAACTATATTAAAAAATTTATCGCATAATAATAATATATTTTTCAATAATAACAAAAATATTCTTCAGTTGGCCATTCTAAAGCTTTAACAATTTTATTTTTAAAATTAAAAAGTATATATTTGTAAATTTTGTAATAAATAGGTAATTTTTATGGATTTGATCCGGTAAATATTAATCTCGCAATTTATCCACCAAATTTAGTTAATTAAAAATCAAAATATCACACGTCAAAATCAAATTTTTAGAATAAAACTTCATATTAAATTTATATCTTGGATTTAATATCAACTTAAACATAGGTTGTCTATCCTTATATTCTACATATTAGCATTTAAAAAAAAAATCTAGAGTATTATGGACTTGTATTTATATTTTGGTGTACAAAAAATTTATAAAGAATTTTTTTATAAAAGTTTTAAATAAAAATTTAATTTAAATGATTATTTTTAAAATATTATTGTAGGTATTTTATCATTTTATCAAAAAAAAAAATCATAAAATGTTATTTTAAATAATTTTTTATAAAATTCATTTTTGATATATAGTTTTTTGAAATAATTATGATTTTGACTATGTTTTGATCTTTAATAATATATGTGTATGTTATAGAATGATGTCTTTTAATTTATTAAAAATAAATTTAAAAATTTTTATAATAATTTAGAAAACCTTTTTATAAAATTCATTTTTAAAAATTAAAATAAAAATCTATTTTTTAAAAGCTAAAACAAATGGTTGCCTTTATTTTTAAAGTAATAGGATGAAAATTCTTACATTTCACATTGTAACTTTAGAGTGGGAATGGATTAAAATATGTAAGGTTGATTATAGATTTATAATTATCGGTAAAATGATGAGCACGTGAAGCGATTAAAATTGTAGCTACATTATTCTCCATTCCTTGAAAGAATGGAACAAAAGATTGGTATTTTCTTTGATGAATTTAAGATAACCAAAATTAGCTATATGGCACATTTGCGCCATCATAATTAAACATCTATAACAAACCCAACAAACAAGACCTATACTACTCACCCTCCTATGGCCCATGCATGCTTAAAAGTGTAAACAAACTTCAAATATTTAGACACAATTTTGACTTATTTATCATAGACTTTTCTTACAAAGAAAAAACTAGGCCATGGCACTTGCCAAAATAAATGGATAAAAATAATTTTATTGTTGTCCAAAAATAACAAAGTGCTTGAAATTAGTGGTGGCAAACATGCATGTCCACTCCGTTTAGGCCCGCTCCATAAAAGTCCGCAAAAAAATGGGCGGGACGAGACGGTCATAATTGAGGATGTGGACCTAAAACTTAGGTCCATCCTGCAAAAAAGTGAGGATGGGGCGGGGAAAACTCGCGGACACTGCACTCTTTAAGTTTAAAAATACAAAAATTTATGTAAATGCACGTGCCCGCAAAAGCCCGTGAAAAAAATGGGGCGGGACGGGACGGCCACATTAGAGGGTGAGGGGTTAAATTCTTGGTCCGTCCCGCACTAAAGTGCGGGCAAAACGGACATGCCCAGTGGACCGGACCCGTTTTGCCACCCCTATTTGAAATGTGTCATAAAAAAATTTGTCACGATTAAACTATAACAAAATAGAATCTCTATTTATTTTGTCGCAGTTAAATTATGGCTAACTTACACATTACCTTCGAAAACGGCTCTAATATATAATTGGTATTCATTGCGTTGCAGGTAGATTATCTAGAAATGTTATCATGTCTGGAAATGTGCTTTTAAATGGAAAGAAAAGGAATCTAGACTATGGAGTTGTAGTAAGTAACTTATATGAATTTCTTTTTTAATTATTTCTTGTTATATACAATTAACAAGTAATTTTTCATAATAGTAACATATTTTCTATGTATCAAACACTATACAGGCTTATGTGACACAAGAAGATATAATGTTGGGAACCCTAACAGTCAGAGAGACAATATCATACTCAGCAAATTTAAGGCTTCCAACAACAATGACAAAACAAGAGATGAATGACATTGTTGAAGGAACAATCATAGAAATGGGTCTTCAAGATTGTGCTGATAGGCTTATAGGAAATTGGCACTTGAGAGGTATAAGTGGTGGAGAAAAGAAAAGACTAAGCATAGCACTTGAAATCTTAACAAGACCTTGTCTTTTGTTCCTTGATGAACCTACAAGTGGTTTGGACAGTGCTTCAGCTTATTTTGTTGCTCAAACTTTGCGTAACATTGCTCATGATGGGAGAACTGTGATTTCTTCTATTCATCAACCGAGTAGCGAGGTTTTTGAATTATTTGATGATCTCTTTCTGCTTTCTGGAGGCCAGACAATTTACTTTGGACCGGCTGAAAATGCGGTTGAGGTACTTTTTGTGTTGACGCCGGATTACGTGTTGCGTTTGTTTGGAATAAACTCTGATATGATTTTTATGCAGTTCTTTGCGAAAGCGGGATTTCCGTGTCCGAGTAGAAGAAACCCTTCTGATCATTTTCTTCGCTGTATTAATTCAGACTTTGACACTGTCACGACTACTATGATGGCTTCCCGGGGAACACATGTATGTAACGATTTGTTTTATGTTTTATTGATCGGTTGAAGTGTAAACAGATAACACCTGTGGTTGGATCGTTGTTTCGTCCTGGTTTGAGCGGTTTAAAATAGTTGAACTGTTATTGAGACGCGTCTTTGGTACTATGTTAAACTAATTCCTTTGAATGCAGGAACAAAAAACATTAGCACCGTCAACGGTGAACTTATCGACAGCAAACTTATCGACAGCAGCGACCAAAGCAGTACTCGTAGAGAAATACCGTTGGTCAGAATATGCGACTTGTGCAAGAGCAAGAATCAAACAAATGTCGAACTTTGTAAGTAGAATTCTACACCTAGGATGCTGTAACTTGTAACCTAAGTTTTCTATAATAACATGAACAATTTTACTATATGAAATTATGAAGAACGAGGATTCGTGTTAATTACAGGACGGGCGTGATTATGAAAGTAAGAGCAAGAGCCAAGTCAAATGGTGGAAGCAACTATCAACTTTGACTCAGAGATCTTTTGTGAACATGTCTAGAGATGTAGGGTACTATTGGATAAGGTTAACAATCTATGTTGCTTTATCTTTGTGTGTTGGAACAATCTTTTTCGAAGTTGGTTCAAGTTATCAAGCCATTTACGCAAGAGGAGCATGTGGCGCTTTTATATCAGGTTTCATGACATTTATGGCCATAGGAGGATTCCCATCGTTCATAGAGGAAATGAAGGTATCGAATCAAACGCTGCGCTGAACACTAATATTATCGTCTCTAACACTTAGTGATGAAGCTAAAGACATGTTTTCTATGTTGCAGGTCTTCTATAAGGAAAGGCTGAATGGATATTATGGAATTGCAGTATACATTCTGTCGAATTTTCTCTCTTCTTTTCCTTTTGTAGCAGCGATGTCCTTTGCTACTGGGACGATAACATATTATATGGTTAAGTTTCGTCCCGAGTTTTCGCATCTTTTGTATATCTGTTTGGATCTTTTGGGATGTATTGCTGTTGTGGAGAGCTCAATGATGATTATAGCTGCATTGGTTCCCAACTTTCTTATGGGATTGATAATTGGAGCAGGATATATCGTAAGCGTAACATAACCCTTTATATATTTTAGTATCATAATTACTTCTAGTCATAGTTAATTCTGGTTCCTAATTGAAATATATTATGTGTGTGCAGGGTCTTATGATGATGACTGCTGGCTATTTCCGGAAGATCCATGATCTTCCTAAATTCTTCTGGCGTTACCCGATTTCATACATCAATTATGGAGCATGGGGATTGCAGGTATATTTGTATTAAAGTTGTTTCTATAAGCTATAACAAGCTGTAAACTCCTCTAAACACTTACACAGTTACATGTTTATATCAATTGCAACTTTGAATGTCTTTGTGTATGACGTAACATTATTGATTCTGGGAAATGGATGCAGGGAGCATTCAAGAATGACATGATTGGGATGGAGTTTGATTCATTCATAGCTGGTGGACCAAAACTGAAAGGAGAAATAATCCTCACAACAATGCTTGGAATGAAGGTTGATTATTCAAAATGGTGGGACCTAGCTGTGGTCATCTTCATCCTCTTGTTGCTTAGAGTTTTTTTCTTTTTCATTCTCAAATTTAAGGAGAGAGTTGTACCTTTCCTTCACAGTATCTACACAAAGCAAACACTGCAACGAATCATGAAGCGGCCTTCGTTCAGGAAAACTCCGTCGTTCGCTTCCAAGAGACACCAACCACTGCATCCATTGTCTTCTCAAGAGGGTCTCAACTCTCCATGTCATTAGAATTCCATTGTTTCCTGATATAAATACACAGTATTCATACACTATATACCCCCAACATTATTATATTATAATGCATTTGGAAATACTGTTTATTTCTGTATTATAGTTTACGCGAGTAAAATATAAGAATCGGGACATGGATTATGCGCACTTATGGTTCATAAGTTTTTAAAATAATAAATTTCACAATTATTTATGGAAATAATACATTATTTACAGTTAGTACTTGACAACTCATATATTAGTGTTGCATTCCCCATGGCATATCATTTCATCAAGAGTCTGATCTTAACTATACCAGATATATTTTTTTGTGAAGTTATCAAACAAATGATTCATGCATTTGTAACTATGGCTAGAAATATCCAAGACAGTGCCAGAGAAACTACAAAATATCTGACTACACCTTTGAAAAGTATAAGAATTTTCCATGGATTTTAAGAATATTAAGATCTTTGTAAGTTTACACCACTAACCTAGTCATTTAAGAATCAACCTAATATCAACTAAAGTTTTAGCAGAATATGAACCCATCCATCTGTGCAGCAAATATACTTGGCAAAAAACTGTAGCCCATGCTACTCTTCATTTGATTTCTTCTTATCCGACTCTTCATTTGATTTCTTCTCATCCGGCTCTCCACTTGATTTCTTCTCAACCGATTCTCCATTTGATTTCTTCTCATTCGATTCTCCATTGGATTTCTTCTCATTCGATTCTCCATTGGATTTCTTCTCATTCGACTCTCCATTTGATTTCTTCTCATTTGACGCTCCATTGGATTTCTTCTCATTCGACTCTCCATTTGATTTCATCTCATTTGACGCTCCATTGGATTTCTTCTCCTCTGACTCTCCATTGGATTTCTTCTCATCTGACTCTCCATTGGATTTCTTCTCATCTGACTCTCCATTGGATTTCTTCTCCTCCGATTCTCCATTGGATTTCTTCTCCTCCGATTCTCCATTTAATTTCTTCTCATCCGATTCTCCATTTAATTTCTTCTCATCTTCAACGTGATTGTCAAAACCATGATGAGGAACTTCAATCATTGGCTTGGGAATTGGCCGTTCATTGAAATTTTCAGGAAAAAATTCAAAGTCAGGACCAAAGTTGAACTTTACTGTGCAGTTTGGTTCATTTGGCAGAGTATACATTGAAGCAGCAGGATAGTAACGACCACCATAGAGGTCCTTGAAAGCAACACCTTGGCATACACCATTTTTAAAGAAAGACATTTCACTTCCTGCACAGGGAAGAGAATATTTGAAACCGAGTGAATTTTCATTCCATACTCAAAATACAACTTATAGCAAAGGAAATTTAACAGTTGTTCAATAAGCAAGGGATATAGTTGTTCAATCAATGGCCATAGCATTTCAATTGTAGAGGTATGGTGTTTCGAGAGCTTGTGAAAATAGTTGATTGTATGTGTATTAAATTGCCTTCAACGTATTTTCATAAGCTTTCAAATATAAGTAAAGTAACTTATAGAAGCAGTTCGTACGCAGTTCATGCAGAATTTTCTCATTTATTTTTCAATTATAGAAACATGTACATAATCAATTGAACGAATAAGTTGTGTACCTAACAGCAACCTATATATCATGACCAATGGGCTCTGACAATTTTCCAAGCTATTGAGGTTCCCATCCCAAGTATCAAGCACACACAGAACTCCCAAATTAGTGAATATTCAGACATTGAGATTAAGGAATTCAAATTGCTACGTACCTAAGACTAAGACAGAAATGCGGCAGCGGCATTGCACATAGAACCAAATCAGGATCAAATTACGATCACCTTCGCATAAAGTATTTAGTGGGTTTATTGTCTGACAACTATAACTACTGGCCAAAAATACATTGGTGACAGAAGGTCAACATCAGGAGCCTGTATCTTCATAGGTCCTAATCTAATCTCCTGGTGGGCCAAGAAACAGCCTATCTTCTCCAGGTCAAGCACCGAAGCTGAATACAGAAGTCTTGCCCTTGCCACATCAGAATTACTTTGGGTTCAGTCTCTTCTAACTGAACTCCAGGTTCCTTACTCCACTCCTACTGTCCTATGTGATAATATGAGCACTATTTCTCTTGCTCACAACCCTGTACATCATGCAAGAACAAAACACATAGAACTAGACTTATTCTTTGTTAGAGAAAAAGTGCTCAGCTGATAGATATGGCAAGGTGTATAGTAGGACACGTAAGAAGAGAGAGATGAGGAATAGTGTTACTCCCACTCAAAACTAATTCTGTTAGGAGCACATGGGAGAGGTGCCAGGTGGCAGGAAGAGAGACAAATCCAGATCTGAGGGAATATATGCAAAGAGAATGTTCCTTTGTCAGTATGCATGATTTGAGTCTCATTTTCATAGGAGAGATAAGGCCTCTCGAAGAGCTTGACCCTTTTCTTCATCTTTTCTTTCCATTTTCATGCTAGTTTACTGTATTCTGCTAGATCCCATATGAACTCTAGCCTTATTTCATCAATAATATTCATCAATTGACTTACTTGTGTCACTGTTCCATTTCTATTGTTGCTAGACTACTGGTTTGATCCTAACAATTTGGTATCTAGAGCCTTGGTTTCGTTTTTCCTATGGATGGTCATTACGAGAAGCGTTATGGAAAATCGTGTTGAACTGATAGAACAGTGGATGGGTAACATGGAAGCGTCCATGGAACAAATTCGTCAACTCGTTTTAGATCAACAGTCACGACCTCAAGTCACCGTTGATCAGATACGTCAACTCATTCAAGAACAACAAACGCGGCGTCACAGACGTAAAGGGCGTGAGGACCGGCGAGACGACGACGGCGAGGGAAGCGCTTTCAGCTCAGAATCAGGGGAATCGCGACCACGACACCATTATCATAACGATAACCAGAGAGGCGGAATTTTTGGAGGAAGGAGGCGATTGGAGATTCCGATATTCAAGGGAGAGGATGCGTATGGGTGGTTGGTGCGGGTGGAACGTTATTTTCGACTCCACGAAATTCGTACGCAAGATAAGGTGGACACGGTGGTGTTAGCGATGGAGGACAGGGCGTTGAATTGGTTTCAATGGTGGGAAGAACAAACACCGTTGAGGAACTGGGAGGAGTTCAAACTAGCTGTGATTAGAAGGTTTCAACCTGGATTGCTGCATAATCCATTAGGACCATTGTTGAGCTTGAAACAGAAGACAACAGTCATGGAATATAGAGACAAGTTTGAACTCTTGGTAGCTCCGTTACGAAGGGAAGAAAGAGGTATGCTGGGGTCTATTTTCCTGAATGGTTTAAAGGAAGAAATTCAGGCAGAGTTGAAGCTCTATGACAATCACGATCTGGCAGATGTGATGGATCGTGCGTTGCTAATTGAAGGAAAAAATGAAGTAATGGAGAGAAAGAGTACTGGGTGGAAGGATAGGGGAGGGACTTATAAATTCAAAGATCTTGGAGAAGTGTGTGGTGCTAAAACAGAAAGTGGAAAAAAAGGAGCTGGACCCACTGACAGATACAGGGAAGAAGATTAGACCCTGCAGAATTGGAAGAAAGGAGTAAAAAAGGGTTATGTTTCAAGTGTGGAGACAAGTGGAATAGGGACCATACTTGTAAGTTCAAACACATGAGTTTGAGGCTATGTGAAAGTAGTAGTGAGGAAGAAGAAGGAGTGAAGGAGTCATTAGAGGAGAGGGAAATGATAGCTGAGTTGAAGACTTTGCAATTGTCCCTGCAGAGTAGGGAAGGGTTTACTTCTAACAAATCCTTCAAGGTGTGGGTCACTGTGAATGAAAGAAAGGTGTTAACATTGATTGATTCTGGGGCTACCAGCAATTTCATTGATTCCAAGTTAGTAACAGAATTGAAATTGAAGGTGGTAGATACTCCAGTATATGTGATTGAAGTTGGAAATGGTGAAAGGGTAAGGAATAAGGGGTGTGTGAGGGGTTACGGTTTCAGGTGCAAGGGGTGGAATTTAGTCAACATTTTTTTCTAATGGAGTTAGGAGGGTCTGATATGGTGCTAGGAATGGATTGGTTGGCCAGCTTGGGTAATATTGAGGCAAATTTTGGAGAGTTATGCCTGAAATGGAAGCAAGGAAGACAGAAATACAATATACAAGGTGACCCTGCTTTGTGTACCCGACAAGCTTCATGGAAAGCTATGCTCAAAGCTTTGACAGATGAAGGGATGGGATTTTATTTGCACTCCATGGAGGCCAAACAGGCTGGGAATAACACCAAGACACCAGAATGGGAGAGAATCCTGGAACTATTTGAAGAAGTATTTAATCTCCCCTCAGGGTTACCTCCTCCCCGAGAACATGACCATGCTATCCTACTCAAACATGACGCTGCTATTCCAAATCTCCGACCATATAGGTACCCTTTTTATCAAAAAAATGAGATGATAGTAAAAGATATGTTGCAGGCTGGAATCATAAGGCATAGCACTAGCCCTTTCTCAAGTCCAGTTTTATTGGTGAAAAAGAAAGATGGAGGATGGAGATTTTGTACTGATTATAGGGCTTTGAATAAGGTCACAATACCTAACAAATTTCCTATACCGGTTATTGAAGAGCTACTAGATGAATTGGGGGGTGCAGTGATATTCTCTAAGTTAGATTTAAAATCTGGCTATCACCAAATCAGGATGAAGGAAGCTGATGTAGCCAAGACAGCTTTTAGGACTCATGAAGGCCACTATGAGTATTTGGTTATGCCTTTCGGGCTAACAAATGCTCCTTCCACATTTCAAGCACTCATGAATGAAGTGTTGAGGCCTTTTATGAGGAAATTCTGCCTAGTGTTTTTTGATGATATACTAATCTACAGTAAGGGTAGGGAGGAACACCAACAACATTTGACTGAGATTTTACAAGTGCTGAAAAGCAACAGACTGTTTGCCAACAGGAAAAAGTGTTCATTTGCACAGGAGGAGATTGAGTATCTGGGACACATCATTTCGGGAAAGGGTGTATCAGCTGACCCAAAGAAAATAGTAGACATGTTAAAATGGCCCAGGCCTAAAGAGTTGAAAGGATTGAGAGGGTTTTTGGGATTAACAGGGTACTACAGGAAATTTGTGAAAAATTATGGAAGGATTGCTTGGCCTTTAACTCAATTACTCAAGAAGGATAGTTTTGTTTGGAGTGGTGAGGCTCAAGAGGCTTTTGAGAAGCTTAAGGAGGCCATGACCACCATACCAGTGCTAGCTATGCCGGATTTTAGAAGGGAATTCATCCTAGAAACAGATGCCTCAGGAAAAGGAATAGGAGCTGTTTTAATGCAAGAAGGGAGGCCTATTTCATACATGAGTCAGACCTTGTCTGACAGGGCTCAGAAAAAGTCTGTATATGAGAGGGAGCTCATGGCAATTGTGATTGCTATTCAAAAGTGGAGACCCTATTTGCTAGGGAGACACTTCAAAGTCCACACTGACCAGAGGAGCTTGAAGTTCATTACTGAGCAGAAAACAATGGGGGAGGAACAACAGAAATGGATTTCAAAATCGTTGGGATTTGACTTTGAGGTTAAATACAAACCAGGGAAGGAGAACAATGCAGCTGATTCCTTATCAAGACAGATGCAGTATGTTCATATCACAACAGTTCAGTGTGAAGCTTGGGAAGGATTGGAGGAAGAAGTCCAAGGTGATGAAAAACTAAAGGCTATAGTGCAAGCCTTGTTAGCAGATCCTAGTAGTCAAACTGATTTTCAGCTCAAAGGTGGTAGGTTGTGTCATGAAGGCAGAATAGTGGTTCCCAAGCAATCACCCAGAATTGCTTGGTTCTTACATGAATTCCATGATACTGCTGTGGGAGGACACTCAGGATACCTAAGGACTTACAAAAAAATTGCTAGTGTGGTGTATTGGGAGGGTATGAGAAAGAGGATACAAGAGTATGTGCAAGCTTGTGAAGTGTGTCAAAGGAATAAGTATCAAACCTTGAGTCCTGGAGGATTGTTACAACCTTTGCCTATACCAACACAGACATGGAGTGACATTTCCATGGACTTCATAGGAGGGTTGCCTAAGGTGCATGGAGTGGATACTGTGATGGTAGTGGTGGATAGATTGACAAAATATGCTCATTTTCTTCCTGTGAGCCATCCTTATACTGCTAAGGACATTGCTGATTTATTCATAAAAGAAGTGGTCAGGTACGAGTTTGAAATACAGCAGTGCTTACCATCCTCAGTCAGATGGGCAAACTGAGGTGGTCAATAGGTGTTTAGAAACTTATTTGAGATGTGTAACTGGGCTGAAACCAAAACAGTGGCCAAAATGGTTGGCTTGGGCAGAGTATTGGTACAATACCAATTACCATGCCTCCTTGAAAACCACTCCTTTTGAAGCCTTATATGGAAGAACCCCACCAGTGCTAATAAGAGGGGATACTCCGTTTTCAGCAGTGGATGAAGTCCACAAACTGACTGTTGAGAGGAATGTTATGCTCAAAGAGTTGCAAGAGCAGTTGCTGAAGGCTCAAGATTTGATGAGAAATCAAGCCAACAAGCATAGGAGAGAGGTGGAACATGAGGTGGGAGATATGGTGTTTCTAAAGATTCAACCCTATAAACTTAAGAAGTTGGCCAAGAGACTTAACCAAAAATTAAGTCCCAGGTTTTATGGGCCTTATGAAGTGATACAGAAGATAGGGGCAGTGGCCTATAAATTGAAACTGCCTGAAGACACGAGGGTGCATCCGGTGTTTCATGTGTCATTGTTAAAAAAGGCTGTCAAACTTAATGTAGAACCTCAACCCCTACCAGCTTGTATGAAGGAGGATTGGCACCTAGAACCCACTCCTGAGAGGGTTGTGGAAACCAGGAGAACTGAACAGGGGGTATTGGAGGTGTTGATTAAGTGGAAGAATTTACCGGAATTTGAAAATTCTTGGGAATTAGTTGAGAAGATGACACAGGAGTTTCCTGAATTTCTCCTTGAGGTCAAGGAGAGTTTTGAAAGGGGGGGAATTGATAGATATGGCAAGGTGTATAGTAGGACACGTAAGAAGAGAGAGATGAGGAATAGTGTTACTCCCACTCAAAACTAATTCTGTTAGCAGCACATGGGAGAGGTGCCAGGTGGCAGGAAGAGAGAGAAATCCAGATCTGAGGGAATATATGCAAAGAGAATGTTCCTTTGTCAGTATGCATGATTTGAGTCTCATTTTCATAGGAGAGATAAGGCCTCTCGAAGAGCTTGACCCTTTTCTTCATCTTTTCTTTCCATTTTCATGCTAGTTTACTGTATTCTGCTAGATCCCATATGAACTCTAGCCTTATTTCATCAATAATATTCATCAATTGACTTACTTGTGTCACTGTTCCATTTCTATTGTTGCTAGACTACTGTTTTGATCCTAACATCAGCAAACAACTTAAGGTCACTCATGTACCTGGTTAGGCTCGAAGAGCATATATCCTCCCCAAGGCTCTTCCTCCTTCAAGATTTGAAGAACTTAGAAGCAAGCTCACAGTATGTGATTCTGCTCAAATCACCCACAGTGCAGCTTGAAGGCTATTAAAGGAGCCATTCATTTAATATTATGAGATTTGTAAATAGGTTAACATGAGCTTACTATAGGATTAATGTACTCTATCATAGCCTAGTAACTAACTTCAGTTACTAACTTCAAGATTTGAAGAACTTAGAAGCAAGCTCACAGTATGTGATTCTGCTCAAATCACCCACAGTGCAGCTTGAAGGGGGCTATTAAAGGAGCCATTCATTTAATATTATGAGATTTGTAAATAGGTTAACATGAGCTTACTATAGGATTAATGTACTCTATCATAGCCTAGTAACTAACTTCAGTTACAGTTAGAGCAGTTATAGCAAACTATAACTGACTGACTAATGTCAGTCAGCCCTAGGTTTTACCTGCTATAGCAGGTCATCCATCAAATCTATAAATAGACCAAACCCAGTGTAACTAACTCATCAATGAAATCATAATTCAGTTTTCTCCATTGATTCCAAGAGAATCATGGCCAATATTAAAAACTCTAACAGGAGGCATCTAAGTTATTGAAAAATGTCACACCCGTGACTAAGCCAATCGATATACTCAAGAGCCTTGATCATGAAATAACACAACATTCAGTAGGCTTTAGAAGTACTATCATTTTAAAAAGTATTGAAAAACAAAATACAGAGTTCTCAAATGAAGTCCTCGGCAGAATCATGGCTAGCATACACTTGAATGGAAATGGTGAATGCATGTGAGAATTTCCTGACCCACAACGTGCGGATGCCAAGTTTTAGATGGCGTTTTCATAATTCTACTCAGTCTTTGCTAAATGTGTTTTCAAGAAAAAGAAAAACGTGTGGTCACACTTCTATCTAATCTCTGTTGCAAGTTTCTGGTATGCAAGGGGTGGAAGTTTTTGGCATACTGTCTCATCTTCTATCTCAAGTCTTGTTTATGTGTTTCTGTTCACTCCCTCACTTGTTTTCTCTTTTGGATGATGTAGTCTCTGTTTTCTCAAATCTCAGAAATTGTTTCTGCGCGCAAAAACACTTTTTTCATACGTTTATTGTGCTTCATATAAGATGTTAACATCTTTTAATTTTTGTTCTGAAGGTCCTTTCATTATGGATTTTTCGTCTGAGAGAATATCGCATAAATTTTTGTCTCTACAAAGTCCAAATACATAACGTGATATAGGCACGATATGGTACAGAAAACTTTAGAAAAACAATACAGAGCATACTAGGTTCACTGATATATGAAGAAAGTAACTCGGCAGAGCACTCTGCCAGTTACGAACTTGTGGCAGCAAAATAAGAACACAGCAAGATAATAGAGCATGAAAGGAACTTCAGACTTATTTCAATGAGAGCACACGACAATTCAGCAAGAAGCAAGTGCAAACCAGAGATATGATGACCCCAACAGATGCATGCAATTGCAAGCCCTAGTTGGTAAGAAGTAGGTCTATGTTGCAATGCAATGTGATTTAGGAATGAATGGTAAGCTTTTTTTCAGTGAAGAACACAAACTTAGCAACAGTGGTATAGAATGGTAAGCCTTTTTGTAGAATTTCAAAGAAGAACAAGACAGGCTGGATTTAAGGAATATGACATAAGTTTGTCCATATTGATTTTTATCTGAGCCATAGCCATACCCAGACCCAGACCCATATCTTATATGGTGAGTTGAATAAGAAATATTTTCAGGAAAAACATTCAAAAGTAACTGCATACTTTCTAGATGGGCACTAGAATGTTTCGTAGCACAAGTGTTGGTAGCGTCGTCGGTTTTAGATATTTGTTGTTGGGCATACATTTCCATTTTTATGTATATGGAGTTCATAGGGTTTCACTAACTTCAGAGTTTAGACATACATACAGAAGGGATTCCATAACCAAGTTCACACACTCAAGGATCTAAAAAATTGTTTCTCAGTCCATGTATTCACTATCCTCACCCCTACAAAAATGAACTATCAATTTGGCCCTTAGATGATAAACTGGTAAAAATAAATTCTCAGTATCTAGCATCTACACTCTACTCTACAGTTTAATACTATCACAAGGTAACCAATCAATCAAACATCAAATAGATGATAAAATAGAAAAGCATAGAAACAAAACAACAGAGTTGAAGACTAACCGGGCACAACTTTGGGTGGATCTTCCTTAGCATCTTGAGCATATGCATATCTTTGTCCTTTATACCAAACCAACTGCTTGTTTTTTGGCGCATACTTCTCTCCATCAGGCAAATTAATATAGAACCCAATAACATCACCTTCTCCGTAACCTACATCGCCATATTTCTCCCTCAAAGCCTTATGAATCTTACTCCCATCAATATCCCTATACCCAAAACTATTCCCGTCATACCCAACAGGTGCCTGCAAATCACCCTTATCCATAGCCCAACCTAAACGTGTGTGTCCAGTCTCCCCTAACCTCACAACCTTTATCTCAAAGTACCAAGCTCCTTCAATTACCCCTCTCGTTGCCTTAACCATTCTATAACCCTTTGTGCTCCCTGCACTCAACCTATCCTCACTCAACTCTACTTTCTCCGCTTTGTATATCTTTGAGAGACATATCTTCATATCTGGTGTATCGTCCGTTTTATCCGGGAACCTTGGTACCGGTGTTACCAGAACGCTGTCTTCTCCACCATTTGTGTTGTTGTTGGTGTTATTATTATTATTGTTGTTTTTATTGTTGTTGTTTTTGCTTTTCTTTTTCCCTTTCCTTGTTGATTTTGTAGCCCACACATTGTTGCTCTTTTTCTTCGATTTCTTCACAGTTCCGTTTGCCGGCGTCGATGTCGTTGCGGTTGACGCAACAGCATTTCTTGTCCCGTTGTTTTCCTCCGGCAATGACACCGATTCGTCCTTGACAATATCCAGAGAGGACAGTTGTTTCTGCTTCTTCGGAGGCGGTTCTTCTTCATCTTCATCGGCATCTCCTCTACTCTGCTTCGGGGAATTCAAGCCGTTTGATGCAGCTTCGTCGGAGGAGGGATCATCAGAGGGATCGAGCTCCGATTTTCCATCGTTTTGGGGTTCGGTAAGGGTGTCAGAAGGGGTGCTTGAAGTGATCAGAGGTGCGTATGTTGATTCCATATCGGTAGCGACGGAGGCAGCGGGTTGGTCGGCGATGGGTGCGGTTGTGGTGGCGAGTGGAAGGTCTTCATCTTCATCTTCTTCGTCTTTGTATGTTGCTTGAAGTGTATCCATTGGAATTAGGGTTTTGAGTGCAAAAGTATCGGAGAGATTTCAATCTGAAAAGGGAGGGTGGTTCCGATGAGAGGAGAAGGAGGAGTGAATAGGGAGAGAATAGAAGAAAGTGGTGAAAAGTTGGACAGCCCGGTTTGGGTTGGGTATTAGCTTTGAAGGCCCAACGGGACAATAAAATCACTCTTACTAGCATTTGAGGATATTACTCTAAGTGGAAGTGTCACCCTCCATTCATATATGGCACCTTTATATTTAGAGGTGTTTTATTATTATACCCTTCATTACTAAATAGCATGGTATATTATGGAATTCTCAAGATTGAATTATAAGTTATTTGGAATGAGAAGGAGAAGTCGGGTGAGTCTGGTATTCATAAGAGATATCGATATCTGGATTGCTACTTATGAGATAAATAGGAGTTCGAATCATTTAGTTTTCAGTAACACGTTTTTGGATGGTGTGTATAATCGGTGTAACGGATATAGAGTTTTTCCTGGTTACATGGGAGTAAGGAATTTGATAGAGATGACGTTACATGATAATGATGATGACGATAGACGCTATCAGCACCATTTAATCATGATACTTGAAAGGAAACTTCTTAAATGATCCCTGGAGGTGTGATGGGTATAAAAGGTCTTCGGGTTGAGGAAGGAATGGACAAACACCAATAGAAATAATCAAGTAACACTTAGTTCCCATTGTGTTTCTAGTCTCTCCTGATTCATTTAAGGAAGATTATCCAAAATTGTTTATCAGCAGGGATGGCAATGGGTAGGGTTTAGATAGGGTACTATAATACACATCCTCATACCCGCTATTTAAAAAAAAATCCTCATGTCTGAGCTCATACCCGCTTGGGTGCCAAAATTAGCACTTGTACCCGTGCCCTATGGGTATGTAAGTACTCATACCCGTACATATGCACTCATATTAAATATAAATAGATCAATTATAAAATATCATATAATTTTAAAAACTTAAAAAGTTTCAAACAACTTATTGTTGAAATAAACTAACACTTATATTAAATACGTAATGGTTTACCATTGATATACATTTTATAATTGATAGACATACATTTTTATATAATAACATAAATAAAAATATATAATATAAATAAAAATACATAAATATATAGTGTGCAGGTATGCGGCGGGGGTGGGTATCAAGGTGCCCATACCCGCACCCATAACCGCTTCTTTTTATGGGTAATTACCCGAGCTCATGCCCGTACTCATTTTTGCGGGTTTTTATCCTATCTGTTGTGGATAAATTTGTGGGTGCCCATTGGGGATGAGTCAAATTATCATCCCTATTTATCATGAACATTTGGCGCCCACCGTGGGACCTCGGTAAAACTTTCCCATACCGCACAAAAACATCGCAATAACACGGTGTCTGGATTGTCTCCTAGTAGGAGTGAATCTCGCATTCCATCAAACATGGCACAACGTTTAACAATTGTGGAGAATATGCGCCAGCAGAATGAGTTCTTGCAAGAAAGTGTTCACACACTTCAGCAAACGCAAAATACTATGGAGGGGGAAGCAGAAGAAGAACTTATAAATCCTTAACCTCTTTTAGAAGCAATATGAGGCGATCAAGTCCCAGAGAATTTTAAACCACCATATTTGTTATCCTTTGATGGCAAAAGTGATCCATATGAGCATATAATTTTAATTAACAATCAAATGATGATAGTCAGGGCTTCTGACTCTTTAAAGTGCAAGCTCATGGCAGGAACGTTCAAGGATGTGGCCTTACATTGGTACATGAGCCTACCTATATTCTCAATCATCGGTTACCAAGATATAACCAGGAAGATGGTGTAGTATTTTTCCACCAGCAAGCATAGAAAGGTGTCCACCACTAGTTTATTCAACCACCGCCAAAGGCCCTCTTAAACTCTCTGTGAATATATGGCGCGATTCAATGAATGAACAACAAAAGTTTCTCATATGAATCAGAAAATGTTTGTGGGAGCCTTCCAGAATTTCAATGAATCTTTGGCGTAAAAGTCGGCCACCAGCATGGATGAAGTAATGAATAGAGCATAATGTTATATCAAGGGCGAAGAAAGCAATATAGATAAGAGAGCTCGAGATGCTAAATAGAATATACAACCTAGGAATGACAGATACGGTCCTAAAAAAGGTCACCACAAGCACGAGTCGAGGGAAAGATCGACGATAAAGCCTTACCGGAGGCCATATGACAGCTTTGACAAGAACTTTACCCCACTCAATTCAAAGTGCGCTGACATCCTGCGTGAAGTGTATCATCTCAAACTATTACCAGAATCCAATCACCCTAAGAGGGACAACGTTGTACTGGGAAAAGACGAGGATATGTGGTGTGCTTATCATCATTTGAGAGACCACCATACTGAAGATTGTCATCAGTTAAAAGGAGAAATCAAAATTTTGATCCAAAGAGGCCAGTTGTTATCATACGTGAAAGATGTCGACAAATCAGAAGAAAAGAGAAGCCAAACTTGGAAAACCTCACTTCCAAGAATGGAAAAAGTATCGAGAAGATGTGTGAAACCCAGGTAGCACGCCACACACTTAAAACCATCTTGGGAGGTTTTGCTGGTGAAGGTAAACAAGCTCGCCCAGAAAAAGATATGCATGGTCAGTAATGCATGTATCATAGAATTTGTTTTCAGGAAAAGAAGAAAGACATGTCACTGTCAACTTTTCAAGATGGGGTTCGGAAGATGTTCTAGCACATGAGAAAGACCCAGTGGTCATAAAAGTACAAATTCATGATTAAAGTGTCAAGCGAGTGTTAATCGGACTGGATAGTTCTGTCAACATATTGTATTGGGACACTTTCAAAGGCATGAACATGAGTTTCTACCTTTCAAAGTCACCCGGGTAAGTTTCTCTGAGGAACAGGTCCAGATACTAGGGAATTTGCCTATCATGGCTATTTGTGGGAGTGGAGAAAATGCCAAAGGCATCAAAGTGGGATGCATGATAGTAAATGCATCCTCACCATATAACATTATCATCGGAAGGCCGACGTTCAACACTCTAGATGCTGCAGTGTCCACTCTTTATCTGGCCATGAAGTATCCTCTAGACGATGGACGAGTAGGGGTAATTAAAGGCAATAAGTGGTTGGCCAAGAAATGCTACAATGATAGCCTAAAACTGAAAAATAAAACCCAACAGGGCCATCCTACAACTAAAAATCCTTTAAAGGTGAACCTGGTTGACCTCGACCCTCGGGAAGACCCAGCGGATGATAGCTTGGCCCCTATTAGAGAATTAAAAAAGGTGCAGATTGGTGTTGGGGATTTTCAGATCACGCAGATAGGTTCAGGACTATATCAGGAATATGAGACAAACATCATCAAGGTATCGATAAAAAGCGTCGAACTTTTCACTTAGAAGCCCTCGTACATGTCTGGGATCGACCCAAATATTGTATGCCATCAGCTTTCTCTTGATCCAACAATGAAAGTCGTAGAATAGAGGAAGTGAAATATGAAGAAGAGAAAAGAAAGGTTGTCGCATAGGGGTAGGTAAGCTCTTGAAGGTCGTATTTATCCGGGAAATAAAATATCCCACCTAATTGTCCAATGTCGTCATGGTAAAGAAGAAATATGGAAAGTGGTGCATGTGCATATATTTCGCCGACCTCAATAAGACTTTCCCAAAGGATCCTTATCCATAGCCACACGTCGATAGACTCAACGATGGCATATCACTCGTACAATCTATCGCACGGTGACCTGTCCTCCTACACTTAAAGCACCTCAAAACATTATTATTGCACTCATTAGCACGGTGGCCCAACTCTCCACACTTGAAGAACTTGACATAAGTGGGAGTCCCTCCCCCACTTGGATTTTTCTCATATGCACCTTTCTGCTTTCCTTTGTCAGCTGGAGCACTGTATGATTTTCCTTTATATTAACTTTTCCCCTTCCTCTCAGTAACGCTCTTGTAGTTATTTCTATGATCCCAATAGATCTCAACCGTAAAGCGCATCCAACAGTCATCCGCAAAGAACGACAAGCAAATAACTGATTCATTATTTTCCCATACACACACACACACACACACACACACACACACACACATATATATATATATATATATATATATATATATATATATATATATATATATATATAAAGCAAGCGCCAAATCGAGGTAACGGGTTTCAAACAGAAATTCATTTCTCTCTTATTCTTCATATATTTACTTGAGTGTTAGAGTGCTAACCTTGCAGATACCCTCATTCCACCGCATCGGAGGTTGCGATCCACTGTCACCTTCATTCAGACTTCTCATTTCTGGTTCCAGGATGGAACACAACCCGTATATGGAGTCGGAGGGTGGCTTAAAAGTGGGAGACATGTTCCGCACATGATAAGATTGTGTGCGAGCTATAAAAGAGTTTCATATGGAAAACTTTGTTGATTATAGTGTTAATCGCATTAATGTAAAGATATAAGTCATTATGTGTCGTAATGAGCTTTGCATATTTTGGCCGACAAAGGTTTATAGGAAGAGAAGTGATTATGGGAGATAGTTTCTATGGGTCCACTCATAGTTGCACTACGCCCAATATTCTACAAGATCGTCATAAATTAAGCTCTCGGATAATATGCTAAGACATTTTGCCTTTCATTAGTAAGGACACAACATTAAAGGTGGGTACAATAATCTCCCATATCGGTACACGGTACAATTATACTCCCTCCTATGAGAAAGCATGGATTACAAGGATAAAGCCTATTGAACATGTATACAAAAATTGGGAGGCTCCGTACAAAGAATTTCCATAATATTTGGTGGCACTTAATACATATGCTCCTGGATATGTTTGAATTATGGAGACGTTGTCAACATATATGTAGGACATAACATGTATTAATAGAAATAAAATATTTTATCGACTCTTTTAGGCGTTTCAACCATGTATCAATGGTTTTGCATCCTGCAAACCTATTATTCAAATTGATGGAACATGGTTGTACAAGAAATACAATGGAACTTTACTTATGATAGTGACATAAGATGACAACATCGATATCTTTCCCATTGCCTTCGCCCCGATTAAAGGTGAGACTGGTGATGGTTGGAGTTTCTTCTCGCGAATCTCATAACACATGTTACTTCACAACCCAACCTCTATTTGATTTCAGATAGACATACATATATTGAGACTGCATATAATAATCATGATAATGGTTGGAAAAATATTCTTTCTACATATGTCTATAACATTAGACATATTGCACAAAACTTCATGCGGGAAATCAAAGACAATTGTCTTCAAAAAAAGTTTTGAACACATGGTATGCTTTAAATCAACCATCATTTAGACATTATCGTGAGGAAATTAGATTGTCAAATGCAGATGGATTAAGGTGGTTCGATAATATTCTAGTGGAGAAATGGACTAGGGCATTTGACGAGGGTAGACGATGGGGCCACATGCTAACAAACCTTATGGAATCAATGAAATTTGTCTCCAAATGCATTAGAAACCTACTTGTAACCGCGTTGGTGAGAGCAACTTATTTTAGGTTGGGATCACTATTCATGATCAAAGGAAAAAAATGGAGTTCAGTGTTACAATCAGGGAATTTGTTCAGTGAAAGCTTCATGAAAGTTATAAAGGAGTAAACTATCAAAGTTAACACACATATGGTTACAAGATTTGACTGTCATAGTGTTGTACCCCAAAATTTTCCATCCATTTTCGCTTCTCATTTGACTTATGGCTCGAGACTCATTCATATTTCATTCACGTGCATCATTCATTCATGATTAACACTTGCTAACAGGAATCATATATTCAAGGTTTATGGTTGGCAAAAACAAGGGATTTGCTTGAAGATTATGGTATTGCACACCTTATGGTTTGAAACCCTAATTCTTGTCTTTGTTCTTATTGGATCTTGTGTTTGACCTTCTGTGTAATTAACCTGACTTCTGAACCCTGATTGTGGGTCCATGGTTTGAGGTGTTATTTGTAGAGCTTTGGGCTTTGTTTGAAACCCTAATTAGGGATAAGTGGTATTCAGGTGCTTTGCTGGTTTAACTTTCTGATCTACGGTTCATTAAAACCCCAGTCATTGACTTTGAGGTTTGTCAACCCTATGGTTTACATTAAGGTATTGGAAACCCTGGTTGTGGTTCATGGCATTGATATGCCACTTGAGTTGACTTCTCACCTGGCTTGAGGTTCTTAATTTGATACACAACTTTGAACTTTGACCTAGTAAACTCTATTCATGGTGTTATATGATTGATTCAAGGCATGTTTGCATTCATGTTTCAGTGACCTCATGGCCTCATGATCCATTTGATTCTAGTCTTATTTCATTCCCACTTCATCCATTACTTTCATGGTTTTATTAAAATGTCAAGATTTATTCATGCTTTAATTTATAGTCTCATTGATACAATTCATTGTCCATTTGATCAAGTCATTCCATGACCCATTAATTCCATTTCATTCATTCACTCAAACATGTTCAAAAATGCATTGAAAGCTTTTGTTTCAAGTTGATTTCATATTAAACAAGAAAAAAAGGTCAAGCCATTATGCTTCATACATGACCCCATGCATCAAAACAAAGAAAAAAACATTTATGGGTGAAGGAAATCGATTGCCATGTTTGGGAAATCTATTTCCCCTACTCCAATAGCCAAAAAAATACATTCCTGGGTGATGGAAATCGATTACCATATTTGGGAAATCGATTTACCCTGCTCCAGTAGCCACAAAATACATTCCTGGGTGATGGAAATCGATTACCATGTTTGGAAAATCGATTTCCCCTGCTCCAGTAGCCAAAAAATACATTTCTGGGTGATGGAAATTGATTACCATGTTTGGGAAATCGATTTCCCCGGGACAGTGGGCCAAAATACTGCATTTTCAGTAGTAATGCAGTTTCATTTGCACTCTAAACCAGTTCCAAATGCTTGCATAAATACGCATAGAAATCTTTACATAATTATGCCGCAACCAACCATATCATTCATGCATTGGACCAAGCTCTTAACACTTCAATTCACCAACCTTCTCAACATTTGTGAGTTACTTATAACAGTCTCAAACTATTTCCAAACCACATCAAGCTAACTCCAAACCACATCAAACTAACTCCAAACCTCTTCAAACTAATTCCAAACCATTTTAACTAATTTCAAGCCTCATTTAACTAATTCCAAGCCATATCAAAACTAACTTCGAACCTCCATTTGATCCAAACCTATAATCTATATAAACTCATCACTGTAATCAAATCAGGGGGAGATGACCAAAAATTAAAATCACTCTCAAATTACTCATTGCAAATTCAACTTTTCTCCTCTCACTTCATCTTCGACAATTCCTCTTCCTACATAAAATCTCAAATCACCATTGGAGCAAGCTTCACATTGAAGTTTATTATCAATTGAGCTAAACCTCTTGCATTCAATAATCATCCCTACATTCATATAATCAACATCAACAAAAATAATTCAATTCAGAATTTTCCAGAGTTGATTCTTAAAGAGGAGGAGTTCATAGTAGAAGTAGAAGATTAAAGATTCTGAGTAGCATACCTATGGTTTTCACTTCATCTTCATCACCTTTAAATTTCAACAAGTTCCAAGACAATCCTCTGTCTTGTAGGTCAGTGAATTTTCATCTTTGCTTGTTTGCTGAATTTTTTATAACACAATGTAACTTGTATAGTGGAGAATCAAAACCCCAAGGTTCGGTGGTTTGATTCTCCTCCATCTCCATTTAATTTTAGATTTTGTGTTTAGGGTTCTTGACTTTAATGGCTCAATTTCCAGAATTGATTAACTTTTAGTTAGAATATATGAGAGATTAAGATAGAAGAGGTTGAGAGGAGTATGAAGATAGTGTTTTTTCTTGATTCCAGCCAACCCCGCCGCCTCCTGCACGTTGGTGCCGGAGCTCCGGTGGTGGTTCCTTTTTGACATGAAAATTGAAATTGGTGTGTAGAGAAGACATAATGTGTTTGTTATTTTTATTTTTTTTTGCATTTCCCTTTGCAAATTCTGTTGGGATTAGCCATTAAGTCAAATATTTTTCTTTCCACACCCTTGTTTCACTAGGTGTTATCCTTTTTGGATCCAACAACACTTCTTTGTATTTGGGCTTATTCTATTGGGTCTAAAGCCCCTATTGCTGAATTTTGCACTTTATATTCTGTTAGACGATAGTATCGATCTAGAAGGGGGTTGAATAGATCAGTATTTAAATTTAGCGCTTTGTAAAAATGTTTTCAAAGGTTGCGAAAAGCTCCAAAGACCACAATCGTCTAAATGATTCGTTAATGGAAAGATCAGATATGCGTGAAACTGAATGGAATAACTGCGATAGAGATAATTAACCACTGTCTAAATCAATCGATTAATTACCACAATCCTTGATATCGTTACCTCTAATGATGAGTAAACACAATAAGAGAACAAGTAAAATATTAATAGATTTGTGTGAGATTAATTTTATCAAACACTTGGTGTGCACTCCACACCAAGTCTCAATTTCACTCAAATTGAATGTGCTAAATTTTACTTAGTTACAATCAAAGTGATTGCATCAATTTGTCACTATGCATAACAATTAAGCAAGATTGATTTTACTATTAATTTCATACAAAACGTAATTAATGCAGAATTTAAAGAGTTAAGAGAAAGAGAGAACAACACCAGATTTGTTTAGGCAGTTCCGCTTTCGTCCTCGCTTAGGGTACGTCTGCCCCCAATTCTAAATTTAGAATTGAGATCTTTATTATCAAATTACGAAGTTAATAAAAGAGAAGAAATGATCACCACCAACCAACCCCAAGTGTTGTTGCAAATCATATTCACTTCTCTCCCTTGATTCGAGTTGAACCAAGTCCTTCAAGCGTTCCGAACAAACCTCCGGTTATAACTACCTTATTGCAAGAACTCCATGTTCTCCAAAAATCTAGCTCGGTTGATTTCAATCTGATATGCGTGAAACCTCTGATTATAGCCACCTTATTGCAAGAACTCCATGTTCTCCAAAATTCTAGCTCGGCTGACTTCAATCGCAAGACGCTTGAACCCTAACCTTCCTTAATAATCCTCTGGTTACTGTTACTTGTTTGAACGAACCCACCGTTCTTCAAACCTTTCACACGGCTAAATCTGTGGAACAAAGATTAATGCATAAAACCCCAATTCTCGGAGGACAAAACCCCAATGGTTTTATTCAAGAAAAACCCACTCAAAGCCTCTAACCAAACTAAGATTACACAATCCTATTTGGACGTTATCACCACAGCAATGCACAATGTCATACCCCAAAATTTGCCCATTTATATTTCAAGACATTTTTCAAGGCATTCCGACTCATTTTCATGACACTGATCTTACGGGAACGAAGGCCCAGCTCGCGAATGACCCAAACTGACCTATTCGCTACACGCTCGCCTAGTGATAACATGAAAGTGGTTTATTTAGAAGCACAAGTAAAAATGGAGGAGAAGAGGTGCAAAAAGGAGAGAAAACGAACCGAATAGCAAAGCCCAGCCCAAAGCGCAAGCCACAAATGCTGTGCTTGTGACGGACGTCACGGAGGGCGTGACGAGCGTCACGCAAAGCAGCCTTGTGACGGACGTCACACATGGTGTGACGAGCGTCACACCACTACCCTACTTTTTGGGCGCACGTAACGCCTCAGAGACTTGAAGAGACGTTGAGGAGTATTGGGCCCTATATCCACGCCATGAAATTAGCCACGTTAAAGAGCTCTTGGCAGCAAGTAGTTACTTAATGGTACCAATATAAATAGCCACGAAGAAAACCTAGAACGGGGGGGCTTTTTCCACATTTTTCCTTTGCCGTTTTCACTTTTGCATATTTTCTTTTCCAGCAGCTTAGGCATTGTTTTTCCTACGAGTTCTACACTATTTTCCTTGCAATTTCCTATTTCTTTTTCAGCATTTAGTTAGTTCTATTCACACAATAGTTTCTACAAAGGAAACTATTGTGTACCTTTTTACCGGATCCAACCTTACGTTAGGATCTAGTTTATTTTCTTCGCTTTAATTTGTTGTTTATTTGACGAATCCAAGGACAAATCCTGCCGGCTTGTGGCGGAGTGTTCAGGACTACTGTTTAACTTATTCCGAGTAACCCTAAAGGAAACCCGGAAGGAAAAGCCTACGGCAGCAAGGTCACTTCCGCTCAATTCGATCCGATCGGCCAATTCGAGGTTGCAATTCAATTGCCAACAGGTTTGCGTTACTATCACCGCTTTATGTTCCTAATGCACATGTGATATCATAATTGAATTCATAAATACATTTGAGGTTTTGCATGTGGACTTAAGTATGCCTGGATACCTTGAATTGTTGTAATGGAGGCCGCTGTTTCACTCTGTTTTGATCTTTACCCATCCGACTTATCTTATTATAACCAGGCTTAGTTTACCTGGTACTATTACTGCTTTGGTGCAACTCTTGATTGCACCCTGATTTGGTACTCTAATCCGTTTGCTGAATTTTGTAAAGGTTCACCTGTCCCAGGAAAGGATTGCTGTCTAGGTCTTCCACTTTATTTGTGGGATACCCTTGTGGAGATTCGCCCTAAATTACTTGATTAATTTTAATGTGTTAATTTTTATGTATTAATTTTAATGTGTTAATTTTAATGTATTAATTTTAATGTATTAATTTTAATGTGGAGATTCACCCTAATTACTTAATTAACTTTAAAATATGGACTTTCAATATGTGATCTTGGACCTCTCTTTTGCCTTACGATTACGGTATTACGGTCATGTCCCGCGAATGTGGGGATACCCTTAGCAAAGACCCTTCGATTAAATCATCATGTCCCTTTAAAATAAATCATAGTCCCTCGGATGTTGCCTTCGAATATATGATTTTGTCCCTCGATGACCCTTCGGTGTAGCCTACGGTTAAATGATGATCGTCCCTCCGAATGCTAAGGTATCCTTACAACTGTTGCCTTCAATGACCTATCGATGACCCTACGATGACCCTTTTACATCCAAAGGATAAAACTACTTACTTCTCAATAGTAAGGACAGTTTTACCCTCATAAGGATTGGAAATGCCCATAAAGACCCTAGGAAGGTATGACTCTCAACTGCTGGATCATAATCTAAAACATTTTCCATCCCTCACACTTTGCAAATCCTAGAACATCACCACTTGGTATACATTCATACTAGAATCATTACCAAGTTATATTTTTTCTAAATCGTTTTCAAAATCAAACGAGATAAATACTTTGTATACATTCATACGAGAATCATTACAAAGTTGAATTCTCTTTTCAAAACATTTTTAAGCAATTCACCCACACTTTTTCAGACAAAAACATAAGTGATCCAGCAATTAAGAGCCCATGGATAACCATGGATACAAAGGGTGCTAATACCTTCCCTTTGTATAATGTACCTCCCGAACCTAAGAATCTAAATTAAGGTCTTTCCTGTTCTTTTCCACCTTTCCTTATTGGATAAAAGAAAAGTCGGTGGCGACTCTTGCTATCCGCGACATTGCGATAAAAAAAACACAAAAAGTCAGTTCACCGTATGACACACAATTATCAACAAAAATTATTATGTGTAGTTGTTGAGAAATGCAATAAAGAATGAAGATGAAGAGCATTTTAGTGTACATCTTTCACTTTTCTTGTTGGTTGTTGAAGAAGAGACTCTAGAATATTTATATGATGCATGGGCAAAGTAACAAACATAACAAAATAATTTTGCAAAAATGCACAACAAAAAAATTAAGTGTCAATAGCGACCAGTCGACCTGTTCACACAGGTCACTCGACCTATTCAGACCCGAGGCAATGAAGCAGGCGATGAGTCAACTCAAACAGGGGATGAGTCGACTCAAACATGGTTTTTCCAGAGTCGAGTCGACCTATAACTCGACCTGTTCAGACCTGTGGCAACATGGTTCAAATAAAACAGGCAGTGAGTCGATTAAAATAGGGGATGGGTCGACCTATGACTCGACCTGTTCATATCCGAGAGTTACGCTCCAAGTCATGAGTCGACTCACAGACTCGACATGTTCAGACCCGAGAGTTACACTTCAAGTCATGAGTTGACTCACAGTTTTACCGCTCCAAGTCATGAGTCAACTCAAAGTTCTTAAACTGTCAAAAATGAGTTTTTGAGATGTATTTTGGTTAATTCAAACCATTCTCTTATGAACCTAAGATACTAACGATGATCAAGTGCATTATTCAAGTCAATGAGATGCTCTTATATGCATGGACACATTTCACTTATACTTTGAGCATGTTGGAGGATGAATGTATTTTATGATGTGATGACACCGTCCAAAGCACACGTTATGAGCAACTATAAAGGTTCAACATCATTAAAATAAGGACTAAGAATCTTTGCCCTCACATACTCCCCTTTTTTAATGATGGCAGATTGTGGCACAATCGCATACTTTGATAGACATCTCCCCCTGATTTTATGCATGCATTCAAACCATTCTGCTATTATAAATCTGCTATTGTGTTTCCATTGCTTCTCCCCCTTTGACAACATCAAAAAGAAACAATGATACGGTCAACGAGAAATAAAGATATTCATTAGCACTTAGTCAACTACTTTGTAACAGATAGACATTAACGATGCACATAACATGAAGTCAATGGAAGAATTATAGGCATAAATATTGCACGGAGCAAAAGAAAATAAGTAAACAACATTGCCATAATTGTTTAGCATAAACTTTAAGACAAATAACTAAATACAGTAACATGGATGTTAAATATGATACCTAAGCAAGGTCCGGCATAATTCAAACATAGAAATTGATCAAACTTAGATCAAACCATAAAATGAACATCAAGAATTACATTACATCGAACAAGTATATACATACATAGTTGATCATGATAGTTCAAATAGATAGGAATGATATTACCTTCAGTGATGATAGACGACGAGTGCCCTCACGTAGCCTGCACTTGTAAATCAAGGAATAGACATGCATAGATATAGAGCAAACATCATATATAGATTTAAAAGTGATCTGAGATATCGAGAACACCAAGTTCCCTACGGATGTGGAAGAAAGGCTCTGTTGCAAGTGGTTTTGTGAAAATATCGGCAAGTTGATTTTTGATATCAACGTGCTCGAAGACAACATCACATTTCTCAATATGATTCCTAAGGAAGTGATTCTGAATTTCAATATGTTAATGCGCGAATGTAATATAGGATTTTTGGTTAAATTTATATCACTTGTTTTGTCACAAAAAATGGGAATACGTTCAAGTTGAACATTGAAGTCGAGTAATTGTTGTTTGAGCCACAAAATTTGAGCGCAACAATTATCGGCTGCAACGTATTCCGCCTAGGTCGTTGACAAAGCAAATGAAACTTGCTTTTTGTTGTGCCAACTCACTAAGGAATTTGAATAAAAATGATAAGTGCCACTAGTGTTTTTCCTATCCGATTTGCAATCGATAAAGTCGGAGTTAGAGTAGCCAACCAAAAAGCAATCACTTCCCTTAAAAAATCAAAACCCATACTTTGAAGTACCACAGAGGTATCTAAGTATGCGATTGACGACCTTTAAATATGATTCTTTGGGACATGATTGATACCTAGCACACATGCATACACTAAACATAATATCTGCCAGAGATGCGGTAAGATAGAGGAGGGAACCGATCATACCTCTATACCTTTTTATGTCTACGACCTTACCATTTTCATCCCGATCCATATTAACCGCAGTAGGAATTGGAGTGTCGAATACTTTGGAGTTTTCCATATCGAAGCGCTTGAGTAACTCATTGCAATACTTTGTTTGGCTCACAAAGGTTCCTTCTTCAAGTTGCTTGATTTGAAGTCCGAGGAAGTAATTTAGCTCCCCCATCATGCTCATTTCAAATTCTCCCTGCATCAACTTAGCGAATTCCTTGACCAAATTTATGTTAGTAGATTAAAAAATAATGTCATCTACATAGACTTGAACTAAAACAAAGTGTTTTCCTTGACGCTTAATAAAAAAGGTTGTATCAACCTTCCCTCTTGAGAATCCTTGTTCTTGTAGAAATTTGCAAAGACGTTCATAACATGCCCTAGGGGCTTGTTTGAGACCGTACAAATCACATTTAAGCTTATAAACATAATTAGGATGCTCATAGTTTTCAAAACCGGGAGGTTGAGATACATATACCTCTTCATTAATGTGACCGTTAGGAAAGCGCTTCTAACATCCATTTGAAATTTTGAGAACAAGCATAGGTAAGAAAAATGCGTATAGCCTCGAGTCGGGCAACCGGAGCATAAGTTTCCTCATATTCGATGCCTTCCTTTTGGTTATACCCTTGAGCAACAAGGTGAGCCTTGTTGCGAGTTATAACTCCGTTTTCGTCTAACTTGTTCCTAAACACCCATTTAGTATCGATTACTCGATGGTCTCGTAGAGGGAGAACAAGATCCCATACCTCATTTCGTTTGAACTGATGAAGTTCCTCTTGCATTGCTAAAAACTAATGTTCATCGAGTAATACGTCTTTGGAGTTTTTAGGCTCAATTTGAGAGTCGAAAGCGAAATGATAACAAAAGTTACTTATCATTGACCGTGTGGTAACTCCCTTTGAGATATCTCCTAGAATATTATCGATGGGATGATCCTTAGAAGATTTCCATTCCAAAGGAAGATCATTGTTATTAATCGAATGATCCTCCTCTTTCTTTTCAGATATCAGATCCGTCTCCTTCTCAGCTTTTCCCGGATGAGGTTCAACATTATTTTCTTCTTGATCTTTTATCATGCATTCCGAAGGAACACCTACACCATCAACAATAATACCTTCTCCGAAAATTTTAGGATAAGATTCATTAAAGGTAACATGCATGGATTCTTCAATGATAAGTAACCTTTTGTTGTATACTCTATATGTTTTACTAGATTGAGAGTATCCGAGAATGATACCTTCATCGACTTTTGAGTCAAATTTACCAATGTTTTCTTTACCATTATTTAATACAAAGCATTTACATCCGAAGACATGAAGATGTGAAACATTAGGCTTTCTTCCCTTTAACAATTCATAAGGAGTTTTGTTTAGAATAGGATGAATGAGTATCCTATTCAATACATAACAAGTCGTATTTATGGCATCGGCCCAAAAATATTTAGGAAGGCCATTTTCATTTATCATAGTCCTTCCAAGCTCTTTTAAAACTCAGTTTTTACGTTCGACTACTCCATTTTGTTATGGAGTTCGTGGAGCAGGAAAGTTATGATCAATTTCGTTTGTTTCACAAAATTCCTCAAAGAGGTGGTTTTCAAATTCACCTTTGTGATCACTTCTGATAGTAACTATGCTAGTGTTCAATTTGTTTTGAGAAATCTTGACAAACTTTTCAAAAGCTGAAAAAGTGTCACTTTTACTTGCTAAGAAGATGCTCCAACAAAATCTAGAGTAGTCATCTACTATAACAAAACCTTAGTAGTTTCCACCTAGACTTTTAATTCTAGATGGCCCAAAAAGGTCCATATGGAGAAGTTCAAGGGGTATCATTGTGGAAACAATATTTTTAGATTTAAAAGAGATTCGTGTTTGCTTTCCCATTTTGCATGCATCACATAAGTGATCTTTTGAAAATTTTATTTTGGGAAGACCACTTACTAGATCTTTAATAATAACTTAGTTTGGCAAGTCAAAGTTGACATGCGCTAATCGCCTATGCCAAAGCCACGAGTCTTCACTCATGGAGATGAGATATTTAGCGCTAGTCAAAGATACTTCATTCAAATCAAGCATGTATACATATTTACCATCCAGCCCTTAAGCACATCATTCTTTTTATCATTATGTTCAATCATGCAACAATCTTTTGAAAACTATACTTTATATCCTTTGTCACATAATTGGCTAATACTAATGAGATTGTGCTTAAGGCCTTTAACTATAAGGACATCTGAGATAGTAGTAGATGGGGAATTACCTACACTACCTTTTCCGAGTATATCTCCCTTGTTATTATCACTGTATGTTACAAACCCTTTCTTCTTAGCCACAAAGTCAAAGAACAAGGAAATGTCACCCATCATGTGTCTTGAGCATCCACTATCGAGAACCCATGTTATCTCCGTATCCTCAAGACATTCCACATACAAATTTAAACAAGGGAAGGAGGTACCTAATTTTCATTGGGTCTTAGTGAGTGAGTGAAACTTTGGTTGCATTTGAGCAACCGTTGAAAGATGCCTTTAGGAACCAAAAATCTCCTAAATCGGCATTGAGCAATAGTATATCCCCTCTTGCAACAATATAGACAATTTAAGTTCGGATGAGAGTTGCTTTTTCTAACTTGATCCTTTACCATATAAGTGTAATTTTGATAAGGATTATTCATGTTACTTATAAAATGTGATTGATCAATAGCAAAGGTAACTTTAGGTTGTAAAGCCTTGTCTAATTTAGCTTGAAGAGTTCTAACCTCTCTTTGCCACATGTGACAAGTTTCACATCCAAACCATCTAAACCAAAATCCCTTATCATCTTCAGTTTTGCCTTTAGTACCCTCTATCATAGATTAAGAGTTTCTAATTCCTCTCCGAAATCGGAAATCTTCTTTTCTAAATAACAGAAAAATTTCTTATTTGAGGCTAAGCATTTAAAAGTTTTTTTGGCCTCATTGTGTAGAGTACTAAAGGCTTTTTGCAAATCAAAATAAGACATTTTATCAACATGATCATACTTAGAATGACTTACATTCTTTTTCTTCTTTTGATGAGCCGTAAGACAAACATTGACATTTTCTTCTTCATCACTTGAGTTATCATCGCCTGAGGACTCACTATCGCTCTCCCATGTAATGTATGCTCTTCTAGCTTTGCTCGATTTCTTCTGAAATTTGTCTCTTCCTTTGTCTTTCTTCAATAAGGGACAGTCCGACTTATAGTGGTCGACCTTCCCGTAATCATAGCGTGATCCTTTTGACTTAGTTGTCTTACATTCCTCTCGATTCGAGAATTTTGATTGTCTTCTATAGTTGACAAGATTTTTATCTGAATGTTGAACTTCATTGTTTCTAAGGTATCAGTTATATCTCCTTACGAACAACTCCATGTCTTCATTTTGAATCTTTATCATCATCACTTGATTCACTCTCACATATATTATTGGTGGATGACTTAGATCTTAAAGCCTTTAAAGAGATAGACTTCCTTCAGTGTCCTTAGCTTTCTCATTCTTTTCCTTCTTTTGATTCTTCTCATGTTTCTCAAGGTTCATGAGCTCTTGTTCATGCTCTTGAAGCTTACCAAACAATGTTGTCATGTCCAATGTTCTTAGATCATTGGCTTCCTTAATCGCGGTGACCTTTGGTAGCCAATCCCTGTTAAGACATCTTAAGATTTTGTTAGTAGCAACATCATTAGGGGTAGTTCTATCAAGAGCATTTAACCAATTAATTAGATGAGAAAATCTCTTTTGCATATCGGCAATTGTTTCACCATCCTTCATATGAAAAAGGTCAAATTCTTGAGTTAGAGTGTTGATTCTAGCTAGTTTGACATCATTGGTTCCCTCATAGGTAATTTGCAATGAGTCCCACATAGCTTTAGCACTAGTACAATGGGATAACTTTAGCACTAGTACAATGGGAAACCCTATAATACTCATCAACACCTAAGGCAGTGATGAGCATATTTTTGGCTTTCCAATCATAGCTATACTTTTTCTCATCTTCTTCGTTCCATTGTGCTTCAGGTTTAGGTATAACGACATCATCCGCATTGGTCATGGTTATTTCCATGGGACCATCTTGAATGACTTTCCATACCTTCATATCAAAAGAGTTGATATGGATACGCATAAAATCTTTCCAATAACTGTAGTTTCACCGGTAAAAATAGGCGCTCTATTGTATGCCCTTTTAAGATCGTTACTCATTTTCTAAATATTTATATGCGAAGCACTAGATAAACTGGCGCTTGTGATATCACTTGTTAGACGATATTACCGATCTAGAGGGGGGTTTGAATATATCAATATTTAAATTTAGCGCTTTTTAAAAATGTTTTCAAAGGTTGTGAAATCTCCCTAGACCATAATCGTCTAAACGATCCGTTAATGGAAAGATCGGATATGCGTGAAACCGAATGGAATAGCTGCAATAGAGATGATCAACCATTATCTAAATCAATCGATTAATTACCACAATCCTTGATATCGTTACCTCTAATGATGAGTAAACACAATAAGAGAACGAGTAAAATATTAATAGATTTGTGTGAGATTAATTTTATCAAATAATTGGTGTGCACTCCACACCAAGTCTCAATTTCACTCAAATTGAATGTGCTAAATTTTACTTAGTTGCAATCAAAGTGATTGCATCAATTTGTTGAGCAACTACTATGCACAACAATTAAGCGAGATTGATTTTACTATTAATTTTACACAAAATGTAATTAATGCAAAATTTAAAGAGTTAAGAGAAAGAGAGAACAACACCAGATTTGTTTAGGCAATTCCCCTTTCGTCCTCTCTTAGGGTACGTCTACCCCCAATTCTAAAAGTAGAATTGAGATCTTTATTATCAAATTACAAACTTAATACAAGAGAAGAAATGATCACCACCAACCAATCCCAAGTGTTGTTGCAAATCCTATTCACTTTTCTCCCCTTGATTCGAGTTGAACCAAGTACTTCAAGCGTTCCAAACAAACCTCCGGTTGTAGCTACCTTATTGCAAGAACTCCATGTTCTCCAAAACTCTAGCTCGACTGATGTCGATCAAATCTGCATGAAACCCCCGGTTGTAGCCACTTTATTACAAGAACTCCACGTTCTCCAAAATTCTAGCTCGGTTGACTTCAATCACAGGACGCTTGAACCCCAACCTTCCTTCACAATCCTTCGGTTACCGTTACTTGTTTGAACGAACTCACCGTTATTCAAACCTTTCACTCGACTGAATCTATGAAGTAAAGATTAGTGCAAAAAACCCCAATTATTGGAGGACAAAACCCCAATGGTTTTATTCAAGAAAAACCCACTTAAAGCCTCTACCCAAACTAAGATTACACAATCCTATTTGGACGTTATCACCACAACAATGCACAATGATCAACACAAATTGTCAAGTGCAGTTGTTGAGAAATGCAATGAAGAATGAAGATGAAGAGAACTTTAGTGTATATCTTTCACTTTTCTTGTTGGTTGTTGAAGAAGAGACTCTAGAATATTTATATGATGCATGGACAAAGTAACAGACATAACAGAATAATTTGCAAAAATATATAGCAGAAAATTAAGTGCCACCAACGACCAGTCGACCTGTTCACACAGGTCACTCGACCTATTCAGACTCAAGGAAAAACTAGTCAAGTGAAGCAGATGATGAGTCGACTCAAACAGGGGATGAGTCGACTCAAATAGGGTTTTCCAGAGTTGTGTCGACCTATGACTCGACCTGTTCAGACCTATGGCAACATGGTTCAAATAAAACAGGCAGTGAGTCGACTCAAACAGGGGATGAGTCGACCTATGACTCGACTTGTTCAGACCCGAGCGTTATGCTCTAAGTCATGAGTCGACTCACAGACTCAACCTGTTCAGACCCGAGAGTTATACTCCAAGTCATAATTCGACTTATAGATTTACCGCTCCAAGTCATGAGTCAACCCAAAGTTCTTAAACTGTCAAAAATGAGTTTTTGATATGTATTTTGGTCAATTCAAACCATTCTCTTATGAACTTAAGGTACTAATGATGATCAAGTGCATTATTCAAGTCAATGAGATGCTCATATATGCATGGACACATTTCACTTATACTTTGAGCATGTTGGAGGATGAATGCATTTTATGATATGATGACACTGTCCAAAGCACACGTTATGAGCAACTAGAAAGGTTTGACATCATTAAAATAAGGACTAGGAATCTTTGCCCTCACATGTTCAGATTCTGCAACTCTTTCCTTAGGTTTGTTCATTGATCTTAGGATTATTAGAGTAGGATTTTTAGAATTTTGAGCTTGGATTAATATTAGAATTTTCAAAAATGTTGATAACTAGTTTTAATTAGATTTTTAGGAAATTAGAACTAATTAGACTTAATTGATTTTTTATTGATTTTCATGAATAGAATTTAATTCAATATCCATATTCTTGTAAAATGACCCTTTTATCCCTTTAGGGTTTATTTTGGTATTTTGACCATAAATGCATGGTCCCTTAGGAATTTTGACTTAGAATTTTTAATCAAGTTTTTGACTAACCAATTACATGTTCCCTTAAGTATAGCCTTGAATTAAATTCTTACCATTAGATTAGGATTAATCATAGATTCCAAATTAATTCAAATCCTCTGATTTAAATTGATCAAAAGCAATTTTGATAAATTAAATCCCTTGATCATGTATAACCCCACAATCCATTCAAGTGATCAAAAGTCACTTGATCACTTGATAAGATTGATTCTAACATTGTGGATCTCCAAGCTTCAAGACCAGTCTTTCATGCAATACATCCCAGTCACATCGAGCAGCCAGTTATACAAGATAAACCAAAGGTCAACACTTGGTAAATACGATTCAAGTTGGGCGCCATGATCCTTAAGTAATAAGGAATGATGAGACAAAGCTTCTCATATCCTTGTCTAGAGCGACTTTAAGTACGGGGCATAGGTTCTAGCTATTCAAAGTGTCTTCCCTTATTCATAGACTTTAGTGCAATACGAATCGAGTAAACTACCAAGTCTTTTTCACATAAAGCAACATCAACTCAAGGAGCAGTAATGAAGACTATTCTCCAACAACTTGTCATTCATGAGAGGTATCATGTGCCACGAGCCTTAAGTAATAAGGAATGATGAGACATAGTTTCTCCTATCCTTGTCTAGAGTGACTTTGCGTACGGGGCGTAGGCCCTAGCTATTCAAAGCATTCACCCTCATTCATAGACTTTAGTGTGATTCTTATCAATCAACTGTCAAGTCTTTTCATATCCCATTATCAATCAATCATTTATTTTGCCTCAACCATCTTGCTTTCAGCCCTAGTGGGCTGAACTACGAAAGCTCTGACTTCCTTATTGCGCTATAAGGATACATAGACAGGAGAATTTAGATTCTTCGCGAGCTACCTTATTTATTAATCAACCACTCTTCAGTCATAAATCAATATCATCTTTTTGAGCTCAAATGTCACTTTTTCTTGGATTCCATGCACATCCTTTTAGAACGCCTAATAAAAAGTCCACCTTGTGAACCAAGAGTCGTTTGACTTGTACTCAAACATCTAATTCGCTTTGTTTTTGGTTATGTCAGGAGTGAGTATGCCTAGTTTCCTCCATATCCTAGTCAATACCTCTTTCTCTCTTCGGTTCATGGTTTATTCCTTGATGGATCCAAGATACCGTCTCCTTTGATTTCAATATGTTTATTCCCCAACAAGTGATATATTTTTCCTTGTATCCAAACAATACTTTTTATGGGTCCCATACCCATTCTTTTAGGACATGTGTCCATCTTGTGAACCAAGACTTGTTTGGCTTGTATTCAAACATTTAATTCATTCTTTTTGGTGAGACAATATAGTGGGTATGCCTCTGTCCCTCCACATCTTAGTCTATACCTTTTTACTCTTGGGTTCAAAGTCAATCTGCCTTTGTGGGTTCCCATATTACCATTCTGTTGGTACAAGTTATACTTTCAATCACTTCAACCATACCCTTGAAGTTGTTTGTCTTGTTAGCCCTAGTTGCTTAGGCAAACACTTCTTTTTATCTCTTTGTGTAAGAACAAAAATAGTTCTACAATAGATTCCATGATTTTGATGATAACAAAGGATGAAACCAAAAATGGCACCCTAACGAAAAGTTTCTAAGTGTGCAGGGTTCTAAAGAAAGAAGAAATAAATCTGATGATGTCATCAGATGCACAACAAGATCAGATGCAAAATCTCAAGTATCAGAAGCATCTAAAGTGGAATCTCGTTTCAAGAAGCTCTGACTCTGGACAAAACTGCAAAGTATCAGAAGCATCTGAACATGAAGTAAAGTCTAGAAGCTCTGACTCTGAACAAATGCCTTCTGTAAATTCTGAAGTTATCAGCGATTTCTGAACTCTCAAGAGATAACATCAGAAGCCAGTTTCTCCAGATACACAAAGACTCTAATCAGAATTGTTAATCATGATGAAGTAACGTTTAAGCCAAGTTAAAGTTCTGCAAATGGATTTCCTCAATTAGAAAGAGACGTTAATCTCCACTTCCAAGAGAGAAGATACTAATTGTGGTAAGTAGTCACTTCTAAGTGAAAAAGTCTACTGCAGAAGCTATTAATGGAATGGCGTAATTACATCTCAATATCCAACAGATTCAACGCTACTTCAACTCTACTTCAACTCCTATAAATAGAGAAGAAATCTCATTCAGTACATACGAAGAAATCACTAGCCAAAACTATACTGAAATCATATCACGCTCAAGAAAAACATCTTTGTTCTTCAAAGATTTTCACTAAGCTTTTGCTTATCAAGTGAAAAATTTGTTCTTAAGTTTGTAATATTTGCTTTCTTAGAAGCACTCTAGATTACACATCTTGTATCTATTTTTATTTGATTTCCTCAAGTGACTCTTTGTAGTCTGTAGACTTGAGAGGACTAAGAGATTTTCTTCTCTCTTAGGGGTTGTTTGTAATCTTTCAAGATTAGTGGATTAAGTCCTTGTTGAAGGCGAAATCACCTTGGCCGGGTGGACTGGAGTAGCTTTGTGTTATAAGCGAACCAGTATAAAATCATTGTGTGATTTCATTTTGCAAAAGCGCTTATTTTTCAAACAATTCAAACCCCCCCTTTCTTGTTTTTCTCACCTTCAATTGGTATCAGAGCTCCGGCTCTGTTATTGATTTTCAAATCAAACACTTAACCGTGTAGAGAGATCCAGTGCGAGAAAAACAAATGGCCCACTCAAATGAGAAAGATTCTTACAATGCCAAGCCTCCTGTTTTTGATGGAGAAAAGTTTGATTACTGGAAAGATAGAATCGAAAGTTTCTTTCTGGGTTATGATGCTGACCTCTGGGACATTGTCACAGATGGATACAAACCTCCAACCTTAAATGGAGCTGAAGTTCCCAGAAGCAAAATGTCAGAAGATCAGAAACGTGAGTTCAAAAATCATCACAAGGCCAGAACAATACTTCTAAATGCTATATCATACAACGAATACGAAAAGATCACCAACAGAGAGACGGCTAAAGATATACTTGACTCTCTGAAGATGACCCATGAAGGAAACTCCCAAGTCAAGGAGACGAAGGCTCTGGCGTTGATCCAGAAATATGAAGCCTTCAAGATGGAAGATGACAAAGCTATAGAAGCTATGTTTTCCAGATTCCAAACTCTTATTGCAGGTCTTAAAGTGCTAGACAAGGGATATACGACTGCAGATCATGTTAAGAAGATTGTCAGAAGTCTGCCAAAGAAATGGAGACCAATGGTTACTGCTCTGAAGCTATCAAAGGATCTGAACAACATCAGCCTTGAAGAACTTGTTAGCTCTCTCAGAAGTCATGAGATAGAACTAGAGGAGGATGAGCCTCAGAAAAGGAACAAGTCAGTGGCGCTGAAGTCCAGACCTGAAAGACGGAAGTCAGACAGAACCAAGGCTTTTCAAGCAGAAACTGCAGACACTGATGACTCTGAACCTGAAGACTCTGATGATGAAGAAGAGCTGTCTCTACTAACCAGAAGAGTTAAGCAACTCTGGAAAAGAAGGAACAACAACAACTTCAGAAGATCAAGACCCAGAGGGGATAGATCAGAGTCAACTTCAAAAGGTAAACCTAATAAAGATATTACCTGTTTTGAATGTAAAGAAACAGGTCATTATAGAAATGAATGCCCCAAGCTGAAGAAAGATAACTCTAAGAAAGAAAGCTTCAAGAAAAATGCCTTCAGAACAAAGAAAGGATTAATGGCCACCTGGGACGATAGTGAATCAGGATCATCAGAATCTGACTCTGATGAACAAGCCAACGTAGCATTTATGGCTACCACATCCAGCAGCTCAGATGAAGAATCTGAAGAGGTATTTTCTGAACTTTCTAGATCTGACTTAGAATCATGTTTATCAGAAACTCTTACCTCTCTTCAGAAATTAAAACAAAAAGTTAAAAGCATTAAAGGTCTTCTTAAAGCAAAATCTGAAGAATGTAGTGAACTTGAGACAACAATTCTAGCACATGAAGATACAATCAAATCTTTAACGTTAGAAAGAGATGGAGCTAAAACAAAAAGCTTAGAATTAGAAGAAGTGTTGTCTCAAGCACCACAAACTTCAAATGAAATTATTTATAAGTATGAAGAAGCCTTTCAACAATTTCTGAAGAATGGGATAAATAGGAGTATTATGGCATCCATGATTTATGGAGTAGGTCAGAATAATAAAAGGGGAATTGGGTATGATTCTGATTCTGATAAAACTTCTACCAGTAACCAAATTAAATCGCCTTTCTCATACCACTACACACACACACAAGAACACAAATTTAAAAATGCTAGAAGACCCAAAGTTGTAAGAAACTCTGGGAAAACTAATCTGAAAGGACCCAAGAGATTCTGGGTACCGAAAGATAAGATTATCTATGTTGCAGATATCCTATGCAGCAAAGTTCAGACACCAGTCATGGTACCTGGACTCTGGATGCTCGCGACATATGACGGGAAGAAAGTCTATGTTCCAAAGCCTGGAACTTAAAGACGCTGGCCTTGTAGGCTTCGGAGGAGATCAGAAAGGAAGGATCAGAGGCTCCGGAACTATTGGTAATGGTACTCTTCCCTCTATATCTGATGTTCTTTATGTAGAAGGATTAATGCATAACTTGTTATCCATAAGTCAATTAAGTGATAACGGTTATGATGTAATCTTTAATCAAAAAACGTGTAAAGCCATTAATCAGAACGATGGCTCTGTCCTTTTCACAGGCAAGAGGAAAAACAACATTTATAAAATAAATCTTTCTGATTTAAAAGATCAAAATGTTAAATGTTTAATGTCAGTTCACGAAGAGCAATGGGTATGGCATAGACGCTTAGGCCACATTAGCATGAGGAAACTTTCTCAGCTAACTAAACTTGAGTTAGTCAGAGGCTTACCTAAACTGAAGTTTTCTTCAGATGCTCTGTGTGAAGCTTGTCAGAAAGGAAAGTTTTCAAAAACATCTTTTAAAAAGAAAAATGTTGTTTCTACCTCCAAGCCTCTGGAGCTTCTTCACATTGACTTATTTGGTCCTGTGAAAACAGCATCAGTCAATGGAAAGAAGTATGGACTTGTAATCGTTGATGATTACAGCCGCTGGACATGGGTAAAATTCCTAAAGCACAAGAGTGAGTCTCACTCTGTATTCACCAGTTTCTGTTCTAAAGTGCAAAAAGAATTTGACTCTAAAATTGTTAGAGTCAGAAGTGATCATGGTGGAGAATTTGAAAATAAAGATTTTGAAGAACTATTTGATTCTAATGGAATATCCCATGATTTCTCCTGCCCTAGAACTCCACAACAAAATGGAGTTGTAGAGAGGAAGAATAGGACACTCCAAGAAATGGCCAGAACCATGATCAATGAAACAAATGTAGCAAAGCACTTTTGGGCAGAAGCTGTAAATACAGCGTGTTACATTCAGAATAGAATCTCTATTAGACCTATTCTGGATAAGACTCCCTATGAACTGTGTAAGGGAAGAAAACCCAACATTTCATATTTTCATCCTTTTGGATGCATTTGCTTTATATTAAATACTAAAGAACATCTGAACAAGTTTGATTCCAAAGCACAGAAAGGTATTATGATAGGATACTCAGAACGCTCTAAAGGCTACAGAGTATACAACACAGAAACCAAAATTGTGGAGGAATCAATTCATGTTAGATTTGATGATAAGCTTGACCCTGAAAAGTCAAAGCTAGTTGAAAAGTTTGCAGATTTAGAGATCACTCTGGTAGAATCTGAGAAAACTCCAGAAGCAACTGTCACTCCAGACTCTGAAGAAATTAAATCTCCAGAAATTCCAAGGAAAGTCAAGAGTCGTAGCAACGTATCTGAAGATTTGATTCTGGGAAACAAAGATGAACCTGTTAGAACCAGATCTACCTTCAGAACTTCTGAAGATATTCCTCTGGGACTAGTGTCTCTGATTGAGCCTACGTCCTGTGATGAAGCTCTTCAAGATAACGATTGGGTGGCAGCTATGCAAGAAGAGTTAGATCAATTCTCCAAGAATGATGTCTGGGATCTCGTTCCTAAACCCAGAGGCACTCATGTCATTGGAACCAGATGGGTTTTCAGAAACAAACTGAACGAGAAAGGAGAAGTTGTCAGAAACAAAGCACGACTGGTAGCTCAAGGTTATAGTCAACAAGAAGGTATTGATTATAATGAAACTTTTGCTCCAGTCGCAAGGTTAGAGTCTATTCGTCTTCTTGTATCTTTTGCTATTAATCACTCTATAAAATTATACCAAATGGATGTCAAGAGTGCATTTCTAAATGGTTATATTTCAGAAGAAGTGTATGTAAATCAACCTCCTGGTTTTGAAAACTCAAATTTTCCAGAACATGTTTTCAAACTTAAGAAATCCTTATATGGACTTAAACAAGCTCCCAGAGCTTGGTATGAACGCTTAAGTAATTTTCTTCTGGAACAAAATTTTATCAGAGGGAAAGTTGATTCTACACTCTTCTGTAAAAATCATAAAATGATCTCATGATATGCCAAATTTATGTTGATGACATTATTTTTGGTTCTGCTAATATCTCTGTTTGCCAAGAATTTTCTAAGTTAATGCAGGCAGAATTTGAAATGAGTCTAATGCAAGAACTAAAGTTCTTTCTGGGAATTCAAATCAATCAAACTCCAGAAGTCACGTACATTCATCAAAGCAAGTACATTAAAGACGTTCTAAAGAAGTTTGATATGTCTGAATGCAATTCTGCAAAGACTCCCATGCATCCAACTTGCATTCTGGAGAAGGAAGAGGTAAGCAACAAGGTTTGTCAGAAGCTCTATCGAGGTATGATAGGCTCTCTTCTCTATCTGACTGCTACTCGTCCTGATATTCTCTTCAGCGTCTGTCTTTGTGCCAGATTCCAATCAGATCCTAGAGAATCTCATTTAACAGCTGTTAAGAGAATTCTTAAGTGTCTGAAAGGAACCCCTAACCTGGGCCTGATGTATGAGAAAACATCAGAGTATAGGCTTTCTGGTTATTGTGATGCAGATTATGCAGGAGATAGAATAGAACGAAAAAGTACATCTGGAAATTGCCAGCTTCTGGGAAACAATCTAATCTCCTGGGCTAGCAAAAGACAGTCAACTATCGCTCTATCAACTGCAGAAGCAGAATATATCTCAGCATCACTGTGCACAACTCAGATGCTCTGGATGAAACATCAGCTAGAAGATCTACAAATCTTTGAGAGTAACATTCCTATCCTTTGTGATAATACTGCTGCTATTTGTTTGAGTAAGAATCCCATTTTGCATTCCAGAGCCAAACACATAGAAATAAAACATCATTTTATTAGAGACTATGTTCAGAAAGGGATAGTAACGCTGAAGTTCATTGATACAGAACATCAATGGGCAGATATCTTTACTAAGCCTCTAGCTGAAGATAGATTTCGTTTCATCTTAGAAAATCTGAACATTAAAAATTGTCCTGAGTAACATTTGGCTCTGAACATGTAAAATGAGACTCTGATAAAAACAAATATACTTCTGCCTCTGACTCTGATACTTCTACCAAGATAAGAAGATATCTGAGTTAGAAATCTTCAGAAATCCTTTGGTATTCCTGAAGATCAGAAACATCAACACGTGGGGAACATGCGTCTAACCCTAGAACTTCTAGACAGCTGTCAAAAGAAATCAAAGGTCAGAACGTTTGAAATCTCCTTGAGCAGTGTGCTTACTGTTGGGATTAGACATTCATTAATGAGCTGTAATCATTTTTCCCCCAAACGTGCTATTTTGGTTTTTGTGCTAACGCTGGTATGTGTGTCGTTTTGCATGTATTTTTACCCTTAGTATATAAACACTTTTCTCACATTTCACACACTTATCACTATCACTCACTCTTAAACCCTAAACCCTCTCTCGAAGTTTTCTCTGCAACCTTCTCAGTTCTTCATCTTCTTCATCAATCTTCGTCATGAATCCTCAAGAGCAAGCAGTTTTTAACTTCTCCCAACAAATGGAAGCTGCTTCTAACCCCCAAACCTCAAACACTCAAACACCCATGGTTGTAGATGTTACCACGACCCCAGTTTACAAAGAACCTCACATTTTGGAACGTGAACAACACATTCATCTTTCAACTCCCTTTGAAGGTTTGGATGTACTGTGTGAATCACTGGTGGATTTTGAGAATTTGAAAAGAAATGGCGTTGATTTAACTGAAGATCTTCGCAAGCAAGGTTGGGAAACCTACTTCAACAGATTGTATGGTCCAATCTATCCTCTTCTGGTGAAAGAATTCTGGAGATGTGCAGATGCTGATGATGAGTTCATTGTTTCTTTTGTTCTGGGTGTGAAGATCATTATCACAGAAGCGTCTATTGCTTCTTTGCTGAATATGGAAAAAGCTGGAGGTAAAAGGATTTACAACATTCCTCCAAGGTCCAAGCGCATCACAGAAGTCATTAACCCTACAATCTTCAAAGCAAATGTTGAAGGAAACCCCTCTAAGAACAAGGAGCTTCATCAGAACCTCCGAGTTTGGCTGAAGATTATTCTGGGAACAATCCATCATCGTCCAGCCTCCAACTCTTCAGATTACATTAATGCTGACCAGAAATGCATCCTCTACTGTATTCAGAAGGGTATTCCAATCAACCTCCCTGTTCTTCTCTTCAGATATCTGAGGGATTCAGTCAGAGAAACGAGGAATAACATGAAGCCCAGATCCTACATTCCTCTGGGTAGATTGCTCTCTGACATCTTCATTGAGCATGGGCTGGTAGATGCTCTGGAGAAGACCAGATGTATGGATGATCTGGCAATTGATGTGGGAAAGCCTCTGAATGCCAAAAATCTGAGGAGTATGGGAATCATCAAGGACATCAGAGTCAAGCCCACTATGAATGTGACCTGGGAAGCTCTGAAGGATCAGAGGAAGATGCCTCATGGCCTTGAAAGGTTCTTCAAGAACGAACCCAGAGATGCCATTGCTATCTACCTTCAGGATCGTCTGGATGAAGGCATTGATATCTCTGATTTCCGCCTTGAAGACTGTCTGGATTCTGTAGAAGATCTGGTCAGATACAAAAGAGGTCTTTCTGAGAAGAAGATAGCTGAGGAAGCAAGGAAGGCAAAGAAAGCCAGACTTGGAGAAACCTCTGGCACCAAAGCTTCAGCACCTCTGAATGTCTCTTCTGGTAAGTCCATTCCTCCTGTGTCTTCTGAATCTGTAATGGCTTCCTCTAACCCTCTCTCCTCTCAACCAATATATACCACCTCTGAAATACCACCCTCAATCACCAGAACCTCTCAACCTCCACCTGTTCTAAAAATTGCTCGAAATTTCACAACAACCTCTGACCCTAATCAACTATACCACCACAGCTCCTCCTCATCCTCTGAATATGAATCACCCCCTTACCTTTCCCCTTCTTCTGACCAAGAGTTCTCTGATCATGAGTCCTCTGATCAAGAACACTCTGACCCAAACTCCCCAACAATAGCTGAAATCTATGCTAAAAATTTCGCCCCACAAACTCAAACACAATCTGAAGTAACCTCTCCCCTCCGAACTTCTCTTCCACAACAAACAACCACCATCTCCTCTGAAAATCAAACCTCACTTCCACCACAAACAACCATCACACCCTCTGAAACCCAACCACCTGTGATTCAACCATCTGAACCTTATATCACTCCACCACTTATTCCCGCTGTACCTGGACCAGACTCTGACCCTTTAGACCTAAATCCATTATATGCTTCTTCTCCTAGTCTTCAACCAGACGCAGATTCTGAACTTCAAGCAGAATCTGAACCTCAACAATCTGAACCTCAACAAACTGAACCTCAACCTCTAAATCTCAGCCCTCAAAACTCTCCACCTCATTCACCTGAACCTGAACCTAAAATTATCATACCTACCCTTGAGGAGGCCATTATACAGGTTGCAGAAGCTTCAGTCCAGAAGATCAAGTCTCTGGCTAAAAACTCTGAAGTAAGTGATGATCCTAAATCTGTTAGGACACACTGGAACAGAGTCATTAGTTGGATGACCTCTGAGTCTTATAGGCTGAAGAGTATCTCTGAACAAGTCAGAAATGGCTACATCAGAGACTCTGAGGAAAGACTCCAAGAGAGACTGGCTAGAGAAGCTGAGGCCAAAAGATTAGAGGAAGAGAGACTGGCTAGAGAAGCTGAGGCCAAGAGATTAGAAGAAGAAAGATTGGCTAGGGAAGCTGAAGAAGAAGCTAAGAGATTGGAAGAAGAACGCCTGGCAAAGGAAGCAGAACTTCTAAGGATTCAGGAAGCTGAAGCCAAGGCTAAGGCAGATGCAGAAGCCCAAGCTGCTGCTGAAGCTGAAGCTCAGCAGGCTCTGATTCAGGGGGAGTCTTCCTCTGCGATCCCTCTGATTCTTAACACTCTGAAGGAGATCAAGCAAGATCAGAAAGAGATCAAGCAAGATCAGAGTGAGCTCCGGGCAAGGATGGACAAGCAAGACGCTCTGAATGAAAACCTCCAGAATATGTTTGCTATGCTACTACAGAGACTTCCTCCTCCTCCAAACCCTTAGGCACTTAGGATTTCTTTTGTTTGCCTAGTGTTTTGCTTCTGTCTTTTCTTTTTTAGCTCTGATATTTCTGTTGAATCTGATGTTTTGACTGCTGCTTGCCTTTGTGCTTTTGTTTAATGAAGTGTTTTTCTCTCTATTATTTTTTTTATGTTTTATGCCTTTTTGATTATGCCAAAAAGGGGGAGAAATTATTAAATAGCTCTGATGAAAACTATGTCTAAAACCTTAAGCATTCTGCAACAATTGTAGAAATAGTTCTGATAAAATTAGCTCTGATTAAATAATAGCTCTGATTAAATAGTTCTAACATTAAATTAAGAAATTGCAGAAAGTTTTCAGAAATCTTATTGCTTGGAAAGCTCTGGTAAGAACTTCTGAACTCCCTAGTACTAACTCAGGGGGAGCTTTTGTTTATCTGATCTAATATTTCATGTTTCATCTGATAATTTTATTTGTTTTGTCATCATCAAAAAGGGGGAGATTGTAAGAACAAAAATAGTTCTACAATAGATTCCATGATTTTGATGATAACAAAGGATGAAACCAAAAATGGCACCCTAACGAAAAGTTTCTAAGTGTGCAGGGTTCTAAAGAAAGAAGAAATAAATCTGATGATGTCATCAGATGCACAACAAGATCAGATGCAAAATCTCAAGTATCAGAAGCATCTAAAGTGGAATCTCGTTTCAAGAAGCTCTGACTCTGGACAAAACTGCAAAGTATCAGAAGCATCTGAACATGAAGTAAAGTCTAGAAGCTCTGACTCTGAACAAATGCCTTCTGTAAATTCTGAAGTTATCAGCGATTTCTGAACTCTCAAGAGATAACATCAGAAGCCAGTTTCTCCAGATACACAAAGACTCTAATCAGAATTGTTAATCATGATGAAGTAACGTTTAAGCCAAGTTAAAGTTCTGCAAATGGATTTCCTCAATTAGAAAGAGACGTTAATCTCCACTTCCAAGAGAGAAGATACTAATTGTGGTAAGTAGTCACTTCTAAGTGAAAAAGTCTACTGCAGAAGCTATTAATGGAATGGCGTAATTACATCTCAATATCCAACAGATTCAACGCTACTTCAACTCTACTTCAACTCCTATAAATAGAGAAGAAATCTCATTCAGTACATACGAAGAAATCACTAGCCAAAACTATACTGAAATCATATCACGCTCAAGAAAAACATCTTTGTTCTTCAAAGATTTTCACTAAGCTTTTGCTTATCAAGTGAAAAATTTGTTCTTAAGTTTGTAATATTTGCTTTCTTAGAAGCACTCTAGATTACACATCTTGTATCTATTTTTATTTGATTTCCTCAAGTGACTCTTTGTAGTCTGTAGACTTGAGAGGACTAAGAGATTTTCTTCTCTCTTAGGGGTTGTTTGTAATCTTTCAAGATTAGTGGATTAAGTCCTTGTTGAAGGCGAAATCACCTTGGCCGGGTGGACTGGAGTAGCTTTGTGTTATAAGCGAACCAGTATAAAATCATTGTGTGATTTCATTTTGCAAAAGCGCTTATTTTTCAAACAATTCAACCCCCCCCTTTCTTGTTTTTCTCACCTTCACTTTGCACAGTGAGAATACATAGGCGCGAGGATGCGAAACCTTGGCGAGCATAATCCTAATTATTCCTTATTCCTTAGGGCACCATCCATATATTTCATAATTCATTACCTACCTTCAATCATAAACCGTTAACCCCGGTGACATATTGTTTCTTTGAAATCAGATACATTTTCCTTTGGAATCCCATATACACTCTTTTAAGACATTTGTCCACCTTTATGCCAAGAGTTGTTTGACTTGTACCTAAACACTTAATTCATTCTTTTGGTTATGACAATACAATGAGTATGCCTCTATCCCTCCACATCTTAGTCGCGCTACCTTACTCTTGAGTTACAAATACCATTTATCCTATGGATTCCAATATACCCTTACCTTTGGTTTCAAACTATACCTCTTCGGTCACTTGTACCAAGTCCTTCAATTATGTGACTTTGATCACTTCATTCAATTCATTTCCATGATACATTCATATCCCATCTTCATTCACTTCATGTGATACACCCTATCTTTGAGCCAAATGCACTATTTCTTTGTGCTCCATCTTATGTCAGCTCGTGAACCAAGAGATGTTTGATTTGTACCCAAACACTTAATTCCTTCTTTTTGGGTAAGACAATACAGTGGGTATGCCTAGTTTCCTTCACGTTTTAGTCTATACCAATTTACTCTTGGATTCATATTTCACCCATTGTTGGAGTTCAAACAACACAATCCTTTGGGTCAGACCATACCTTGATCACACTTCTTTTCACCTCCCACCACTAGTTCTTTGAACTACGGAGCTCTGAATTCCTCATTGCACTATGAAGATGCGTAGGCATAAGGAGCCTAATCCTCACCGAGCAATTTATCTATTTCTTTTCCTTTTCCCTCAGTCTTTTGCGAGTAATCTTAGATATAACACCCATTCGAACGAGAATAAGCAAAATGGTTCCCATGGAGTACCATGGATGTAATGGGTGCTAATACCTTCCCCTTGCATAACCGACTTCCTTATCCAGCATATCTCTTCCTCCCGGGTTTTATCGATGTTTCCGTTTCCTTCGGGAATAAATAAAATTTGATGGCGACTCTGTTGTATGTTTGAGCGTGCGATACGTTCAGGTATATTTTCGCTAGCTTCACATAAATACAACTTCAGCGTAGAGATAATGGATCATAATAAGGGGAGGCCAATAGGATCCTACCGAGTCTAAACTACATAGAGGTTGGTGGGATTGTGAAAAGTTTCAAGCCTCCTGTATACCTTACTCTCATGTTATTGTGGCATGTTCAAGTGTTATCTAAGACACTTTCTTGCACCTATCTTCCATTTACAAATTCGTAAATTTATTCGGTGTATACAACAATAGCTTCCTAGTGGTAGCAAAATAGGAATATTGACCTACATATCAAGGGGGTGTAATTTGACACAATGAAAATATGAGAAGGAAGTAAAAGAGGCGTCCCAACAACACGCGTATTATAACTAAAATGAATACAAATAACTAATTGGAAAGAAAGTGTGGTATATGTCATTAGACCCGACACACACGAAAACATTATCCCATTCCTGGAACAAGCTCCAGATGATAATTTATTATTATTTTTTTTTTAAACTTTGGAATTTAATATAGATAACAACTTTTAGTTACAACAAAAACGAACACAAACACGTCTAAAACAAAACACAAACAACAAATAAAAAGATTTAACACACTACAACAGACAAGACCTTAGACAGCGCTTTTTTTAGCCTTAGACAGCGCTTTAAAGCGCTGTCTAAACCTTCGCTGCTAAAGGTTTAGACAGCGTTTTTTTAAATCTTAAAAGCGTTGTCTAAGCCCCCCCCCCCCTTAGACAGCGCTTTGGCCAAAAGCGCTTTATAAGACCCTCTTATTTTAAATTTTTTAGGTATACCTTAGACAACGCTTTTGAAAAGCGCTGTCTAAGCCCCACCCCCTTAGACAGCGCTTTGGCCAAAAGCGCTTTCTAAGACCCTCCTATTTTAATTTTTTTAGGTATACCTTAGACAGCGCTTTTCAAAAAGCGCTGTCTAAGACCCCCCCTTAGACAGCGCTTTTGCCTAAAGCGCTTTCTAATCCCCCCCTTAGACAACGCTTTTTACAAAAGCGCTGTCTAAGGTATACGAAAATTTTTGAAGCTTTTGTTTTAAACCACATTTTTTCCAGGTTTATAAACCAGAATTTCTACCTGTTTTCAACCAGATTTTGACAGACAATTATCACATTTTATATATGCCATTTAGGAATTGAAAACAATGAAAAATTGTATTTGGAGTTGGTCTTAGAAGTTTGACATTAAGAAGTTCAATAAAAAAAAATAAACAAGTTAACCCGCTCCACTTCCCACTTGCAGTTAAGCAGGTTAATATATGTAATGTAACCCAACCCCCCAAAAATAACTAGTTATGCTTCATATTACCATAAAACACTTATGATTCCAATAGCCCAAGAACAATAGAAGTTACCAGAAAACTTCTTCCTTTCTTTCGAGGGTAATTGTTGGAACCAAATGCATTCCTCCGTCTTAGTAAGTCAGCATCATCACCATCAACTCCCTTCTCTAAATCAGTTTTCAATAAATTTGATACCCCTGCAACCTGATAGTAATTTAGAAAGAAAAATCATGAAATTTATGACTTCCATTGATAATATTACCCAGTTTAAAAAATTATTCTTGGCAAACATACCCCTCCATATTGCTGCAATGAGGCAATATCATGCTCCCTTGAAATGGAAGCTAGTTGCTCCGGTCCAATTGGAAATTCACCAGTAGAGGTTTGAAGAGGTTTTGTAGTTTCTAACAGTTAAAATAATTGATTATTAATATTGAGTAAGAAAAGACAAAAAAAGTTTATGAAGTTATCTATACTGAATCAATATAATATACCAGGGTAAGTCCATGAAGCGGTATCACAAAACGAAAGTATATTTAATGCAGAAAAAAATGTGCCACTTGTTTGGAGCACTGGAAAATTATTAGAACACATTATGTGATACTATTGGGCCTCTAACATTGGGGGCAGACACTCAAACTTCGGGCTTTTGCATTTTCTTAGGCACAAACTTGGTGTCTTTGTAAGCACGGAAACAAAACAATGTTATTCATTCTTGTGCAAAGAAGAGTTTCACAGTCTTGCTCTCATGGCTATAGAACTCACTGGAATTCAGTCTCTTATTTCTGAATTGAAAATTCAGTGCACAACTCTTGTAGCTTACTGTGACAATCAAAGTAGAGTAGCAATCAATATATACAGCTTGGGGCTTCACTCAAGGACAAAACACATGGTGCTAGACTTTTACTTTGTTCGAGAACGAGCTCTTGCTAAGTTCTTCATTGTCCTGTACTAACAGCATATTATCAACTTGCAGATGCTCTCACTCCCCAAGCCTCTGGTCACTCTCTGGTTCACTCTATTAGTACTCATGGTGATACAGAGTCCTCCTAACATCCGCCGACATGGGTAATAATAAGAGAGAAAAAATAGAAGTGATTGAATGTAATCACATGTAAGGGTCGTACGAGTGTTAGGCTTTCGACACGTGTCAAACACACCTTCAACCTAGAGTGTCAATGTTACATAGGGTTATAAGTAGCTGCTAGGTCGCTGTCAGTTAGACATTAGAGTAGTTGCAATTCACTTTAGTCAACATTGGCTACTTCTTAGTACAATAATACCTATTTCATTAACATAAAGTTAGATAATGAAAATCCAATTATCATAATATTTCTCTCTCAAATTCTCTTTTTCTCTCAATCTTCATCTAGTCAAACAGACCAATAATTCATAAGCAGAAATTGTTAACAAATAAAAGAGATAATAGCATTGGTTTCAGAATGACTACATTACTCCAAACAATGACAAAGATATTTACAAATAACAGTGAACATCAATAAATTACTCACCATTCAATTGTCCTTGCCCTTGTCCCTGCCTCTGCCCCTGCCCCCCAGCTGCTTTGAAAAGATATGTTGCCTATTAAGACAAAATGAATAAGTAGTGCACTACACATACACAACATAAACATAACAAGGAAAGTCCAATGAAGGAACTGTACTCTAATGGCTTGTGCATGCGCTCTAATCTTTCTCAGTATTAGTTTCTTCTCTTCTTCTTTCTTCAAATCCAAGGTATAACGAAATCGACGGGAAGCATTTAGTACAAGCGCTGCTTGCTGAAGACACAAGGGATTGCTCCCATGTCAGTAATAGAAATACAGAATAATCAAATGAAAGTATGAAACTAGTTATTGTCTGAATGAAGTAAATAAGAAAACAACATTTGTACAAGAAGAAGAAAATTGTACTGGTAAGAAAATGCTAGAGGATTCATGACACTGATAAATTTTGGTTATTCTGCAGCAACAACATTGCCACAGAACACACAACATATTTACTCAACTTCAACCTAAGACAAAGTACTGCCTCTTTTATTTCCAGCCACTGACCCAATCAGGCAGGGTGGTTTCCAACCAACACCATTTGTAAAAGGAAGGATAATGTTGGTTCTCCATTGAAACAAACTTGAAATTCGAGTCACCACAACTCCAATCAAAATTGTATATGAACTAGTACAACAATCAGCTACTTAAAAGCTAAAGCTTGTACTCCAATACGAAAACGAACCGAAGTTCCACTTCTTCCACATCACCACATGATGGACCCCTAATCAGTTTCCCCTATATAACTATGAAATAAAACCCTAATCTGCACCACTATTCCTAAATGTGATAACAACCAGAACAAGTAAGCTGTAACTCTTATCTTTCTGGAGTGTTCTAAGAATCTCTTTTCCTTTTCTCTTCCTACATGTTCCTAAAAAGATCAAAGAACCACAACATACTGAGGCGATTGTAGAAACCTCACTCCAAAGTCATCATGCAATGCAACAAGTCATTTCAACAAAATTTTGCAACAAACAAAATGTAAACTAAAAACACTTCCCATAAATGAAGACAAAATCCAAAAACCACCAACTTCCTCATCCTCTGGCCATTAACTCACTCCATCCTCAACAACAACAAAAACCTTATCCAAAAACCAACACTATTTCAATAATTTCATAGATTATAATAAGAGTCACAATTACAATACTCCATTGTTTCCTCAATACACATAAACTAAAACTAAATCCCTAAGCAACGAATTTCAAAAACAGCATGCAAAAACCACTCTCATAAACCCTAAATCTGCCATAAATAGAAACATCAACAGCAATCAGTGTATCCAGTTCACAAAAACTTCAAAAACAAACATATAGATTAACATAAACTTAACAAAGCACAGATAAACTCAACAACAGTATTTACGAGCATGAGAAAGAACAGAAAACGTACTCTCCAGCGTTTCAGTCGATTAATAGAAGCGTGCTTTGTTCTAGCAATATCAAACGGATCGGAAAAATCACCGTCATCATCAATATCCGAAGAAATGAAGAAATGAAGAAAATATTGAAGAACATACCGCAAGAAATGAAGAACAGTAGAAACGAAAAACGAAGTCAACACCCAAATGTCGAGACACGTACGATTCTTCAAACACGTTCAATGATTGAAACCGAAAAATGGAAGTGTATTCGTGTTCGCTGTTATGGTTTTCGCTGATAGGGTTTCAACGTTCGCAGGAGGGAAAACAAAAGAACAGAGAATGAAAATTGAAATGGAGTTTGAAATTTTATTTTAATTAGACCTTAGACAGCGCTTTTGTGGAAAGCGCTTTCTAAGGTATGCCTTAGACAGCGCTTTCCAAAAGCGCTTTCTAAACCCCCCTTAGACAGCGCTTTCATTATTTTTTTGGAATATTTTCCGTGTTTTATTTTAATTTTAACCTTAGACAGCGCTTTCTTTTAAAAGCGCTGTCTAAGATGCGCTGTTAAAAGTCATTTTTGGCGTAGTGACACTACAACATATCTAAGAGTATACAATAATTAAAACAATATTATATGATGCAAACACCATATTTTCAACAATTAAAAAATATGCCCATGTCTATTACTACTCATGTAAGAACAAATGAAAAAAGATTAAGAAGAAAATGAGAAGAGATGTCAAAAAATCGTAAAAGACACACCTTTATTTATATAAAATGTATATATTAAAATTTAATATTTTATTCTCAATTAAAAAAAAGGTAAACAAAGGAAGCTCAGGATGAATTGACACCATATTTGAAGAATAAAGAGTAGGTGCCAATTGAACTGTCACGGTCTATTGAAGACACCAATTCGTTTGATTTGCTTTCTAAAATCTTAAATGGAGGTGTCAGATTTCAACTTTTTTTAGAAATTAAAAAAGAAAACATAACAAATAATATTTTTTTAGGTTTTAATGATTTAATGTGATTAACTATTTGTGTAATTTCATTAACTATAACAAATAATACAAAATAAATTATAGTAATAATGAAAGAGTGTAATTAAAATAATAATACTAATTAAAATTATTATAAATTTAAAATAAAAAGTGATAATTTTTAGAAATAAATATTTATTGATATATTGTTGAGATATACTCAATATTGATTAGTTTGTTGAATGCTAAACAACACTAAAAAATAGACGCACTCAGCATAACAAACTAGATTTGATATATTGTCGAGATAAATCCGTGAGATACACTAAAGAGAGATTAGTTTGTTGAATGCTGAAAGTCGCAAAAGAACACTCACTATAACATAAGATTCCTAAATATCAGTATCTTATTAATAGATAACGTTCCACTTTGCAAACAATATCTTTTCCGTATTTCATGTTTATTTTTAATATAAAAGAGTGAAATCTCTTCTCATCTAATAACATCATCACAAATAGTTATAGTATTCATTTGCAGATAATTCTTAAGGTCTCTAGAATTCACAAAACTCAACATGAGTAAGGTGAAGGAAGTCATTATACGTCAAGTCTAGGCATATAATTTGGAGTATGAATTCAATCTTATACGTCAAGCTATCCATCAACGTCCTATGGTCTCAATGGACACTGAATTTCCCGGTGTAATTCATTCATCCAAAATTGATTGTCACTATCTTCGACCCTCTGACAACTACTATTATTTGAAGGTAAATGTTCATGCTCTTAAACTCATCCAATTTGGTCTCACCCTTACCGGTTTTAAGGGAAATCTGCTTGAACTTCATATATGAAAAAAAATTGTTTGAAAGAAGAGTATTTTAAAAATAAATAGTGAGAAAATGTGATGATTTTGATATTTTAGTTGAGAAATATAGTTATTTTAAAAACAATTATGATAATCACTTATAGGGAAATCTGCTTGAACTTCATATATGAAAAAAAATTGTTTGAAAGACGAGTATTTTAAAAATAAATAGTGAGAAAATGTGATGATCTTGATATTTTAGTTGAGAAATATAGTTATTTTAAAAAACAATTATGATAATCACTCATATTTTTTAAATAACTTTTTTAGTGCAAATTTTATAAATATTATAAGAAAATTATTTTTTTAAATTCATTATAATCAATATATCTGGTTCATAATACAATCAAGATATATTGATTATTCAATTAATCTAAATAGTAAATTTTTTCTTATAAATAAAATCAGAGATAATAATAAATATTTAAAAATATATTAATTTACTATTAACACTAGTTATAACGATTAAAAAAAAATCTTAACATTTTTTGACACAGTCTTAAGTTAACTAAAGCAGAGTGTTAATATTTTTTAAGGCAGACTTGATCAAAATTTAACATTTTTAAAATACCATTCAGATTTCAAATCTAATTTTATGAAAGAAAAAGAGAATTAATCTTGCTAAATTAATATACTATTATCTCAAATCTTATTTATAAATAAAAATTATTTTTTAGATTTTATCTAGACCTTATCAAATATATTGATTATTTTAATAAATCTATTTTTTTTTATAAATAGAATTACAAGGAGTAAATAGTTATACAGTGAGATTTAATTTTACATTTGCAAATGAAGCGGTAAAAAACTCACACACAACTATAAATGCTAGTTGAAATATAATTTGGGATATTTTTTTATTCAAGGATGAAATTATAAAATATAAAAAAGAAAATCATATGTTGATCGTTTGTAAATATATTCATTGTATTTAAAATAGTGCTAGTATTTGTTTAGTATTAATTATTAGTCAACATTTAATTGATAAAATTGACATTTAATAAATGCACTCAACTCTCCCGTACTTTTAGATTTATTTGGACATTTTGATAACTACTCTTTCATTTTTAATATAAAAATGCCTTTTAAATATTAAATAGTTAATATATATATATATATATATATATATATATATATATATATATATATATATATATATATATATATATATATATATATATATATATATATATATATATATATATATAATCTATAAATGAATCAGATATATTATTGATTTAATATAAGTAAAAAACTGAACTTTTTATTATAATATAAATAGAAAATAATATATTTTAAAACGGAAATACAGCGAAGCGATATGAGGCACGGAATTTTATATTTGAAAAACTTCTATCCTGTTCAAACTTAAAAAAATCGTTGGTTAGTGATGCGTAGACTATTTTGTCTCATTCCAATTTGCTTTATCCAAAGTTAAATAATTAAAAAATGTATTTATTATATCTCATCTAATTTATTATTAATGAATTTAAAATAAAAAAAATAGAAAAAAATTATTTTGAATAAATAAACCTATTTTTAAATAAAGAGTGAATAAATCAATCGAATGTTACTGGTTCAAATTTGTAACAGCTAATCATCTAAGTAGGGATTGAGGGAAAGGGAAGTTACCGGATGAATATCTTATTCTTATGTTATGTACTAGCTTGCTTCCATTCCATATTTGCACATTAGAGTGCATTACAATAAGTTTGAAAGCAACGTGTTGTGAGAATCCTATAAAAAAACAGAGAAATATTGCAAGGTCAAAAACCTCCAAAGAATTGGTTTGGTAGTAGGTATAAGACTAGTTGAAAGGGATCCATCGTTCCCATTCTCCTCTTCCATGGCACCTCACAAGCTCAATTCCAATTCCTCGGTAATTCCAATCCTATTCTTCTCTCTATCGAACTCTTTCTTTCAATTTCATTTCTATCAATACTCTTTCTTGCTAGGGTTTTCATTGACTCATCTACTCTTACTACATAGCAAAATTATTAGGATGCTATAATTTGACTTAGTTAGTCAATGTTTACTTTGATTCCCTAACTAACTGCTAATAGGATCACTGTTGCATATTGATTTACTGTTTCTATTGGTTGCTGAATTCACAATATGTTAGTTTGTTTTTCTGATTTTAATCATGGAACAGGGAAATTCGAGTGTGTCGGCGTGTTCGCAGGCCGACAATGGTTTCATAAGTTCTTTTTCTCTATTTCCTGAGAAAGCCGTGCAAGAGCTTCTTCAATCGCCGGTCCAAGGCTCTGATGATCATCTTATAGAGTTCTCTGAGTCTTTAAGAAGTATGAAAAAAATGGTCATATTTTGTTGAAATTATTATTAGTATCAACTGCGAGAAAATATGTGATCTTTGATAACAGAGATCTTTCTGCTTATTTTGTCTTGAAACTCTACTTCTTCTAGCCGTCGCGAAGGCTCTTAGGAAAGTTGCGGAAGGGAAAGCTTCTGCTCAAGCGGAGGCTGCTGAGTGGAAACGGAAATATGAGTTGGAGAGGACTCGGAATCTGCAGTTTGAAGATAGAGGTTCTGATCATTTAATTATTACTACTTCATGATTGCTTTGTATTTTTGTACTTTTATATCATGTAACGGTTGATATTGCGGAAGAAATGGAGTTTTTTTATAATCTGATTTTTACTTAACTGCAATTCTGTTCTCTGTTAACTTGTAGATTGTCAAACAATTTATTTATTTTGATTGCTTCGGTTCATTTAATTAATTTACAATTTCAGACACTTTTGATTTATAAGTTTTTTATTTTGTTTTAATCCAAAATTGCTTGTACATATTTTATTGTTTTCTATAATCTCTGTTTAATGCAATGCAACATTTATCAATTAGTGGTTGGAATTCAAGTTCTTATTAGTGGTTGGAATTCAAGTTTGTGGTCTATCCTCTTGAACTGATTTTATGGCTTCATTTATTATTATTTTTATAAATATCTGAAACATTAAAGTCCTTCATTCCTTCTGAATAAGGAGTGTTTCATTTATCACTTTTTTCTGATATCCTTTCCTTTTCCCTTGAATTTTCTATCATATTCTTTCTGAAAATATGCTTTCCATCTAAATTGCTACTTTATCTTGTGTAATGAGGTGAGTAGATCATATGGAGGGTAGTCAAACCGCTAGAGGTAGAGGAATTGCCTAAAAAACGATATGATCAACTATTAAGAAAGATCTCGAGATTAATGAGTTGGATAGAAACATGGTTTTTGATAAAACATTCTGACGTAGTTTAACCCAAGTAGCCGACCTAACTTAGTGGTATAAAAACTTGGTTGTTGTTGACGTCAACTTTTCAAGTTTATAATTTCTGTTCCCTACTTATTTTGACTACAGGGAAATCAAGCCTCGAGCCTTGTGCTGATCTTGATGATTTGAAAACAAATAACATCGCCAAACAACCCACAATATATAATAATGCAGCTAATGGGCTGTCTGAAGAATGTTGTTCTAGTAATGGTATTTGTTCCCATGAGGTGCTTAGGGATGGGAAACCTGATTCTGATTCCAAGATGGTCAAAAAGGTATGTTATAAATTCTTGGTCAAAGCAAAATATGTTATTATGATCATTCTGTTGCAGCAGGGTTCCCTATTGATGTACATGTGTGTATCTACACACGTGTAACCATTTTGTTGACATTTCTCGCCTTCAAACATTCGTAAGACTTAATAGATCACTCTTCAGAGCAGCACAAGCTGTTGAGCCTTGTGGCATTAAATACAAACGAGAGCCATAAGAAGTTAGTTGTACATGTTATTACTGGTACAATACTATAATAATTACTATTGAATTTTGTTTATCTCTTTACGATGACATTGTGCAAGTACTGCCGTGTTTTGAGGAATTTGTCCTACCAAAAATTAATCCATACCCTCATGGTAATTAGCTATATTTGTTGTGTATTATTGATAATGTTTAAATTACCAATTCAATGTTACTGCAGTCTGTAACTGATTTATTTTCTGAGACAGGCTTCTTTTAAACTTCAATGGTGTTGCAAAGGTGAGAAAAGTCATCAGCACAAACATGACGTTGTGTCTTTTGAAAGAGGAAATATAACCACAGCAGAGCGCAGTAGTAAACAGGTATCTCTTTTATTGTTAAGGAGGATTTTACTTTATTGCTTCAAAAATTATTTGCAATTCATAAGCATGCATGTCCCCTTAAAGTTTGTCCTCACGCTAGCATTATATGTTCCTTCTGGTATACATATATGTATATGTGTAACAATTGATATGTCATCTTTATTCCAGATCTCTTTGAAATGGGAGTCAAGCCCACAGACGGTGCTCATATTGACCAAACCAAATTCAATTTCTGTTCAAATTCTGTGTGCTGACATGGTTAGGTGTGTAATCTCAATAAATTGTTTATTATGACTTTCCTATCTTCCAAAGTCAAGTTTTCTTCCTTTTACTTATAATATGAAGCAGGATTTAGGCTCTTCACAAAATAATGGAATATGTCATTGTGTAATGGAATTTAGATAAGGCATATTTTATTTTAACTTCCAACTGCTGCAAATTTCTTTCATCTTTCTTTTTGAATTGTTGTTAGAAAAGCTTAGAGGTCTCTGCATAATATAAAAGCCAAGAGCACTATGTACTTGTAATTCACTCGGTGTGAAGTTGGTGTGGGAGACTGAGGATTGTTTCATTTCAAGTTTTATGTTTAATTAAACTTCTTATTTAATATTTACATCTATCTTCAATCTTTGTATCCTTCCATGTATTTGTCTTCGGTATAGATCTATAACATGTTATACAACATGAAATTCTACATTTTGATTTTACCTTTTCGATGCATGTCAAATCTTAGTTTAGTGGTATTGCTTTTTTATCATTCCCAGATGGTTGAGGCAGCATAAGAAACTACAAATATATGTGGAGCCACGTGTCAAGGTGGATCTCTTGACGGAGTCATCATACTTTAACTTTATAGAAACATGGAGTGATGGTAAGTCATATTACAAAAACAGTGAAATATACCAAAAGCATTTTCCTAAAGGTTACTATGAGCCTAATGAAACCTAAAATGCCACCATACCTTCTATATGTTTCAAATTCATGACAGGATATTTCGGTAAGCCAGCATCCAAATATAAATATTAAATTCTTGAAAATGATGCATCTCTAGTCTCACCATAGTTTTTGCAGTCTTTTTCTTTTCTGAGCTTGGAGTAAGTATCATATTAGTTCTGTGCTTAGAATTTAGCGCAGGTTTTTTTGCAGGATACAAAGCTAAGATACTAGAATCTAGCTGATTACTCACAGCCTCCTTGCCTGTTTTAAGATAATAAATTTCATTGAATGCATAATGCAATATCTTTTATTATCTTTGTAGTTAACTATATGATTATAGTAGTCGTGTACTTTTGTTATTCTGAAAATTTAATAACTTATGAGTATCAGTTTTTTGCTTGTAGATAAGGAAATTTTAATGCTGCATACTAAAGTTGACCTTGTGATAACTCTTGGTGGAGATGGCACTGTCCTATGGGTATGTAAATTTGTCTTAAATTAATTTGCTATTGAACTACAATAGTTTAACTTTCTAGGTGAAACTTGTTGATTTTGTACAAGTAACTCTTCCAGATTTCTGTTATTCATCCCTACCACCGATAAAGGCTAAGCATTTTTCAACCGCTGATCTGTTTCACTGGTAACAGTACATACTATGTTGAAGGAAGTTTGAATCATGCATATACATAATGTATCAAATTAAATTTTTAGATGAGCCATGAATATGATGATGATTGTTGGATTAAGGATGAGCCATGAATATGATGATTGTTGGATTAAGGATGAGCCACCGTCTCTGGTCAAATAAATATCTGGCCATGGAGTATTCATTGCTAAAGAGTTTGGTTACTAAGTCTACTACAACAATTTGTTTTACATTATTTATCCCATTATCCTAATATGTGTTGCATATTGCATTGCTTTCTGAAATTGATTATTGATTTATCGTGTTCCAAATGTGCAGACAGCATCTATGTTCAAAGGGCCGGTGCCTCCTATTGTCCCCTTTTCTTTAGGGTCTCTTGGATTTATGACTCCTTTCTGTATCCTTGGACTTTGCCTAAATGTATATTATCTACTTTTATTAATATCGTTTTCATTTCTAATTGGAATCTGAACTTAACCTTACTTCAGATAGTGAAAATTACAAAGAGTGCCTTGAATCAATTTTAAAGGGCCCCATTAGTATTACATTACGACACCGTTTGCTATGTCATGTTGTACGAGATGCAGCTAAAGATGAATTTGAAACTGAAGAACCTATACTTGTTCTTAACGAGGTTACTATTGATCGAGGTATATCATCTTACCTCACAAATTTGGAATGTTACTGTGACAACTCCTTTGTCACATGTGTGCAAGGGGATGGATTAATCTTATCTACGACATCTGGTAGTACTGCATATTCTTTGGCAGCTGGAGGATCAATGGTCCATCCTCAGGTACTTTCTTGAAGAGCTTCTTATTTTGATGTGTTTATTCCAAAATTTAACTGTTTTTTCCTCTTCTAGTTGACCATGAATGTCTCAATCAGTAAGTTTTAATATCTACAATGTTATTGAACTACTTTTGGTTTTGTAATTCAAGTTTTTCCTGGAACCCTTTATTTTGCTGTTTACATATTATGTTTCTCATTCTTTTTTACCTCTTACTGATACCTTTGGTCGTATACTTTTTTACTCGCATAAGATATTACAATGGAAATATTGGGAGTCTTTCAATTAAAGTTGCTTTTTGATCCAAAAACAAAAAATGAATTTAGCATTGAGCTTGATCCAAATGTTTCCAAAGTACGTAACATTTGTTAGAGAATGGAATAGGAAACTCAGGTATGGGAAAGAAAAACTATGATTATGAAAATACATAAAAAGGTTATGGACTGGAACCCTGTGGAGTAGCTTACGATCATAACTTGAGTGTTTTATGTAAAATTAGAGAGTTCTTCAAGAACAATAGGCCATTCTGCATTCATTACCCAAGTTTTCCAGTGAAGGGGAAGTACTTTCAAAACGCATATAAATGTTTCAGCTTGCAAATAGATGTATATTTCACATTGGTGGAGGCCCCCTCTTTATATAGAGTTTTAGGAGTCATTTGAGTTGTTGTTGTTAAACTTTCCGTTGCTCTTGATATGGTAGAGCAATTTCAAATGCATCCTGTTAGGCCTTGGTGCCTTCTGTCCATTTGACAAAACCTTTTGGCTAAATCTATCTGTTGCTATTGCCAAATGCGTATGGAAGTTGCAGACTGATATCTGTAGCCTCTAGCTTCTGTTGCTGGTGGGCCATGAGTCTGAATGTGGAGCCTGGCATGAGAGGCCGGGCACACCACTGGCCCCCAGACCCTGAGCTGAGGCAATAGATCCTATCTCAATGGTGGTTGCATATTTTTTCAAGTGCCACATAAATTTATTTCTATGAAGAACGTTTACTTTAACCTTACACTGTCGGTTAATGAAGCACGGATACTCTAAAATCTATGGCGTATCGTATCCGATACGCCGGTACGCTCCGATATGCCGCCGATATTGTATTGAAGGAGTATCCAAATTTTTTAATTTAAAAAAAAAAAAAATTCTGATACATCCCGATACGGCGGCGACACGTCGCGATACGCTGGCAACACGTCTCCGATTCGCTGCGGATATAGCTAGTTAATCTCATGACTATTCATATTTCTAGAACATGAATCAATCTTCCTCATCCTTAATTCTTCTTTTCTCAACTTTAATTACCTTATCACTTTTATTTTTCTATTACAAGAATCAAGCTTTTCCTTTAATTACTTTTCTCTCAACTTTAACCATCTTTTCTTTTTCTCATAATTGTTTTACCAATTACTATCAAATTTTGCAAACTCAATTGGTTTTTGTTAGAGAATGATTTAAGTGATGTTTGATTTTAATTTTTTTATATGCGTATCTTAAATGTATCGTATCCTAGATTTTTCAATGACTACCATATCTCCGTATCGGATACGTAACTGTGCTTTATTGGTGTCGGTGCCAGAATTCGGTTTATTCCATGTTGTATCAATATTTGCCTCTGCTGAAACTTAGTCTTCAAATCTGCAGGTTCCAGGTATTTTGTTTACCCCAATTTGCCCACATTCCCTATCTTTTAGGCCATTAATATTACCAGAGCATGTGACTTTAAGGGTGCAAGTACCATTCAATAGCAGAAGCCCTGCATGGGCATCATTTGACGGCAAAGACAGGAAGCAGTTAGCACCAGGAGATGCATTGGTGTGCAGCATGGCACCCTGGCCTGTTCCTACAGCTTGTCTGGTCGATTCAACGAACGACTTCTTGCGCAGTATTCATGAGGGTCTTCATTGGAATTTGAGAAAGACACAGTCATCTGATGGACCCCGCGAATCATGACAATATAATTCTTCCTTTTTCAATGGGAAAACTATACTACTTGGAAATTGACATGTCATTTGTCAAGATATACAAAACGGGGTGTTTTAAAAACTATAGAAGCAACTATAATTTAGTGTACTTTTCTTCCTTGTATGAATTGTTACTTGTTGTAGTAATGGTAACTTATTACAGAGCTAATGTCCCATCGATGATGGTAAAAATGTAGAGATTGAACCGTGATATATCACGTTACTGTTAATGACGAGAGAAATGTAACTTTAAAATATTGAATCCTTAGATTCTTACCTTTATAATAAACTTATGTGTATTTTCTCCACTTTTGTTTGTTTACAAGTACACGCACATGCAGGCTGCAGGCATCTTTTTGTCCCATAAAGATATTTGTATTTTGTTTCATGAAATTTGTCTATTCAAATTGACATCATACTTTTAAACTTAAAAAAAAAAAAATTAATTGGAAAAGAAGACCCAAATGTGGCTAGTCAGATTAGTTGACAAAAATGAATTACTTTTAATACCCAACAAAAAAAAATAACATGTGAATTCTTTAATATAAAAAATATAAAATAGTGGGATCAAAATTATAATTAAACCTAAATTTAACTATTGGAGTTACGTATAGAAAAATCTAAATTTTTGTCATATTTTGAATTTTTTGAAAATTGTGCGAACTATTAAACATTTTGAGTAAACTATAGAATTTTGATAGAGTTTTTACAAGTAAATTGTGTTTTTATGGACAATTTAAATTTTATACAGCATATTTCGTTAAAATCAAATAATTTTAACGGTATTTTTAAAATATTTTGTAAAAATTCATATTTCTTATTCATTTTTACTAGTTTTTAAAATAATATAGTACCCAACATGCATTTTTATCGGTGATTTTTAAAAAAATGATAAAAATGCATGCAAACGGATCAACACTTTCAAAAAATTAAGGCATTTTTCAAAATTGCAAAAAAATCATGTAAATTCCAATTTTTTAAAATATGTAGTTCTTAATTCTTGTTTTTTATTTATTTTTATATTGCAATGAGGATCAGAAGCAAAGACGTCATAATTTTACTTATAGTTGGTGATAGATTAGAGAGATCGGTTATAGAGAGCTCTTATGGAGGCGGAGACGGAGGAGGCTCCGATATCCAGGTGGATAGAGTAGTCTCGACTTGTTCTCACAGGAAGATGATCAAGCAGTTTTATTGTTCTAATTGAGGGCATTGGTAGCTAATTTGTGTCTAACTTTATCAGATGTGTCTGTGCTGTTATATATCATGCAGTGGAGGTTCAATTCATTGTGTGAATGGTTATTTATAGTGGTGTTTTACACTATCACACCCTCGCATCATCCCACATGTTCAACATGACCTTCTGATGTTGTGAGACCTTTCGATGATGTGCCACAGTCTCCACTACCTCCACCTGATGTGGCTGACCATCAGCGTTTGCAGATGATAGTAGTCCTTATGAATAATCTCATGGGTTTAGTAAACCCATATGGTAAGGTTTATACTATGGGTGTTCATGGTGCGGTTTGGAGGATTTTTACGTTAAAAATCATCTGAACCGCAAGAGAAAAGAGCACATGGTTCGGTTTGGTTCGATTGTCTTTTAGAAATAAAACCAAACCAAACCAAACCAATACTGTCTGGATTGGTTCGGTTGATTTGATTCTCTACAAGATTTTTATTGAGCCATACGCCCACCTATAGAGAACAACGTAACTTTGTGTTTAGTCATTGATACATTACCAAATAACAACAAAACTCATCATATTTAGACAAAAATTTCTCATTCAATATAAAAAACAAAATTATTCAAAAGTGGAAAAAATAGTGGCATAAAGCAATATCAAAAATATTATAATAAAACAGGAAAAATAGAGAAGATGAGAGATTAGAGAAGATAAAAAAGAAAGAACATAAGAGATGCGAGATTAGAGAAAAAATGTGCGATAAAAGATTAATTGGAAGAGAAAATAGTATCATAAAAATGAAAAAATGAAAAAAAGAAAGAATATAAGAGAGGAAGATTGGAGTAGAAGAAGTGAGACGTACATGACAAAGAAGAAGGAAGAATGCGCGATATTAATGTGAGAGATTTAAGAAGGTTGAAACTAAAACCCAAAGTGTGATTAAGAGAAAATCGTTCGTAATTATAAGATTAAGGCATAATAGGTTTGAGTTTTGGTTTGGATGTGAGATAAGTGAAGTCAGGATCATAATATATTGCAATTTGGTTTAGTTTAGTTTGATTTTCAAATTACAAACCACAAACCAATAAATTAAGAGTATTAACAAGAGGGTGCAATTGAAAAATAAAAAATAAAATTGCATTGGTAAGATAAAGTGAAAAATACTTTGGGAGAAATAATTTTTCTAAAAGCGACACTTATTTTGGGACACATGGAGTAATAAATAGCAAAACTTAAATAGTACTAGATGATTTTGGATGTTTCAACATCTTGATTATATCGTCGACAGATCTAGCAATTGTCACATCAAACTAGATCGGTTTCTTTATTGGTCTAGGATGATATATTCTCCACATCATCTTCAAACTTTCACTAGTCTTAAGCTTAAAGTTGTTGTATTTGACTTTTCCTTCAGTATCAACCGATAGTGCATGAAACTCAATCTTAACCACCTTTCTGTTATCAGTGTGAGCAACAGATTATCCAATTTGAATCTCAGAACAATGAGAGTAGTGATGTTCTCAAGGAGTAAAAAATCAACAACAGGTTTCACGCCGTTGAAGAACACAACTGCCAAATATGAATATTGAGACATTCTAAGATGTTTTTTTAACAACATATGATCACTATTTATACAAGTTTTGATTCATTATGGACCCCACATAATTGTCGTTGCAATCACAGTCGTACAAAACTAACGTCATTTATGTATTGTATTATATTTCATTCTTATTTTATGTTGTTTCTAATTTTTTTAACGAGAAGAAAGATCAATAAGCCGAAGACTCATAGTGATGATTAGTTCACTAATTTTATTTGAAACAGTGAGTTAGTCGACCTTACCGCCACTAAGTTTAACATAGTTGGATATGACTTGTTGACAACCTTTTTAGATAGGTGACACAAGGAGATGAATATATTCCACCATATAGTTGAAGAGATGATAAAGACACTTGACGACATGCCATGTCTTCTTCATCTTCCCATCCACGAGTGTCTCCTTGACCATACAACTATTACAAAAGATGGAAGGGTGAGATTGTTGGTTGAGCTTCTCGAATCAAACTCCAATAAGGCTTATAAAGAAGTTGAAAAAAACTAAGGGACTCATGTATGTTTCAACTTCCTCAAAGGGGAGTTTGACAAATATATGTTAGTTGTGAGTGTCGTAAAGGAAGAGGGTAGTGATACGGAGAATCATGTGCATAAACAGTTAGCCATCAAGGCATATCTCTTGTTTCTAGTAAGTTGAGTCATTTTCATTGTCAAGAGCGCCACCTATGCTCACCTAGTTTATCACCAATTTTTCATAAATTTAGGGAGATGGGTGGCTATGCCTGAGGGACTTCAACAGTTGCTTACTTGTATAAGGAGTTGAATGTTGTGACAAAGAGCGAAATTAGGTAAATAGCATGATATATGGAATTGTTTCATGTAATTATTTAATTAACTATTCAAAATTAACTAGTATACAAATTTTTTATTGATTAGTATACATTGATACAAGCATGAATTTATCATCACTTCTTTTTGGTATTGGTGGATGAGAGTTTAACCAAGAGTATGAGGTGACTAAACCTTCTGTCGAGATCTTCATTTGGATGAAGGGACATCATATTACATAGCCATATAAAGAATACCCAGATCCCATACTACCGCAAAATATGGTGTTCGAGAACTACACTCTTCATTGAGTCACACATTTGCTGATATATGCTTCTTTTTTTGTTAGATAAGATGCGGACCGCACAAGGTCTGATACCTACATGAGCGAGTCCTAGGCTAGTTTGGGTACATGCAAGATATTCCAGACATCATGATGCCTATGTTCCACATATTATCAACTCATCCCAAATTAATCAAAGGTATGTTGAGTACTTGGATTATATTTTTTCCCTTTGAGGACTAAGGCATCCAAATCCTCCATGGTTGGAAAGTTGTATAAGGATACATGAGGTGGTATTGTAGGATATGACATCACTACTTGATTCTCACACTGGTAGGTCATCCACCTATACCTATTAAGGAGGAAGCCCTTACAGAGAAGGCATATAAGGATGGAAGTGCGGGTAGCCCAGTCCCTACATGTACACATATACGAGAGATGATTGTCGGGTACTCTCTTGTGGGACTATTCAATAGGGTTCAAATGTTGACATCGTTGTCTGGGAAATTTTGAAGGAAACCAGGTTTCCTTGCGGAAGAAGAGGTTCAATAGTTCTCGTGTAGCCCAATATGATGCATATTTTAAGAATCATTTTGTTTTGTTTGAATTTGGTTGTATTTTTTGTTCAGTGCTATCGTGTATCCAACTTGATGTGGTACATTATATATTGTTCTGGACTGGGCCATGACACTAGGCACGGCACGGCCCAATGCTCGCCAAGCCCACGTCCAAACGACCGTGTCCAAACGACCACGAGGACACGTCAGGTGAACGACCGTCCGCCCGAAGAACGTCTCCCCGGCCCCTTAAATACGTGTCGGACAACGAGCGGGTCCTCCTCATATGATCTCCATCCACTCATCGTCAACCCACGTCGCGGACACCTAAGTTGTGTCGGGCAGAGCCATAACGGCATCTCACTCACCACGTCACCCAACTCCCCTATATTGTCTCCTTAGGGATAGGGGCAGTTGGACCAGGGGGCAGACCTTGGTCTAGGTCTTAACGCTTCTTACGCGTCCCCTGGCAGCTCCTCCTTGGGCCTAGCTAATCCAGCCCATTAGGAGCCTTGGCCCAGCGCTGGGGGCTCAATATAAATACCCCTTTCATGGCAAAGGGGCAGGTATTCTAACTCACACTCTGATAACCTCATTCTGTACCTTTTCTGACTTAAGCATTGGAGCACCTTGCAGGTACACCCCCCTCTCATTTCATTCTCCGGCCCATTCACCAAGACCTTGGAAGGCCCTCCTGATCAGGCAGATCAGTGGCGCCGTCTGTGGGAAATAGCTATCCCCATCTTCATCAAACGAGGATCAAAAGCTCATTTATTTCTGTCCTTCCAACATGGCCGGAGAACAACATAGCGATCACAGTCGTCCCCTCGTCAACTACAATATGGACGACGGCCCGCCATCCCATGAAACGGACGCTCGGGACGGTCATCCATCCACCCCGTCTCCAGAGCCCCAAAACAACGGGGATGCCTCTCACGCCCACAATTTAGGGGCAGAGACATTTCATCCCATTCCCGTTCCCGTTGAAGGAGACGCCGTAATGATTGCCATGGTGAATGCCCTCAATCAGGCCGGTTCTATGCTCCACCAGCAGCACGAACGAATCATGGCCCTCGAAGCCGAACGACAAGAGGCCCGGCCCCAGCCGGTGAGTAGGATACAACAACGCTCGGAGCCAACGAAGAAGCGAGGACGTCGCTCTCCAGAACCCCACGTCAGCAGGGCACGCGCCCGTCGTGACGGTGGTCGAGCGGGAACATCACCAAGGCGCGGACACAGCCCCGACAACAACGAACTGTCTCCCTTAAGGAGCGACGAGGAAGATTTGCATTGCCCCCTATCTCGGGCGATAATGGAAGCCCCGCTCCCCAAAGGCATGGAGAAACCACCAAATCTAGCTGTGTACGACGGGACTACAGATCCCGACGATCACGTCGACAACGTCAACGCGATGCTCGACTACCGCAATGATATAACCGGGCACCTCAAATGCCGACTGTTCTCAACGACCCTCAGGAAAGGGGCCATGGCTTGGTACAAAAGCTTGGCCCCTGAGTCCATTACGTCATGGAGAGTCATGAGGTCCATGTTCACCAGGCACTTTACAGCTTCCCGTCGTCACCCCAAGACTGAGGCGACCCTTGAAGCCATAGTGCAGAAGAAGAATGAAACACTGCGCTCATACATCGAGCGATTCAACCAGGAAGCTGTCGAGGTAGATACCACCGAGCACATGAAGAAGTATCTCCTCGAGAGAGGTCTCTTGCCCGGCAGTGAACTTAGCAGAGCCGTAGGGATCGAGCCTCCCCGCACCTTAAACGAGCTCCTGCATAAAGCCCAGGCCTACATCAGATACGAGGAAAAGCAGGTGGCACACAATGCCCGCAGCGGACGTAACGCTGGGGAGACCGAGCACTCAAAACGCGAGGACACGAGCATTTCCCGTCGCAACGGAGACAAACGAAGAGAAGAAAGACCTCGCGAGCTCCGGGAAGGAAGAGGCCCCGCGGGCAGATATAGCGAGTACACCTTACTGACAGCTCCTCGAGAGCGCATCCTCGCAGAATGTATCAACTCTGAATTTAAGCAGGGCAGGGTCAGGTTCCCAAAACCGTCTGCACCAAAGCCCCACACCGACAAATCAAAGTACTGCCGGTTCCACAGAAGTCACGGGCACGTGACCGAAGACTGCGTCCACCTGAAGGATGCGATAGAAATTTTAATCCAAGAGGGGCACCTGAAGCAGTATACGAGGAAGAACGAAGCTCCCAGACACGACGAGCCAGAGAAGAAGAGACCCCGGGAAGACACACCCCCTGACAACTCTCCCTATCAAGTGGCCCTCTGCGTGTCACGACCGGAAGATTTCTTCCTCCCCGAACCATTGCCCGAGGGCAAGATCACTGCACTCAGCCCCTGGGAAAACTTCCCTACCACACTGGTGATATCAGGAGGAGGAACTAACGGGGAATCCGCGGCCCTCTCCGTCAAACGTAAGTTCGACGAACTCCTACTGACTGCCCCCGAGCAGAAAGCGACATTGACAAAATACCGGGGAAAATCCAACCCAATATCCTTCTTCCTGGAGGAACTCCCGGGCGGATCCCCGAACTCGGGCATCCCACTATTGATAAGGGCAAAGATGGCCCAATTCGACGTACGACGCATCCTGGTCGACCAAGGCAGCTCAGTGGATATCATGTACGTCCACCTCTTCAAGACTCTGAAGCTAGACAAGACCAACTTAGCCCCCTACGTCGGATCAGATCTCCAAGGATTCAACGGAGCAACAACCAGACCGTGGGGATATGTTGAGCTCCTCGTCACCTTCGGCGAACAAGAAACGGCCAGGGAAGTCAAAATCCAATTCCTGGTCGTAGACTGTCCGTCTCTCTACAATTGCATCTTTGGACGCCCGACACTGGCCGAACTCACCGCGGTCCCATCCACCGTCCACCTGAAGATGAAATACTACACCAAATTGGGACGTGTGGTCACCATCCATGGTGACATCGAAGCAGCCCGGCGATGCTACGACGCCGCAGTAAAAGGACAGGCCGTAGTCAGCACGAAGAGCAACTGCAACAACAAAAAACTCAAGACCGAGGATCCTGCCCGAGGAGTCAACGCCATCGACCTCGACTGTCGCATCGGGCTGGACGAGACCGAAGAGGGGAGGTTCCCCAAGGAACGCTCTCTCGAACACCCGGTCCGACCAATCCCCGACGGGGAGTTCGAACTCATTCCTCTTGGGGACGATCCGGAAAGGACGGTGAAGATAGGTAAGGGACTACCCGAGGAAACAAGAGAAGAGCTAGTAGCATGCCTCAAAGAGAACTCCGACCTCTTCGCGTGGAATGCCGCAGAAATGCCCGGGCTGGACCCCGAGATCGCGTGTCATAAGCTAGCTTTAGACCGGGCAGCCAAGCCCATAGCACAGCGTAGACGCAAGCAATCGCCCGAAAAGGCAGAGGCTGCCGAGCGAGCTGTAAAGGACCTCTTAGAGGCAAATTTTATTTCTGAAGCCCAGTACACAACCTGGCTCTCTAATGTAGTCCTCGTTAAGAAAAATAATGGAAAATGGCGTATGTGTGTTGATTATACTGATCTTAATAGGGCTTGCCCGAAAGATGCTTTCCCCCTCCCTAATATAGACTTGCTCGTTGACAACTCTGCAGGTTTTAAACTCTTGTCCTTCATGGACGCATATAGTGGATACAACCAGATCCCTATGTCGCCCGCAGACAAGAAACACACAGCGTTCATGACCCCAACGGGCAATTACTATTACAACGTGATGCCGTTCGGGCTCAAGAACGCTGGCGCTACATACCAACGCATGATGAACAAAGTCTTCAAGGATGAAATAGGGGACATGCTCGAAGTGTACATGGACGACATGATCGTCAAATCACACGAGGAGATAACCCATGCTCGACACCTTGCGAAGGTATTCGAGCAGGCGAGACAGTGTAAAATGAGGTTCAACCCCGAAAAATGCACGTTCGGAGTCCGGGCAGGCAAGTTCCTCGGTTTCTATCTCACCGAAAGAGGGATCGAGGCCAACCCCGACAAATGCCGGGCATTCTCGGAGTTTCCGACCCCGAAAACCAAAAAATCGATCCAGTCACTCAATGGAGTGCTCGCCTCACTCTCCCGTTTCATCGCCAAGTCCGCCCAGCACGCATTGCCATTCTTCAGACTCCTTCGCAAAGAGGCTACCTTCGACTGGACCGATGAATGCGAGCAAGCGCTACTCCATCTAAAGAAGGTTCTGTCCCAACCCCCGGTCTTATCACGGCCATCAGAAAAGGAAACCCTATACTTATACCTATCCGTGGCAACCGAGGCCGTCAGCGCCGTTCTAATAAGAGAAACCGACGAAGGACAAAAGCCCATCTATTTTACGAGTAAAGCACTCCAAGGTCCCGAGCTCCGATATCAGCAAATCGAAAAGGTCGCCCTGGCCCTCATCAACACAGCGAGGAGACTACGATATTACTTCCTCGCACACACGATAAAGGTGAGGACCGACCAGCCAATCAAACAGCTGCTCGGGCGCCCGGATATGGCCGGGAGGATGCTCAAGTGGTCACTAGAACTCTCCGAATTCGACATACAATACGAAAGTAGGAAAGCCTTGAAAGCTCAGGCACTGGCCGACTTCGTCGCGGAGATGACCCACTGCCCGACTCCAGCAGAAAGCGCCCACAAATGGACGATCTTCGTCGATGGCGCCTCTAGCACATCAGGCAGCGGGGCCGGGATCATCCTCGAAAATGAAGAAGGGATCCTGATAGAGGTATCATTAGCGCTAGCGTTCCCAACATCAAACAACCAAGCCGAATACGAAGCCTTCCTCGCAGGCCTGAGGTTAGCCGAGGACCTGGGAGCAAAAGAGGTAAAAATATCCACCGACTCCCAGCTCGTGGCCTCACAAGTGCGAGGAGAATACCAAACCAAGAACGACAACCTCCTCGAGTACTTGTCCCTCGTCAAAGAAAAACTTGATAGATTTGAAAAATGGGAAGTTCAACACATACCCCGCGAGCACAACACACGGGCAGACGTTCTCTCGAAACTAGCCAGCACGAGGAAAAAGGGTGGGAATAAATCAGTAATCCAAGAAATTCTCCCTCGGCCCAGCATCGACAAACTACCGCCTCCACTCGAGGTCAACGCTATTGGAGATGCCCACTGTTGGATGACACCCATCTACAATTACCTCACACGAGACGAACTCCCGGCTGACCCGAAAGAGGCGACCACTGTCAAACGACGCGCATGCTCGTACGTACTCCTCGAAGGCAAACTCTACCGGAGAGGATTCTCCATCCCACTACTCAAATGCGTCGAGGAAGAGAAAGTCCCCGACATACTTGGAGAGATACACCGGGGAATTAACGCTCAACACCTCGGCGGACGATCGCTCGCACGAAAAGCCCTTCGAGCAGGCTACTACTGGCCGACCATGCAAAACGATTCGAAAGAGCACGTCAAAAGATGTGACAAATGCCAACGACATGCCGACATGCACCTCGCACCCCCGAACGACCTCAAATCACTGTCTTCCCCATGGCCCTTCGCGTGGTGGGGCATGGACATCCTCGGACCCTTCGTCACCGGATCATATCAGAATAAATACCTCATCGTCGGGGTGGATTACTTCACCAAATGGATCGAGGCGGAGGCACTGGCTAAAATAACCGCGCAGAACATTCTCCGGTTCTTCAAACGCAATATCCTCGCTCGGTTCGGTATACCCCAGGCACTTGTCACAGACAACGGGACACAATTCACGGACGGAGGATTCCAGGACTTCGTCGCCAGCCTGGGCACCACACAGCATTTCACGTCTGTCGAGCATCCGCAGACGAACGGGCAAGCAGAGGCGGCCAACAGGGTAATCTTACGTGGCCTCAAACGCAGACTCGGTGAGGCAAAGAGGGCATGGGTCGAGGAGCTACATAGCGTCCTATGGGCCTACCGCACGACACCACATTCTACCACCGGGGAAACCCCGTTCCGACTAACTTACGGCACCGAGGCAGTCATCCCGGTGGAGATACGGACGCCAACGAGGAGGACAGAGGAGCCCCTAGACGAGGAAATGAACGATGAAACCCTTAGAGCCGAGCTCGACCTAGTCGAGGAGATACGTTCCGAAGCAGCTCTCAGGGAAACAACCCTCAAACAAAAAATAGCACTACGCCATGACGCGAAAGTCATAAAAAGAGAGTTCCAGGTCGGCACCCTGGTCCTCAGAAGAAACCAGAAAAACCCGAGAGAGGGCAAACTGGCGGCCAACTGGGAAGGCCCTTACCGCGTCCGCGACAAAACGAGCAACGGGGCCTATTACCTAGAAAACCTACAAGGAGAACAACTCGCTCGACCATGGAACGCAGAAAAACTTAGACAATATTACAGCTAAATACACCACGGGGAGACGTGGCAGGTACGACCACGCTCTTCGTCCCCAAAACCCCAGGGAGGAACCACGAGACCCGGGAACGATCCGGGGTCACATAACAAACACAACCCTCCCCGACGGTTGGGATCTTGACCAAGACTCAACGTCGAAGTACCAGGACTGGCAGGGCACCCAGCTCGCGATGGGAGGGCCCAAGCCTCGGGACCAGGGTTCGAACAACGGACCCGGGCTTCGATACCCACGGGCACAAAGCCCGACACTTCGTCGGTTCCCTAAACCGAGGAGATTAACAAAGTCGAGCAGAGTACGAATTCATACAAACAAGTATCAAACACAAACGAGCACAATGAATGATAACGAAAATATTCATACATTAGAAACGATAAGAGCGGCCGAAGCCAAGTACGCCCGAAGGCCATATTACAACGCCCGAAGGCCAAAATACATAAGGCACGCAGGCCATGATAACTAAAATCAAAGAAAAACAAATAAACTAAGACTCCGCTCGGAGCACCTCTTCATCCTCTTCTTCTTCTTCTCCCCCCAGCTCCTCCTCCGCTTCAAACGGGCAGATAATCTCACCATCCCGGACGCAGCAGTTATAGGCCGACCCTGCTGTCACCAACTCAGGGTTCAGAAGCCCGAGCTGCTCGACAGCATTGTCGAAACCCTCTTTGAAGCAGGCCACGAGATCTTGGTTGAGAGTCCGAATATGCCCTAGCAGCTCACCGCGCGAACCAAGGGCGCGTTCCTCCTCGGTCTCATCTGCCAGAGGACGGACCTTTCCCTCGAGAGACTCAACCTGAGCCCGTAGGCCAGCGTTGTCCTCGGTCAGCTTCTGATGGTCGACCACCTGCTCTTCCAAGCTCGCCTTAGCAGCCTTCAACTGGTCCCTCTCCTTTTCCACCTCCTCCAGCTTCTGGCTCAGCCCTTCCTGCAGCTGATGCTCTTCTTTGTAGTCCGACAGATCTTTAGATAGTCTTTCCTTCTCCGTCCGAACCTGCAAAAGGGCATCCTCCAGCGAGGCGGTGGAGACCGAAGTGTCGGTCATAACCATGGCCGTCTCCATCACCCGGATGACAGCAGCAATATCCCTGGCCAGATCTTTTCTCCGGCAGCAGCGTCCTGGTCCAGAATAGCCTTGGCCTCAGGCGCAGGCACAACAATCGACTCCTCGGCCTTGAAGAACGACCGTTCCACATAGCAGGGAGGTAGAAGATAGCTGCCCGGTCCATTCGGACTTCCTGGAGACGACCTGGTGAGAGGCCCAGCCGGACGCTTCCGTTTATGGAGGGGAGAAGCCGCTGGCGACGGACTGCTATCAGGAATGTTGATCGGGTTAGACCGAGGAGGAGAGGAAGGAATCACGCTCGCCGCCTGCGAGGGACCGGCCCCGGCATCGCCAGCAGTCTCCGAGACACGGGCCACAATTTTCTTCTTCTTCTTGGGCACCCGGTCAGGAGCGCCGACCTGATTCGCTAGCTTCAGCACCCGATCACGAGCATTGGGCATGGCACCTGCAAATAAATTACACACAAACATTAGCGACCGAAGTCATAAACAGAAATAAAAAGCTAAACAAAGTCTGCCTACTCAATAACGCCAGAGCTTCCTCCTCGGTATCACACTCGAGCAGAGCCTTCGTATTGATATAACGCGTCTCGGTGATTAGCTCCCCGGCCTCATCCAGGTAGGGCACGCCCTGTCGATTCGCCCAGAACCCCAAGCTGAAGCTCTGCACGTAATCGACCAGCTTCTTGTACGCGAGCCTATCCTCCTCGCCGAGCATCGCATACTTGACCCGGTAATGCGCCGTGGAGAGATCGAAATGATCACGCTGCCACCTCAGCGGTATCTTCGACATCAGCGTCTCCTCCCCGTTGGGTTTCCGTTGATAGTAGTATAGAGAGTGAAGGGCAGCCCGGGTAATCGGCATCACCACGTACCACCGGTTTTTGAAATGGCGAACAGAATCCTCGTACGTCTTGAACAGACGCACGGGCTGCTTGAAAGAAACCCAACTGTGGCGACCACGGGAACCGGACCTCTGGAGATGGAAAACGTGGAAGAAGAGAGCCCGGGTGCAACCAATGCCGAGGAACTGGCAAACTAACTCGAATGCCCGCATAAATGCGAGAGCATTAGGATGTAGTTGGGACGGCGCCAGCCGGAGCCACTTGAAGACCGACATCTGGAAGGAGTTGAAGGGCAGTCTAATCCCCGCCTCACGGAAAGCAAATTCATACATGGTGAACTGCTTCCCCGGGAAATGATGACAAATGCGGTCTTCTTCCTTGGGGGCGCAGCAATACCAGTTTGGTGGATCCTCCCGGCTTATGGTCTCGACCATAGCGTAAGCAATGATGGCCTCGTCACAGAAGTCTGATTCCTCCTCCAAGGGCTCGTCCGCAACCCATGAGAAGTCGACCTGCCCGGAAGAGGAGGCGTGTTCGGTACCATCTCGGACACTCCCATCCCCGACAGGGAGACGAGCGATTGTCGCGTCTTCGGTGGAGGACCCAGAATCTTCCTTCCTCGGTCGTAAGCGCCCGGTAGCACCTGAAACGCAGACAGAAAGAGTGAATTCGACGTCATATCAAATCCACCCTTCCACCGCAGGTCAAGTGAAAGGGCGTAGCGGCGACGGACACTAACCGTGCTCAACTCGGTGGCGCGCGCATTCTATGGAGACCGGGCATAAACTTCATACAGCCTATGCAAGTATTGCCCGGCATATGAAGTTTATGCCCGGTACAGTATGATCCCAACCCTATTTTCTACCATCTAATATACACCTACAGTCCACTACACTGTTCCTAAGTTAAACCTAACCACATTTCTACAAAAATAGCATGCGTTTGACAGAAAACAACAAGGAAAAACAGTGGGTCACAGTGGAAAATCATACCTGACATAGTTAAGTTGAAAGGGGTACGGTGGTGCCCGAGCAGAAGACGGTGGTTCAGATAGGAGGACGGGCGGAGACGGCGGTCCAGACGGTTGAGCGAGCAAACGAGAGAGAATGTGGAGAACTCCGGTGAACGTGTGAGCGAAAAAAAGTGGAAATGAAGTTACTCAACCCCTTTTTATAGGGCTTGGCACGTAGACCAACACGCTAGGTCATCATTGCCTAGCCTGCCTACGCCGTCTTTGCGCACGAAACGAAGCGACGCCACTAATTCTGAGACACGTCTATCAAAGATAAGAAACTGAAACGACCCGAGCACCTATCCGTCTCCTCGACTCACCAAGACGCCACCTCCCCGCGTCATACCCACGTTTACTACAAGGAAGGTGCAGACCAACCGATCACCTCCATCCCCGACATTCCCGGAGAAAATGTCAGTCATGAATAGGTCTGTTACAACCTCACCTGTCTAACGATCAAGCTTCCCCATCGTCTCGGGGAACCCTTAGTTGAAACATAAGTCATCTCTCTGGCTCAGAGACTCGACTTGGGGGGCTCCTGTTCTGGACTGGGCCATGACACTAGGCACGGCACGGCCCAATGCTCGCCAAGCCCACGTCCAAACGACCGTGTCCAAACGACCACGAGGACACGTCAGGTGAACGACCGTCCGCCCGAAGAACGTCTCCCCGGCCCCTTAAATACGTGTCGGACAACGAGCGGGTCCTCCTCATATGATCTCCATCCACTCATCGTCAACCCACGTCGCGGACACCTAAGTTGTGTCGGGCAGAGCCATAACGGCATCTCACTCACCACGTCACCCAACTCCCCTATATTGTCTCCTTAGGGATAGGGGCAGTTGGACCAGGGGGCAGACCTTGGTCTAGGTCTTAACGCTTCTTACGCGTCCCCTGGCAGCTCCTCCTTGGGCCTAGCTAATCCAGCCCATTAGGAGCCTTGGCCCAGCGCTGGGGGCTCAATATAAATACCCCTTTCATGGCAAAGGGGCAGGTATTCTAACTCACACTCTGATAACCTCATTCTGTACCTTTTCTGACTTAAGCATTGGAGCACCTTGCAGGTACACCCCCCTCTCATTTCATTCTCCGGCCCATTCACCAAGACCTTGGAAGGCCCTCCTGATCAGGCAGATCATATATAATTTGGATTTTTTTGTTCAATTATTTATTTATTTCTATGTTTTTTAGGTTTTTCTTTATATCAGTGTAATTTAAAGGTGTTATTATCAAAGAAATGAACACTGGTAGTGTAAAAAACACTTTTAGATTTTATAATCCGAAGTTATGTTGATTTTTTTTTATCATGGTGCAGATTATCTAATATGAAATGTGTCATTTAATTCTTTTGTGTTGTCTAGATCACAGAGATACTTTCTTTGGACTAAAATGCATAGGAACTTGTATATAATGATGGGCTTGGTTCATTTGCATTTCACGACAGAAAAACAATGACCCTTCTTACTCATACCCAGTCATAATAAACTTTAATGTACTTGCAATTTACTACAACAAGAAGACATCTCCTCATTTGTCCAAGATCAATATTGATGTTACACTGTCTTATTTAATTGAAGTACCAACTAAATCAGATAAATCTTTCTCAATCACCGCTATACAAGAAGGGGTCAATGTTGAGTATCTTTTTTCTTCAATCAATGATAATGGAGATGTTCAATTCATCAACATGCAACTTCAAAACAACGATAATGTGAGAGACATGCTCTCAATATTTGATTGTGCATGATTCGGTTTGATGAAGAAGTAACTAGTCTATCTAATTTATCATTTTATTTGTATTTTATTGATAATGTGAGAGACATGCTCTCAATATTTGATTGTGCATGATTCGATTTGATGAAGAAGTAACTAGTCTATCTAATTTATCATTTTATTTGTATTTTATTGATATTTTTAATTATTCACATATTATTATTGTTGATGTTTATCATTTAACATTGTTTAATGTCAATTTTAAAGGTTTCTAAAGGGTTTCAAGAGGTGAGAAAATATAAAAACAAAAATGATATGCAGCGATCCAATGGAGATCTATAAGATTACATTCAGAATGAGAAAGGTGTAGAAGTGGGCATTGAGATTTTTTTTTTTTTTGAATAAAAGCATTAAATTTTTATTATCCAAAAACACTCAAATAAACGAAGTGTTATTCTTTTCTTTTTTTTTACCAAACTAAGTGTTATTCTATTATAGTTAAATTGCATTCACATGTTTTTGTAACTTTCTATACAATGTCCATCTCACTAATATATTTTATATAATCCTATAATTTCAACTATGGATCTCTGGCTATTTGTGAGAAAACCATATCATTTCTACTTCTCTACACTTCATAAATTGTTTCAGCAAAAGCTATTTTTAAAATCGGCCTCTTCCGACCCTTTTGCTTTAGATTTACCTGTTCCTTTTCACGTCTCAAAATCTGATACATAGTTGTTGAGGTCTTGTACTTACCTGCTTGATCTAAATCTGCCCAATAAGTCGTTCCTACTATATTCTCCCAACATTTCATAATTTTTCTCCACATCCAAGAACAGATAGTGGTCATTTTCCAATTCATCACATCTTGGTCTTTGATGTAATAAGCATTGAGATATTTCTCATGTTCTGTTAGTTGCATTTTCCCTCATCCCTAGATTCCCAAAGTCCAGAAGAGATAAATCAGTGTCCTTATCATTTTTCCTCTTTGATCCTTGTTTGAAGAAATCGTAATAGATAATTCAAATTCAATTTACTAAGAAAAAAAAATCAAATGTAAAATTAATAATTGAACACAATCAATCGAGCAAATTAGCTCAATAAAGAGAAGAGATGCATCATCCTGACTGAGTGTACCTCAACCAGTCATAACTCTAGATAAAGCTCTGGAAAAGAGATATCATAACTCTACCAAATCAAGCATGAATTTCTAAGCATAGATTAGATTTGTGAAATAAAACACAACTCTTAGCTCGTGCTAGAGCGAGGAGAGGTCACGATTCAAAAGCAGATGATTTCTTTTGCCAGTAAGAAAAGACTTGCCGCAACCATCTCATCTAGTTTCAAACTGTATCCTTGTTCCCAAAGATTAAAAATAATCTATCTGTTATCATCCCCGTTACATCAATTGAAGGAGGGAACTTATGAGAAAAAAGAAAAATAACTAGAGTGCTCGGCAATGAGCATATAAAATAAATATAGAGAAATAAAAAACTATTGGGCTACTCTGCTAATTTGTTTTGTGATGTCAAGCTTCTTGATATAAATGCAGTTCATCAAGAAAGATCCAAGTCATTATATCTTTGTCTTGGGCCTACTGAACTCCTATCCAACGAGCATAATCCACCCATCTGTAAAGGCAAAATTATAAAACATGAGTTATTGTCAACAAATAAAACTTCTTTTTTCAAGTAATCAGAAAAGATGTGAAGATTCTTACAATAATGAACCCAAATATGTATTGCCAGTTCGAACAGCAAAACAAAGAGCACCAAGTATAAGTTTGTGCTGGTGCAACATAGGTTCCAAAAGCCTTTGTTCAATAACTCCCGCAACAACTTGGTACCTATCAGGCAAATAAGAATCTTAGTAGAAGCTTTTGACAACAATCTATATATTCAGTTAGTTGAGACATGAACAGCAGAAAACATTTTTAATATGATGGCAGTGATCATTGTAACATAATGTGTGGCAAATATACAGTTTCAATTTATAAACTGTAAGCTTTCTTCAGAAAGTCATATGATAAACAAAATAAAATTGTCCAAACAGCAGTTGCTTGAAGCATTAATAGATTTTAGATTAGCTTAAAAAATTATCCATCATTAATGGTAATCACTAACAAATTATCCTGATTACCTGAGATTGCTAGAAACTGCCATATAAACACCATAAGCAGCACTGGTAGACAATATGGGAACATTTTCAATTTCCTCTGCAGAAGACTTGTTAACAGCCTTCTTTGCATTAATTAACGCGTTCGTCACAGCTGTCCCAACCTGAAGGAAAACAAAATGCAAGCATTGGTGTTAGATCCTAGTTGTTGATTCCACTTACATTTAAAACAGCAAATGCAAATCACAATCGGCAGGATTTTTTTTGGAATAAAAGGTTGTAATATATGACATAGATACTTGACAAACATTTTAAGCCCTTCACTATCACAGTCTTCAGAACCAGTAGATAAATGATTTCAGATGAATTTTTGATGACCAAGTGAGTTTATCATAATAGAAGATATATATTATACCAAATCAGCTCGCCCTGAAAACCCATGCGGTGAAAAATAAACCCCATTGTTGGAATTTAAACATCAGAAGTCTGGCTAGAACCGAAGTCATGATTTAAAGGTAAATAAGAAAACTGAACGAGTCAACCCCATTGCAAATTCATGAGTTTGCTTTACTTTTGTTAAAGCGAATAATGAATAGACATCCATAAGTGCTCATTAAAGTTGTGAAGAGAAAGTCAAATGATGTCAACTTTTCATTTTTTATCAAACCACAAAGCACAAGAAATACCCCAAGTATAATGAGAACTAACCAGTGATGCACCAGTTCCAACTGCAAAAAGCTTGGACCCATTACGCTGTGCAAGGTAACCATGTAAAACAATAAGCCACAAGAAACTAAAACCTTAAAAGAAAGGATAAAACAGAAAATCCCCGATTGTACATACCACAATTGCACCAAATCTCTGCAAGAAGGAATATGATGTTCCAGAGAGAGCAACCTGTGGAAGGAAATTAAGAATGTGGTAAGTAAATACCGATAACATTTAGTGGTGAAAATTGCTTAAGTAATGTAAACCATGTGAAAGTAATGTAAACCTGGAATGCATTATCTGGGCAGTTGTGGAAAAACTTAGAAATAGCCCCTGCACTAACTCCAAGTGGTGGTCTAAGAGAAACAGTAGGAGCAGGAAGATAAACTAGCATGAAATCTGCGAGTATAGCCATGACCTGCGAACAATATATGTAATAGAATTGTTATAGGAATTGACTGCAATGCACTACACATGTTTCACATGAAATAATATTTTCTCTCCATTATAGCATACACAGAGAGCAAGATAACAAACATGTCTTAAGGAGTAAAAAACAAAGATTTAATTGAAATATTAATACATAAACTCTTCCACGGATAAAGATACTCTTTAATCCAAACAAATGAAGGTGTCATTCTTTTCAGTAAAAATATTTTTAGTTTATCATTCATTTGGCATTTATCGCATCAAACGTATTTGATCCTAAAACCAAATAAACTGTTTTTTTACATATAAATCAAATAAACTGTTAATTTCTCCAATTAGCCTATATCATGCTATATATTTTTTTTTTAATTTTAATCAGTCTCATGATGATGATCTTCATACCAAAACAAGTTACAAAAAATGCAACAAACAACAAGAGGAAATAAAAATTTGTTTTCTCAAACAGATATCTCAAATTCTAGAGTATCAAAAACTTTGAAACACAGTGCATCTCATAAACATGTCAAAAGATGAAAAAGTCAACAAGCATACACACAAGAGAAAAATCACCAAAAAGCAACAAGATAGGTCATGCTCATATCCATTGCAAGGCGTCATAAAACAATTTACAGTAACTGATACTAAGCAACGAAAGTCATAGGAAAAAATTCTGCAAATTTGAGAATAATCATACCACATCGGCGAACACAATTTCAAGCTCGTTGAAAAAGTTCTCTCTCCTACGATCATACTCGGCGGCAGTCTAAGAAAACAACAAGAAATACAAGTGAAAGCAGATTGTTAATCAACAAATAAACACACAAAATACATAATTACATCAATTAGAATTAACATAAAATTAGTCCTGATCAACCAACTTTGCTGCTCCAATTTACACCAATTTTGCTACTAATCTCATGCCAAAACTAACCAAGTGCTTTAATTACATCATCATTACAAGTAAATATCTGTAACTGAAAAAGTCAAACGAGTAGAATATATGAATGAAACCTTGGCAATGACGCCAACACCGCACTCCATACCGAGCTTAGCGAGGAAAAGATCATCAGCGAGAAGACGCTCTCTGAAACCGGTAAACTTAAGCAGCCACTGCATGAACGGAGACTTCTCAAGTTCGAGAAACCGAGCAACGACGGCGGCAGGAATCTTACCGTCCTTGATAGCGGAAGCTAGATCAGCAGGCACACTCTCCAACGACCTACCTGCTTGCGCCAACAACAGAAGCGCCTCGTTAACTACGTTGTGTCCGTCATTGTTTTCTCCGTCTCCGTCATTGGCGTCTCCGCCGCCACCGTGTCCGCCGAACGAGCCGCCATCGTCGTGACCTCCGAAACCTCCGCCGGAGTCCGTGGAATGGAGAATGAAGAGAGGATCTGCGCGGCGGTTGAGGCGGAGAGAAGAAGAGGGAGATGGAGTGAGACGGAGATGGAGAGAAGATGAAGAGAAGGAAATGGAAGGGATGGATTTGGGAGTGGAAGGAGAATGGGAGGAAAGAGAATGGGAAGAAGGAGGAACGAAGGAAAAAGCCATCGACATTGTTTCTTCTGTGATTCGGTTTTGGCTTTTCAGTGACTTACGAGGCTGCGCACGACTCAGGGGTTTTGAGTTGAGTTGAGTTGAGTTACGCTGTTATGACTTATGACTTGTGACTTGTTTTCGACTAATACTTATATTTCATTTATTATTTCTATCATAAAAAAAATTCGCATGATGTGACTCCAACTTTTTTTTTCTGTAAAATTATAATTAATACGGGTATAGTTCTTCAATTATTTACTTAACTTATAAAGTATTATAACTCATTCCAATTAGTATAATGATTTTTTGGGTCAAGACAGAGGAAGGCGTTACTTACTGTATACTCCTGCCTACCTGTATATGAGGCTGATCTAATGACATTGCGATGGAGTTTCGATTATTTTGCGGTGTGCCCATCAAAATTAACGAATCGCAATAACATTTATTATGGCTTAATTTTTATGTCTGTAAAATTTAGAATTTTGCCTATCATTAAATTATTAGGTCAAATTAAAAATTAGATTAGCTTTAACTTTTACTCCCTTCATTTTAAAAAATAGTATCATTTAAGGCTTAAAAAATATAATAATTTTGTCATAAAACATTTACTTTATTTATTAAAACGATAATTATTTTTTGAAACAATTTCTTTTAATTTTTTAACTAACATAATAAAAAGTTCAATTTAATAATTAATTTTTAATTTTTAATTTGTTATTTTTTTAATAACTTTTGACTTTTCTACAAGAACCTATTTAAAATAGCTTTTGAATATTTAACTTTTAATTTGTTACTTTTTCTTTCATCTTTATTTTTATTATTTTAATAAAAACCGATTATTTTCTTTTATATTTTATTATAATTAAAAATAAAATAAAATAATTTTAAATATGATTCTGATGATGAAAGGATTGTCAATTATTTGGTCTGATTCTGATGATGAAAGGAAGGAGAAATAGATAATAAGGTGATGGTTTTTCCTGGAAAATATAAATATGGTAGTGAGTCCAATGAGGAAGATATCTTAGAAGAAGAGCTAGTTGTAACTTACAGATTCATGTATGTCAAGTGGGAGGAAGCTTGCATGGTTGGGGAGAAACAAAATAAAACTATAAGTTCTTTTATTTAAGAAAAGGAGAAACATAGCTCAACCATTGTAGGTCTAGAAGAGGAAGTAACTTTGTTCAATTCCAAGCTTGAAAAAATGACAAAATTTGTTTGTATGTTGAACAATGGTTCTGATATATCAGGTGCAATCTTGGAAGTTGGGCAGAAGTCTAGGAATATGAAGGCTATATGGTTTGACTACAGTTTTATGAACAAAATGATTAAAATTCCCTCTAAGAAGTTTGTTTCCCCTGAGAAGAAGACTGACTTACAAATGTTGGATCACATGTCTCAGCATCCTGCTCAACATGTGTGTCCTCATAACATAGGCAACAAGAACGCATGTTGGAGGTGTCACCTATGTGGAAGATATGGTCATATAAGACTTTTTTGCTATAGACTGTATGAATATTCTCAGTCCTATAGTCAGACAAGGCTCAATAGAAAGAAAAGGAAGAACACTCAAATTAAGAAAGTGTGGAAACCCAAGAGAACGTTCACCTGTCTCATAGCCCAAACATCTCTTGGAGTTTCCTCAAGAGAAGATTTATATTTTGATGGTGGATGTTCAAGGCATATGACTGAAAAAAAGAACTATCTTGAAGAGTTAAAGCTCTACTCCAATAGTTATATTATCTTTGGTGATGAAGCTAGAGGAAGAATCAAGGATATAGGCAAACTGGTTAGTCCAGGTTTCCCCTGTCTTGCTGATGTGTTGTTGGTAGAATGATTGACTATAAACTTAATAAGTATAAGTCAACTATGTGATCAAGGTCTGAATGTGAGCACCAACAAATCAAAATGCATTGTTTCCAGCAAATATCAAAACATGTTAATGAAAGGATCTAGATCCAAAGACAACGATTACTTATGGGTATCTCAAAACAAAAGTCAGCCGTTAACATGTTTGATATCAAGGTTGATGAGACTAAGCTATGACACCATAAACTTGGTCATATCAACTTCGAGAGTATGAGAAATATTATATCTGAAGATGTTATCAAGGGATTGCTAAAACTCAAGATTGAAGAAGGGAAACTATGTGGAGAATGCCAAATAGGCAAGCAAACCAAAATATCCCACAAGAAGCTCCAACATCTTGGCACCACCAAATTTTTAGAGTTACTTCATATGGATCTCACGGGGCATGTGCAAGTTGAAAGTTTGGGTGGGAAAAGATAGGTCTTTGTGTGTGTGGATGATTTCTCAAGGTTTACTTGGGTAAAATTTATTAAAGAAAAATCAGACACTTTTGATGTCTTTAAAGAGCTATGTTAACATCTCTAAAGAGAAAAGGGGAGTGGGGTAGTGAGGATAAGAAGTGACCATGGCAAAGAGTTTGAAAACTTCAAGTTCTCTGAGTTTTGTTCATCCTAAAGGATTGTTCGTTGATGGGAAATTTACTAGCAATTGTACTAGTACTGTTATCGAAGTAATAAATATAAATTCGCCTCCACGGGGATTGAGAACTTAAAACAAAGTACGTTGTGCGTTATGATTAAAAACAATAAACATGGGGTTTTTAAGATTGTTTTGGTCGAAAACACAAGAAAATATTTTTATAACGATGATGAGAAAGGTAGTCAAGTCGCATTATTAGAATCCCTTATTTCTACTTGATTGATAAAACATGCATTAAGAGACACGTGTTGACTACATAGTTACATGACAGACTAACTCTACCACTACACCTAATCTCTTGGCGTGTAGCTCACTAATCTAGGTGTCAACTCCCCGATTCCTCAGGCCAATTGTCCCGTCAAATTATGCAACATAGCGCGTTAGTCCTTAAGTCACAATTCCTAATCGTATTATCCCTAGCCAATTAGCGAATTCAACAAAAGTAGTTCAGATAAATAGCCCTAAGGTCAGTAGTCACTACCTATAAATATTTATTCAAATGTCGTAAATATCAAAAAGCAATGCACACAATCATTAACTGAATAATAACAATAAGCCAAAACAATAACATCATTCGATCATATGTCCCAATCAAGCAAGAATAGGTTCATCATCAAATTTGGCCTAACCTAAAAGAATCTAGTTACTCATGCTGAAATTAATCAATACCAATAGCGTAAATGCGAAGATCATATAAAACCACTTAAAAAGAAGTTCTCCAATGGCTTTAGTGGTCTCCAAAAGCTCTCAAAATCACTATAAATGTCACTTTTTGGTCTAGGTAGTCGAACCCCTCCTTTTTCTCTCTCTTAGCCTTATAAAGCTGCTGAAAAACGTGTTAGCCAACAGATACAACGTGAGTGTGCTACTTATTAATGTGTGCCATCATTACTTCAACGTTGGCACATTGCTTTTTAGTGCAGGCGCGTTATAGGCATTGTGGGCGCGTCATGGGCGTAAAATCCAGGGCTTCAGGGTGTTTTTGATCTTTTTTCACCAATTTTCGGACTAAGTCCCTTTTTTCATCCAAAAGCATTTTTTTTCCAATTTTTCACCTAAATGCTTCTAACTTGCTCAATTATTGTCAGAGTTTGACGATTTTTCTTGCTAAATGACATGCACTAATAGTGTCATCACAACCCCAAACTTGAATTGTTGTTTGTCCTTAAGTAACCTGTCTACACACTGAAACTTTGTCAGAAATAAATTATAAACCTTACCACATGAATGTCACTTGCTTTTGCTGGTCTAGACCTTAGTTTCCTGCTTTGCTTTAATCAAATTCGATCAATTATTCGAGCACTACTACTTAACTTGTCTCTCTATTTACCATGATGCACTCAATTGCAAGAGTATTCATTTAATCAACATACGAGATCAAAAATCAGTGAATTTGTAAGTTATCTACAAAATCAGTCATATCATATTTAAAGACACACATTTGAGGACTTCTTCGGTTGTAACGTGGCTTATGTCAGGATAGGATAATTTTTTAATAATTGGCTTAAACCTTGGAGTTAGGTACCTCTTTGTCCTTCCTTTATCTTCTCTCTTTCATATCACTCTTTCTTTCATATTGGGGTACTAGAGATTTTTCAAATTTGTAATCTTTTTCTTTTCTTTTTCCTCAATTTTTTTTAAATGTCATATTTTGACATCTTACTTTTATTTCTTTTTATTTTCTTATACTAAATTCTATAGTACCCCAAAACCTAAACTTAAATGCTGCTAACTTCCAAGAGCAACTCTAAACTTAGTGATTAACTTATACCAGAATTAAAATCTATCTACCTAACCCCAATGAGGGTGAAGAGTTTTTTATCTTTTAAATTAAGTGTTTATAATAGGCTAAGTCACCAAAAAAAATACTAAGGATCAAATTGATTAGCAATAGATATAAGTAATAATGCAGGGATGGTTTACAAGGTCGTAGAGTTTTCACAAACAACTGGCTTTATGTGTGTTTATCTGATCAACTTAATTCAAACATATAAAATGCAAATTCTAGATATTACAATTGCATGGATGCACTCAGATAAAGAAATAGTAAACAATAAAAATATTATGGTAAAACCTCACAATTTTAGATATTTGTAGGTTAAGTAGCAACAGTGGTGTCACCTTTCTTCATCAATCATTACTAAGCAAAGTCACTTTGATCTTGATAACTTTATCCTTTATATATTGCAGTTGCGTTGCTATTCAAATGTAAGGTAGTGATTAAACTCAAAAAGAAACAGGCACAAACAAAATTCATTAATAAAATACTAAGTAGTACAAAAATTGGGACATAGCATAATTTTGGAGCTCCCCTTCTTCAACTTGATCGGTACCAAAAAGAAATCAACAAAAGACATAAAACAAAAGTGGTACGTTGGACTAGAAACTATCATTAGGACGACAGAAGTCATGAAACCTAGTCATGTCAGCCTCATGCTGTCGATCTTACCTTGCTCAAGTGGTTTTTATCTCTACTCGGTGGTTGCCTAGGGCCTAATCCTACTCTGAAAAGTAGGTATTTATAGCCGCTGAAGTATGAAACCCTTCCTTTAGATTTTGGACCGACATATAATCTTTATGATCATCATAAAATCTCTGATACCCAAATCCAAATTTTGGTGGGTTAATGCATAGATTAGGCAACGCTTCGATTTCTCAAGTCGTCACACCCATGCAAACCCTTCCCACCATTTTAGGAAACGAAAGAACAAAACTTAAGTATGTTTGTCATATATTCATTTCAGATATTCTCACTCGTAAACAGGGACGGAGCTAGCTATTGGAGTTTGTAGGCATATGCCTCCACTAGGATTCAAAATATAGTAATGATAATACATATTAAATTAAAGAATTATTGTATTTTAAGTTCTTCTTCAAATAGTTTATTATACAATAAAATCTTTTTATCTCATCTTTCTAATAATATAATTTTGGAATTAGAAAACAGTTAACGTTCTATGATATATCATTTGATTTGTGAAGAAAAAAATATTATGTACATGTAATTAGAAAATGATTTTTTTAAAAATATTTTTAAAATAAAAAATTATAAAAATAAATAAATATATTGTTTATTTATAAATATATTATATTTTTAATATAATAAATATATAGGTTTTACCCCACAATCTAAAACTTCTGGCTCCGTCCTTGCTCGTAAATATTAGACAATAGGATTATAAAACTATCTTTACATTTTATGCAGTTAAATTATACTATTTAAATATATTAACATGTTATTTTCCAAAATAATTTAGTTAAAATTCAAAGAACTATTTTATTAGATAAAGGTGTGAAATAAATGAAGTCTTGATACTTTAATATTTAATCATCAATTATTATCAAACAACGACTGATTGAGATCTGGTTCTTCGAAAGACCCCATCACCATCAAGCATCCACGAGCACTTGCCTTTTCAGATTTTTCTTATTGTGTTTTTCTTTGTTTGGTAAAGTTCTACTTTATGTTTAAAATAAAATCTAAAGTTTATCTTTATTCATTTTTTAATAAAACAGATGGAACACAATAAAGAGAAGCAAGACAAGTATAATGGCCAACTTTGAGATAGCAGACATGGGCTGGCCCTTGGTCGAAACTCCAAGGAGTTGGCCAAATCTCTTGTTATGATTTGTAGGCTCCGTTACATTTTGTTTCTATATATCATGTCACGTGGATTTTCAACGTTCTGTTACTAAACTTTAAACAAGTTTGTGAGAATCTTCATCATTAGAAAGAAAACTCAGCCGGTGGTTGGTGCAAGAGATTTGCACTTTTTAATTGTAATTATTAAGAGACCCATGCGATCTAAAATATAAAATAAATATAAAATAAATATAAAATATAAAATTATATAATTGTGTTAAGAAAGGTATATTATAAAAAATATTTAAAATGATGGTTAAAAAATATATAAAAGATATACAAATTAATTAGTTTCGCCCGTTTTTAATAAAAAAAATAAAAAATAAAGTAGTCATCTACCCGTCCGTTCACACATATCGCATAAGGTATTTATAAATAATAAATAAATATAGTATAGTGATGGTTAAGAAATATATATAAAAGATATATAAATTAAATAATTTTAGCCATTTAAAAATGTATATTTTATTAAATAAATAAATAAATTAATTAAGTAGTTACGTACCTGTCCGTTCGTACGTGTCGCACAATATCGTTATAAATAATAAATAAATATAATATAGTGATAGTTAATAAATGTATATAAAAGATACACAAATTAAATATATATATATATATATATATATATATATATATATATATATATATTATATATATATATATATATATATATATATATATATATATATATATATATATATATATATATATTTAAAATTATGATTGTCATATGAATATTAATTTAATTTACTTGTGCGTTCGCACGGATCGCACAATGTTGTTATACATATAATATATTGATGATTAAGAAATATATATATATAAAAGATATACAAATTAAGTAGTTTCGGCCTATCGAAAATATATATTTTAGCAGGAAAATAAAAGAAATACTCGGGAGTTGAGATGACAGTGGCATCCTAACCATTTTTTTTCACTCTCAGAGCACCAAATTGAACTCGTTTTATTGTTAAGTGTGTTGCATGGAAGTCAAGTATTAAACCACAAACTAGATACAACCGACAACCCAAGCACTTGAGAATGTTGTGCACAAGTACGTACACCTCATCTTTTCCTTCTTGTTTATTGTGAAAATGTTTTGAAAAGATCACTTGACATTGGGTCAAGTGTTTGGAAATGATTTGTGAAAGATGTGAGAATGGGATAGAGATAGAAGTGTGAGAATATAATCAAATGAATGAGATACTTGACGTTAGATCAAGCACTCACGTTGCTTTCAAATGAATTTGATTTGGGAAAAGCAATTGACGTTGGATCAAATGTGTTTTTATTCTTTAGAAAAAATCTTTTTATCATTTGATTTTATCTTGTTAGTTAACATGCAAAGGAAAGCGATAAAGGAAAGTAAATCCTAAGCTATTACATGTTCATGGGAATGAGGGACATTTTACCCATAATAGGGGGTGAATTACAAACCACACATGAAATGAAAAGATTCATACAAGAATACAATAATACCATGCCTAAAACAATCAAGTGACAATGGTAATAATCAAGCACATCCTCAATCATTCAATGCAAATGAGAAAGGGATACAACAAGATTGCAAATTAGAGACTAGGTCTAATATTAATCATGCATCAAAATGAAACACAAAGTTAAATAGGATCATACATCAAAGAGATTTTCAACCAAAATGAATTAAAATCTAATGGGCAATTAAATGCATATTAACCACAAAGTTAATTGAAGATTAACATACAAATGGCATTCAAATTCTATCATTATGGATAAAAATTAGGAGTGAATCAATGGACCATACTAATCAAGAACCTAATTAATTCTAGGTTAACCACGTTACATTTTCAAAATTCTCAAAGTGATAAAGAATCAATTAAAATCTAATGGAGATTCTAACTACCAATCATGTTAATTTTCTAAGTATTTTATGTCCAAAAAAAAAGAGTAAAAAAAGATCGACAAAAATAAAATAACAAAAATAGCAAATAAAAAGGAAAAAAACCAAAAAGGGCAAGGGGGTATTGAGACTGAAAATGGTGGTGTAGATGACAAACAGGGCGCAAGGCCCATTGACCATACCCAAATTATTTTTAGCTTGGAGTCAGAGGGGTATGAAGCACTTGTAGGGTGCAGTCAGGAATAACATGGGCCTAAGGAGATAACCCAAATTGTATACAAGTGAGGAAGTGAATAAGAGCTTCAGTTCGTGTCAAATGAAAAACACGCGTGAAGCTACGCAAATTATACCCGAGCATATCGCACGCTCAAAGATACAACAGAGTCGCCATCGAACTTTATTTATTTCCGAAGGAAAGGGAAAACATCGATAAAACCCGTGGGAAAGAGAAATGGGTAAGGAAGTCGGTTATGCAAGGGGAAGATATTAACACCCATAACATCTATGGTACTCCATGGGAACCGTTTTGAATGTTCTTTGCAAGAATAGGTGTTATTATCTGAAGATTACTCGCGAAAAGGGAAATAGGGGGTTAATAGATAAATGTGAGAAACGAAAGAAATAGATAAGTGTGCTCGCCAAGGATTTGGGCTCTCGTGCTTACGTATCCTCATTCGTGCAACGAGGAAATCAGAGTTTCATAGTTCGTGGAACTAGGACGAATGTGTTAGTTATTTTTAATGAACAACATTAACATTCACGTTCTACTATTAACTTGCTTGTATGTTCTAGCATGAGAGTCTTATGCGTCTGTTTGTTTGCGGTAGAACGGATGAACTCAGATCGCACTCTAGCATTTAAACATTGCTTGCTCACACATGGAGGCTTAAGCGTTGTTCACGGTAGAACGAAAGTAACACATCCTTTCTGAAAATGTTTTAAACTGAAAATGAAGGCCAAAGGCAAAACTGAGTTTGATGAGGTGAGTTTGCTTTTATTCTGAAAAGAGAGTCATGATTTGAATCATACTAAACTCTATGAATGGAGATGAATAAAGTGAGCAACTGAGTCATTCATCCCGTACCCAAATGTATTCAGAATGAGGATAGGAATTCTCCACTCTCACCCCTTCTCCATTGCTTAAGGCTCGTAGCGTACAATCCTAATCGTATGGTTAATTGTTTTTGAGTTTATTCACAAAATGGTTTTATTTTTACTAAGAGAACAAAAGGGAAAGAAGAAACCCTAGAAGGTTCAAATCTGATCTTCAGTCTGCATTCCATATTTGTATAAAGGACTTATCAATTATTCTATTTAAATTGCACTAAAGTCTATGAATATAGGTGAATACAGTGAGCAAATGTGTCATTCGTCCCGCACCCAAAGATATTCAAAATGAGGATAATAATTCTTCACTCTCACTCCTTCTCTACTACTTAAGTCTTATGACATGCAATTTACATCATAATTGATGAGTGTTGAAGTTGAATTTCATTGCAGCTTCCTATGATGAAGGTTTGTCTTTGAAGAATGAAGAGACTTGGCAATCACTTGAATCAAATTTTGCTAAAGTCTATGAATAAAGATGAATATGATGAGCAACTGGGTCATTCGTCATGTATCCAAAGATATTCAGAATGAGGATATGAGTTCTCCCATTTCACTCCTTCTCTATTGCTTAAGACTCGTGGCATATAACTTGGCTCATGATTGACAAGTGTTGAATTTGACCTTTGCAGTGCTTGAATAGTAGTCCAATTTGTCTTGTATTAATTTAAATTGAATAAACTCTTGATCTTTGATCTTTGAATCTTGATGTCTTGAAATCCAGTATCCAGTATAACTTGAACACATGACTTGCCCTATCAAGTAATCAAGGGTCTTTTTATCATTTGAATAGGCTGGGGGAATTGAGCATAGTCAAAGGATTTAGTTGATCAAAGCGTACTTTGATCAACTTAATCAAATAGGAAATAATAGTTGAAAATGAATATACAACAACCTAAAGGTTTAATCAATATTTAGAATATTTCCACAAGTTTTAAACTAAGGGAGCATGCAAATTAAGCTATTCTAAACCCTAGGGGTAAAATATTCATTATCCATAAAATGAATCAACAAACCTAATGGTCAAAATTTAACATGATATCTAATCATGATAAAATCAACCATTAACCATATTAATCACAACAAAGTCCACAAAAGAATTATCAAAGCCTAATGACTAAATCCTAATCATGGCATGATTAAACAATTCATGAATTAATTCTGGAAAACTAAGAAACTAAATCTAATCTAGCAATTGATTAAAACCTAATTTCTAATCTAACTATCCAATCTTAATTAACTAATCAAATCTAACTATGGTTTAAACTAATTAATCAACAAAAATTGTTAATTCCTAATATCTAAAACTAAGACTTAAACCTTATATTTCTAATCAAGAATAAAAAAGACAACATCAATATTAATCCAAGAAAAAACTAGATTTAAAGTAAAATAATTAAGGTCAATCAAAGATTAATGGAGGATTATGAGTTAATCAATGGGCCAGGGGTGTGAAATAATTGGAGGGAGATGTAAGCCAACAATGGCGCATGGTCCATGGGGCTCTTGGGCAAAAAAATGGCCAAGTTCTCAACCAAAAATCTGAATTTCGACCCGACCTTCCTTCTCACAGCAAAAAACCAGGCCAAGACAAGGTATTCAATCGACGCCTCAAATCAAAATTCATCATCTTCCCCATCTTGATTCCATGCCATCAACATCAATGGAAAAAAACAATACTTCATTTCAAACCATCGCTTCATCTCCGATTCATCACTTTGCTTCATCTTCGATTCATCACTTCACTTCGTCTTTGATTCACCATTTCGCTCGCGTTCTCTTATTCTCAGAACATGAAGAAATCAAAGTTGGACGCTCACTTCCTCCTCGATTTCACATTCATCATTCGCCAAACCAAAATCCTCGCCGAAATCGAATTCGACACTCAATTCAATCTTGCGCATGAATAAAGAGATTGAGAAGAAGAAAAATGACCTACCAGATTCGTGAACTGTATGCATTGTGTTGAGGATGACGACGATCCTTTCAAGTACGTTTCAACTCGTTTTCTTTCTCTATTTTCATTTCTGCTTCTCCTCTTCTTTCTATGCTTGTGATTCTTCTTCACTTTTTCTTATGGATTGACATATTGATGTTGTTCTACAAAGGAGTGAGTGTGAATTTAAGGTTGTTATGGAGATTGGAGTGGAAGGTTTGGAGGTGAATAGAAGGTTAGGATTTCAGATTGAAGGTTTATCGTGGAGTGTGAGGTGATGGAAGACTTGTTCTTGAAGGTAGATAAAAACAAGAAAGGGGGGTTTGAATTGTTTTCACTGATATTTTTTTTTACAAACACCACACACACGAAAAACAAAGCAAATAACACATAAGTTTATCCTGGTTCGCTTGAAATTCAAAGTTACTCCGGTCCACTTGGCCAAGGTGATTTCGCCTTCAATAAGGACTTAATCCAATAATCTAGAAAGATTACAACAAAAACGTCTAAGAGAACAATGATCTCTTAGCCCTCTCAAGTCTACAGACTTCATAAGTCACTTGCGGAGATATTCAACAACTATTTGAGAATTACAAGAAAGTGTTTAGTGCTTTTAGGTAAGCAATTTTAACACAGTAAGAACAATAAAAATTCACACTAAGAGCAACAACTTGTGTGAAAAGATTTGAAAAAGAATTAATGAAATGTTGAATTTGAGTTTGTAGTATTCTTGTGTAATTGCTTCATTGTTTTGTATGATGATGATTTGACCTTTATATAGTGCTTAAGATATGATGTCATTGGCTGAAGCATTGATGTGATATCTTGCAATGATGGGACTTAATTGACATTCAGTTTGTTGTCCTTTCCATAGCAATTTGGGAGAGTATTTATTCTTTTCCAAATAAATATTCATACCACATATGGAATACTTCGTTACTAAGTCTTGAGGTTGATCTGTTAGGCGTGAATCAGAGTGCGCGGAATCCAGATCTTCTTGTAGAACTAGCATTCTTCAGATAGTTGTTGGAAGTGATTTTCTTCAAAAGTTCTTGATTAATCTTCAATTAGACCTTCTTCAGATGTACGAATCAGTAGAGTAACCATGTGTAAAATCCTTCAAATTCAGAGTGTTAGAGTCTTCAAACTTCAGATGCTGTGAACGTCGTTGTCTTCAAAGTCAGAGCAACTGCTTTTTGACTCTAAGTCAACTGTTCTAGACTTGTGTGATGACAGATGTTGTTTTTCAGATCCATTTTCTATTAGAGTCCCGCATACTTAGAGAAATTCGTTATGATACCAGAATGTTTCATCCTTTGTTATCATCAAAACTTAGAGATGAATTGTAGACACAAAATCTTGTTCTAACAATCTCCCTCTTTTTGATGATGACAAAACTTCAGACCGTTGATGAAACAATGATACTTCATAGAAAATTTAAAGGATTTATCTCATAGTCAGATGTATGATAACTCCCCCTGAGATAGACAATCTCCACATAAATCTGATACTTAAGAAGATTTAGAGGTTCTTACCAGATCTTCTTATGTTGCTTAGCTTGTTTCTCAAATATTTTACTTAGATAATTCCTGCAGAACTTTAGACTTCATAATAACAGTTTTTGAATGTACGCAGTGCATTATGAGGCTTAGATATTATTTCATCAGAGGCTGTTTAATCATTTCTCCCCCTTTTTGTCATACTAAAAAAATATTGCAAAGCAAGTTAAGGTAAGACAAACTTCATTGATAAGGGAAATAAGTACAGATAGCAAAAAGATAGAGGGAAAACTTAAAGGAAAAACATAGAGGCTAAACACTTAGAGAAAGATAGCAAAAAAAAGGTGCCTAAGGGTTCGGAGGAGGTGGCATCCTTTGCAGCAGTTGAGTCAGAAGATTATGAATGTTGGAGTTGACAAAGTCCTGTTGATCTAGTCTAGCTCTCATAATCTGTTGTTCTTTTTGGAGTTCCTCCGGAGTCTTCAACACTAGTGGAGAAAACTCAGAATGAGTGATTCACCCTGAGTCAGAGCTACGTCCTTTGCCTTGGCAGCTTCTTCCGCAGTAATGTGTGTTGTTTCTTCAGCATCAGCCTTGGCTTTGGCTTCAGCTTCAGCAGTAGCAGCAACCTCATCGGCGTCCTTTTCTTCACCTTATCTTCTCACTTTCTCTTCTGCTTCCAATTTAGCCTTTTCCTCTACTTCTCTGTGAGCTCTCTCTTCTACCTCTCTAGCCAGACGAGCCTCTAGCCTCTCCTTAGCTTATATGATATAGTCATTTCTGACTTGTTCAGAGAATCCTCACTTCTGAGGGATTATCACTTAGTTTAGAGTTTGCAGATAGTGATCTGAGCTTCTCCACTAAAGACTCAACAAATAAGGCAACTGCCTCTTCCAGGGTGGGGAGGGTTAGTTATGGGTCAAAGGTGGGAAGGATAGTTTTTGGAGGGATGAGGTTGGTTTCAGTGGGAGAGTCGTATGTTTGGGTAGTTTGGGGTTCAGACACAAATTCATTGGGTGGTTCTGTTTGAGGTTCAGATGGTTGTTCGGGTTGGGGTTCAGATGGTTGATCTGGTTGAGGTTCAAAGGTTTGTTCGAGTTAGGGTTCAAATGGTTGATCTGGTTAAGGTTCAAATGGTTGCTCGGGTTGGGGTTCAAATGGTTGATCTGGTTGAGGTTCAGATGGTTGTTTTGGTTGAGGTTTAGATGAGGAAGGGATGAAGGTTTCAGACTCAGATGGGTTTAGGTTAGAGAGAGCATGGGCTTGGAGTTGAGCAAGTGTCAGGGATTGAGGATTAGATGGTTCTGGTTGGTCATAATAAGAAGATATGTCATAGTAAGACGGAGAGGAGAGAGTTGAAGAAGGTGGTGATATGGGTGCATTGAAGAGTAAGGCCTCAGAGATAGGTAGTGTTGTGGTGGTTAGATCAAAATGTTGTAGAGGAGGTGAGGGTGGGTAAGAGTGATGAGATTCATAGGAATTTGAGGTGGAGGTTGTGGGTTCAGAGGGGGTATACATGGAAGTTTGTAGAGGCAGGGAGGAAGATAGTTGCCTTAATTTCAAAGTAGGAATTTCAAAGTAGGATTTTCAAAGGGCTGAGACTTACTTGAGATAGGAGAGTCCAAAGGCGCAGGCATGCTGGTTGTAAATGGTTCTCCCAGCTTCAAAGTCTTTGACTTCTTCGACTTCTCAGAGGGCTCTATTTTCCTCTTCATAAAGTTTGGTGGCTGCTCTGGGAGCCAATCCACGGAGAAGTCAAAGATGTCTACCCGTTGAGCTGCCAGGTCCTAAGATAGTGGGTGATGACCTCTGGGGGATCTATCCTAGAGAATAGATAGAGACCATTGGGTATATTCCTCTGGTCCTTCAAAGCTTCCCAGGAGGTGTCCAGAGTTGGCTTGACCAGAACTCTCTCAATGATGCCCATGCTCTTCAGATTTCTTGAGTTCAGAGGCTTACCGGTGTCTACCGTCACATCTTCCATCAGATTGTAGGATATCAGATGATCCACCAATCCACTTTCGATCAGAATGTAGGAGATGGGCCTTCCCAGAGGAATGTAGTTTCTGGGCTTCATGTGATTTCTGGTATCCCAGACGGAATCCCTCAGATACTTGAACAGTAGGGATGACAAATTCAGCTTGAGTCCTTTATGGAGGCAGTAGAGGATGCATTTCTAGTCGGTGTTGATGTATTCTGAAGAATTTGAGGTTGGACGGTGTAACACCTCAAAATTTGCCCTCCTCTCTTGGGACTAGCATTAACATTGTGCATATCATTTTAGGTCATTAGGCATTGCATATTGCATATCATGTGGTTACATTGTGCAAGCTATCCTCCCAAGTCTTGATCAGAAGATGAGGAAGTTAAAGTGCAAGCCTAGGGTTTATTGACTGATCATGGGCCATCTGAGGATTGGACTGTGAATTAGGGTTTCATGATTCTCAATGGATGCCGGTCTTCATCTTGATTGCAATGGTACATCATCATCATCATGGTTGGTTATCATCAGAAGAATCAAGTGTTGAAGCAGATTCCTTGAGATTAGGGTTTTGACCACTGGTCAACCCTAATTAGTTGCATTGGGCTAATCAGGGCATAATCAGGAGATGAGGTCTATGATGGCTATGGGGTTCATTCTTTGATTATATTGAGATTATTGAGGCTAGGGTTTCACCCTTGAGCCATTTCAGTTGAGGATTGGCGCTCAGATTGATCTATGCATTGCCAGATTCATCTATCAGATGAAAAAGTCAACTGTGGTCAACTGTACATGATCTGATGAATTTGGAGGTGGAAATGAGTTGGATACACTTCATTCATGTTGGAACAAGTGTTATTTGACATCTCAAAGCTTAAGAATGAAGAAAATCAAGTCAGGACAAAAACTGCCAAAAATAGAAAGTGACTTGTAATGGAAGTTTCCAAAAATGGAAAGTTTTGGACCTCAAGACCACGTGTCCAAGGAAGCTTCAAATGAAAATTTGTTCAACATGAAAGTTGTAGATCTTGTTCTCACCTTTCCAAAAAGTCCAAGAACTTGAAAATCCCATGTATGGTTGGAAAATTATGGCTCAGTGAATTTCAAAAATGACCCATAATCAGGAGGCCATAATTTCCACATGGTTTGTCCAAATTGCAAGTTCTTTATATGCACAAACTCCATTTGACATGTACTTTCATGGTGCATAATTGGATTTTTTCAAAAGTGGTCAATGCAAAAAGTCAAATTTCAACTGGACAGTTAAATGGACCAAGGGCAAAATTGTCCAACTTGTGAAATAATTGGAATTTTTGAGTGGGGATTTTTGCAACACCTCACAAATGGTATTTGAAACTTGTTGGAATCATCATTTCATGGCCAGGCTTCATGGTTTGGATTTTGACTTGTAAAATGAAATTGCAAAAATTGGACATAAACCATTCACATGTGATTTTCCAAATTACACATCCAATGGGAGTGAAACAAGTGGCAACAGCTCACACATGTCATTTTGAGAGTGTGTGAGCTGTCCATGAGGTGGCAATAAGCTGGCTTTGGAAAGTACCATTTTGCCCTTACTTGAAAATTAGCATTTTCACTAATCAATTCAATTTGGCTAATTAGCATGGTTAAGTGGTAATTAAGGTGTCATATAAATTCCTAATCACTTCCAAATCATAACAGAATTACACACATTCCAAAACCAGATCTGAAAACTCTTCATTCTCTCAAAATTCCCTCAAGAACACAAAACCTCCAAATTCATCAATCTTTTTCAATATTGGCTCAATCTTCGAAATTCTTCTTGCATTGATCTTGTATCATCATCCTCTCCATCTGTTTGTGAAGTTTAGAAGGAAAGAAGCACTGATTCGCAGCTGTCCAAAGTGCACTCATCAATGGAAAAACGAGATTGCAAGCACTAGGAGCTATTATAATTGAACTGGATTACATCATTCACCTTCTGGAAGACTCTAGTTCATCTGTTTTGGGAGAAAAACGCACGAATTCATCCCGTTCATCACTGCCATTCCAGGTTTTTGATTTTTTCGAATCTCATGATTGGCTTAATTGTTATATGTATTGTGTAGTGTGTTTCACATAGGTTATCGTGATGGTTTTAGTTTTGTGAATGGATTAGCGTAGAGGAAGAAATCTTGATTTTAAGTTTTGTAACCAAACCCTAACATGATCGATCTGAGAGATTAAGGAACAATTGGACAAAAGTAAGTTGATATTTGTGATCCTTGTTAGAAGACGAGTTCAACGGCTATCCATTTGCAAATTTTGGTTGAGGTTCATTGTTCTTCATGTTCATACATTTCTGGAAAAATTCTGGACAAAAGTGATGAAGCTTTGAGTGTTTGATCCATTTCCTCATTTGAATATTCGAACTCAGCGTTTCCCGCTCCCGCCTCCGTTATTTACAATTATGCCATTACTAAATTTTAATTAATTCAAATAATTCTTAAAAAATCATTAACATGTTAAAAAATTCACCAAAAATCATAGAAAAATCAGAAAAATATGAGAATTTTTCCTTTGACTTCCTTGTTGACTGTAGATTATTTTTGACCTATTGGTCAAAGTTGTGCTTGGTAATAATTTTGTTTGCCCTAAGGTTGTTTCACATGTGTTCATTTTTTATACATTTTACCATTTTGAATGTGAAATGCTCATAGTGTAAAAGAAATTCTTGAAAATTTTTGTGATGATTGTGGACTGTTGATGTTTATTTCCATGTAAATTTCATGAGTTTTTGATACCTGGTCATTGAGATGTGAGTTTTGGAACTTAGGTGTGACAATTTGTGTCACACCTCATTATGCCAACTTGCTGGATTTATTTGAGTGACCTATACTTGTTGGATTAATGTGAAATTTTGCATGATGGTTGATTAACATGTCAAGAGGTTATGTGAATTTTTGTGGAATTTTATGTAGCATTTTCAAATTGATTGCTATTTTTCATCTCTGTTAGCCAATTATGCAAGTTCATGTGACACATGTTTGAATATTTGATGTGAAATGCTCATATGGTATTGAATGATCATGAAATTTGATATGCTTGTAATAGACACATGATGTGACATCCCTGTTTTGGTCCCACTCATTTCTTTACTGTTTTCATTAACATGTGAATTTTTGAAGTGAATGCATGTATTGATGTTGTGATTTGGAGCATGTAATTGGGTCTGTTTTTGTTGATTTTCATTGACATGGTTCCCTTGGTCCAATTAAGCTCAAATTTGGTATGCTAGACCTTGAGTATCCCCTGTTTAGGTGTAAATTATTTGAGGATTTTTGGAATTGTTTTGATGTGGATTTGAATGCAATAGTTCTGTTTGCATGTTTGGTGCTTCATTTGAACTAGTTTGCCTTATTTTGTGCATAAAATGAACATAATGAATGATATGGACATGAGACTAATTGTGTTGGCTTTTGTTTGACATTAATTTGACTTGGGTTAGAGATACCTTGCTGTTTAGGAATTTTTCTTGCTTTTGGACCCTAGGCTTGGCCTAGTGGTCTAGTTGCTAATATTTGCTTGATTTTTCAGGATGAATAGCACAAGGCTTATGGAGAATGATCCAAATCAATTCAATTGATGTTGTTTAATGTTTGTACACTAACATAACTTGGTTTTGTAGGTTGAGAAGCTTGAGCTTGAGCTTTGAGCTTGCTTTGTGTGCATTAGTTTGTATAGTCTGACTGATTAATATTTGCTGTTTATTTTTGTCTGTCTGAGTACTAACTGTGTTTGACTGTTTCCAGGTACTTTTAGTTGCTCAGTTCCTTGTGAACTTTTGCTTTGCTTTGCTTAAGCAACTTGCATTGAGGTATAACTTCCTAACTTCATGTAGTCTGGAGACCCGGTCTGTTATTTGACCGGGCAAACTGTCTGAAGTCCTCCTTAAGAGGCAATGTTTGTGATTGTTTAATATTGTGCCTAAGCAGGTAAGGTCCTTAATCAAGGCAATTGGTGGAAGGTAGGGATATGCAATCTATCCCCCACTATTCAGTTGAGTCTTCTCCTTGCTCCCATTACATGGTTGTAGCATTGAGATCACGAGCCCAAGATCTTGTGCAGTGCACATGGTGTCAGAGTCTCTGAGTATAGAAGGGTTCCCCCATTCTGGACCCATGCTCATTTGTCAGAAGCTCTCCCTGGTCAGGGATAAGAGCTGTGAGGTCTGATCCTCACTTCACCTCTCATCTGCTTCACCTTAGCCTCGTAATGGCAAGGTTAAGAGCAAACACAGCCCGTACAGATGACTTGCTGAGGCAGTCAAACCTATTGTGTGAGCCCCTTGTTTGGTTATAGTGCGTGCTATGTGGATATATGTTTGAGATGCTTGTTCTCGTTTGATGTATGCTTGAATGATTCTGTATGCTTGTGTGCTTGTTTCTTTCCTGGATAGGAATAGTTTGCTTATGCAAGTAGGATAGAAAACTGAACTTAGGGCAACGATGCATGACAACACTAGGCTCGAGTCCAGCTCCCTAGTAGTGCGTCTTCCCCCGGTTTCTGGCTGAAATCTTTTTCCCTTTCAGGGGAACTACATCGCCCTGATCCTTGTTCCAGACAAGGTATGTAGGCAGGGGGTCGTGCGAGACCTCTCCGGGCAACCTTTTTCTTTTTATTTGTGTTTGCTTGTTATCTGATTATGTATGTTTGGGTTCGGATGCCGACGTAAGCCCAGTGATTGGCTGTCGGGCTCCACGTTTGCCCTTTCGAGTGCGTTTTGGTTCGGATGCTGACGTAATTCCATTAAGTGGTTGTTGGGCTCCATGTTTGTTGCCTGTTTGTGTGTTTTGTGTTGTTTGGCGTGCGTAAGCCGAACTACAGTGGCTCTGATTCTTGTTCCAGACAAGATATGTAGGCATAAGGTGCGATACCTTATCGAGCTCGTTCCTCCTAACCCCACCTACGTTCCCCGTGTGTGTGTGTGATGTTTTAGCAACCTATTCTTTATTCTAGGACGTGGATCCCGTCGAGTACGACGGACGTGAGGGGTGCTAATACCTTCCCCTTGCGTAACCGACTCCCTTACCCTTTCTCTTTGGTCGCGAGACCATTTCCTTTCCAGGTTTCTCTGAGCGTTTCCTTTCCCTATTTTGGGATAAATAACGCGCAGTGGTGGCTCTGTGTGTGTTTTGTTTTTAGCTCGCCGGTTGATTTTTCGCAGGATGCGACAGCTGGCGACTCTGCTGGGGAAATGGGTAGATGTTGACCTGTGCTGGTCCATCTTCCCTGAGCGAGTCCTTCCTAGCGTTTTAGGATAGTTTAGGTTGCTTGTGATGTTTGATTTATTGCATTTATTATTCTGACTGCGTATATATTTGCATTAATGTCTGCATGCATCATACTATCATGTTGTTGCCGTCCTCTGTGCAGGTGGTTCCTCTGTTTGGGGTGGGTGTTCTGAGTGGGGCTAAAACCCAGGCCCGAGTATACACCTAGGACTAGTGTGGTCTCATGTCGCCTCTTTCGTGTTAGGTTAACATGTGCTTGGCGGCGTGATGTACCACAAACCGGACGAGGTTCAGTTGATAGTGCTTTCCTCTGTGGAGTATCCACTTTGGTTGAGTTACTTCATCTGAGCTGTGGACTCTGGTGACCGATCATTTCCCGGATCTTTAGTTTAGACGGTCTCAGGAGAGCTACAATGGCACACCCGAAAGGGCAAACCCATTGAGTATCTCTGCCCGATTGTCGAGACTATTATCCGCCTTAGGATGACCTGTTTAGAATTTACCTGTGAGGGGAGGGTGATTCTTTCAGATGCATGATCAGATGGGCCCAGATGGTGACTTTTGTTCCGTGGGTCTTATTTATAAGTCGGATTTATGGTCATTTATTGTCGAGACGCCGGAGTGCTGTCCGTGGACATTTATCAGTGGGGATCCGTTTATTTCAGGATTCCCCGGGCCGATTCAGATGGTTGTGGGTGTCTGCTCAGAGACTGATGATGATGAGGATGTATCTGTCTTCCGTTTATTTCGGAACCCGTGGGTCTGATTGATGATTGTACACTCCTCACATGGTTAAGATCAGTTCAGAGACCAGATTCAGTGTAGATGATCAGATGGCTTGGAGGATGGCAACACATTGCATTCATTCATCAGCATCATTACATCTTGCATTAATTGCATCTAACACATGTTTACCCATATGCAGGGACATTTTTGATCGAGATCCTGGTTGAGAGATTTCTTTGCTCAGAGATGAGGACCGGTTTGAAGCCTGATGTTGTCTACAGTTTCTTCGATCCTGAGATTGGTGTGCTGAAGGAGATGATAGCATTGATCACACCCGACCATGTGGGGATGTTCAGAGAGGCATACGGTAGTATTCTGAAGACGGTTTTCAGACTCACTGACAGTGATCGAAGTGCCATTCATACTCTTCTCCAGTTCTATGACCCGGGGCTGAGATGTTTCGTATTTCCAGACTATCTGTTGGGACCTCTGATGGAGGACTATGCTAGCATCCTGGGTATTCAGATCCGTGATCAGATTCCTTTTCATGTCACTAGATCAGAGCCAGATGTCCTTGGAATTTCACGTGCTCTGTATTTGAGTCCGGAAATGGTCAAGGAAGGATTAAAGGAGAAGGGAAAATTACCCGGGTTTCATTTGAGTTTCTTGGAAGCTAGTGCCAAGGAATATGCTGCTTTGGGTAACTGGAAGACGGTGTGTGCATTGATTGCCGTGAGCATTTATGGGATTGTTCTGTTTCCTAATCAGAAGAATTTTGTGGACCATAATGCTATCAGATTGTTCATGCAGAGAAACCCTATTCCTACTCTGGTCGGAGATGTTTACTACTCGGTGCATAATAGGAATGAGAAGAGGCGCGGTGGTTTGATCAGATGCTGTTCTCAGTTGCTTTTCAAATGGTTTAGGGGGTATTTGCCTTCTCGAGGTGCCTTTGTTCAGATTGATCCCAGTGTCAAGTGGTCCTTCAGGTTGATGGGTTTGCGGGCTGATGATATTGCTTGGACTCATAATGGTTTGGCTGGACGGGATTTTATATGTAGTTGTGGGAGTTTACCTAATGTGCCTTTGGTGGGAGTTCAGGGTTGCATTAATTACAACCCAACGCTTCTCAGGAGACAGATGGGGTTTGCTGTAGAGGGTCCTCCTCTCGGGCGAGAGATTCAGGAGTCCTTTTATTTCCCGATTGATGGTAACCAAACCAAGCTGAGGCAAGTGTTGGATGAGTGGCGAGATATTCAGAGGAAGGGTAAGGTTCCTTATGGTAAAGTCAACAGTCGGTATTTTCCTTTGTTTGAGGATTGGTTGCGGAAGAGGATTGAAGCTACATTTCTACCATTTCCTGGAGGTGATCCTGTGTGTCCTATGATTGAGGGTCCAAGTTCTTCTGTCAGCATGGAAGAATTCCTTGAGATGAAGAGGGCCAGAGATCAGTTACTTGCAGAGAAAGCTGAATTGGAGAGAAGTGTTGCTCGGCTTCAGACAGCTAATCAGGAGATCAAAGTGAAGATGGAAGATCAAGACAAGCGACATGCCCTAGAAGCCAAGCGCTTTGAGATGGATATAGCCTACTATGGGAAGATCAGCCAAGCTTTAGCATCATCCAACCGGGAGCACGACATCACTAAGGATAAGCTGTTCAGAGCATTGAAAGTCATTAAAGATGAGAAGAGAAGGCAAATCCTAGTGAGGGATCAGAGAGATGAGAGAGCCAGAATCCTCGCTGCAGAGTGGGAAGCGGAGAAAGCAAAGATCAGGGCTGAGAGAGATCACTACATGGCTGAGAGGGACCATTACTTCAGGCAGATGAAGATTCATCAGAAGGAAGTTGGAAGACTACAGCAGGAGAACACAGAGCTCAGGTTCGCCGCAGAGTTCGCGAGGATGGAAGATGAGATAGGGCCCTCTGTGGGACCCTCATCTAGCTAGATCTTTCATTTGTGTTGGATTACCGTCAGGCTTGTTGACGGAATTCACTTGTCTGTATTTCTTTCCTATGCTGGAGGATTGTATTTGAATTTTATCTGGTTGATGTATGACTATGGCACTGATTGTGCCCTATTTGGTTATGTTATGGTGATTTTTCATTCAGTGATTGGTTTTCAAGCTTTATTTGCTTTACTGTATGCACTCGCACAAGCACACACATGGTTGGGGGTATCATGCCGAATCACATATCTCCGAGCCACACGATGAAATCAAATGCTGAATGACTGAATATTGATGCTGGATTATTATCTGTCTCAGTGATGCCAGGATCAAGAGACCAAGTGTCCTTCATATGGATAGACACTGCATCCATGCATTGATCATAATAACTGTGTTTTATTTTGCAGGTGTTTGTTACTAACGTGCTTGTTTGTGACAGGAATCATTGCTCGCGCTCGAAGAACCGTACCTTTGCACTCAACACGCCCTCACAGATATTATACCAGAAGGAATACACCCAGACTCATGGAGCTTCCCAGTGCAGATATGCTTGAGCTAAAAGATAAAATGAATGAGTTGATCAACATAATGCAAGGTTTTGCAGTTGGTCAGAAGGCTCTGGCAGACAAGGTTGAAAAGCTCGAGCGGGCTTCTGCAGCAAACAGTGGGGTTAACCTGGATGGAGTCTCCAACCAGGGGCTGGGGTCTCGAGACGGTGGAAAGAGGACGACTGTGGGCCTCGTGAATAATGCTGGTGGTAATGGTGGCGCTGGTGACCAACCGGGTCCGAATATGCAAGATAATTTTGTGCCTCCGTTTTATGGGTTTGATGAAGATCAGGAGGAAGATAGAGAGGCTGACCAGTTCTCGATACAGAACGAGCCGTTTGTGCCGTATAATGCTCCACCTCAGAATAAGGAGATTCAGCTGCTGGCTGAGAAAATAAAGGTGCTCGAGAGCTATGCCACTCCTGGAGTGGTGAATATGTCTAACATGGGGCTGGTGGAGGGGATTGTGATCCCACAGAAGTTCAAGGCGCCCAGTTTTGACAAGTATAACGGTAGTTCCTGCCCGGAAACTCACCTCCAAGCATTCGTCCGCAAGATCTCTGCGTACACGGCAGATCAGAAACTGTGGATGTACTTTTTCCAGGACAGCCTGTCTGGAGGATCCTTGGAATGGTACACCAAGCTGAAATGTTCTGACATAAAAAGCTGGCAAGATCTTGGGGATGCGTTCTTCAAGCAATACCAGTTCAACGCTGACATGGCTCCGAGCCGTACCCAGCTGCAGGGTATGTCTCAGAAGCATAATGAGGGATTCAAGGAGTATGCTCAGCGGTGGAGAGAACTGGCTGCAAGGGTGCAACCTCCGCTTGTGGATCGTGAGATGTCTGACTTGTTCATGGGGACCCTGCAGGGGCCGTTTGCAGAAAGAATGGTGGGTTGTCCTGTCACCAATTTCTCTGACATTGTGGTGGCAGGAGAAAGAATTGAAAGTTGGTTAAAGCTGGGTAAGATCCAGGGTACCGCTTCTGCGTCTTCTTCCGGTTCAAAGAAACCGTTTGGTAACAATGGGGGTCAGAGGAAAAAAGAGGGCGATACCAGCGCCGTGTATACGCAGCGTGGACCCAGTAGGGACCGTTACTTTCAGCACACTGCTGCGGTAACAATCCCTGCTGAGCCGCAATCCGCACCGCAACAACAGCAGCAACAGCAACAGAGACAACAACCCTTTCAGTAGAGACAGCAAAGGGATGGTTATCAAGTTCGGGGCAGAGCACAGGACAGACAATTTGATAGGCCTCCGGTGACCTATGCTTTCTTGTTCAAGAAGCTGCAGGATTTGGGCCTAGTGCAAACCAGAACTCTGGCACCTTTGAGACCTGATCAAAGGCCAGCCAGCTATGACGAGAACGCGAAGTGTGAATTCCACTCAGGTGCGCCTGGGCATAACATTGAGAACTGTAAAGCTTTTAAGCACACAGTTCAAGATTTAGTGGATTCCAAGGCCATTAATTTTGCTCCATCTCCCAATGTCAATGCAAATCCCATGCCCGCGCATGGTCAGAGGGGGGTGAATGCAATCTCTGCGGAGAATAGAGTTGGGTTGTCTGATGTTGATCAGCTGAAGACGCCTCTGGCTGAGGTCAAGAGGCAGTTGTTGAGGCATGGGGTTTATCCGGGCTGCGGCCATGTGTGTGCTGAGTGCACAGTTTCTGGGAATGGTTGTGAGCTTCTGCGGAAGTGTGTCCAGGGTCTGATGGACAGTGGTGATATCCTGATGGAGAGGGCTGATGAAGGAAAGGAAGAGGTCTCCACCATAACAATCTTTTACGACCCGGTGGATTTGTCTAACCTTAGTGAGGAGGCTCCAGTTACCATCACGGTACCTGGGCCAATTCCCTACGATAAAGATGATGCCGTGCCATGGCATTATGGTGGGGATGTGTACTGTAATGGGGAGAGGGTTGAAGAGCAATCTGCAAGTGAAACCACCGTGCTAAAGGTGGATAATGCCGGTCCCAGCGGTTTCACTCGCAGCGGTAGGCTGTTTGCTCCGGATACTCTGAGGAGGGGGGAGGAAGAAAAAGATAAAAAAGAAAAGGCCGAGGCTTTAGCCAGGGCAAAAGGGAAGGCTGTGGTTGAGAATGGAGCTACTCCTGTGATGACACCGGCGCCTGCGGGGTCGGAAAATAAATTTGATGATGAAGCTGAAGAATTCCTCAGAATAATCAAAAAGTCGGAGTATAAACTGGTTGATCACTTGCAGCAAACTCCGTCCAAGATCTCAATTCTTTCATTGTTGCTGAGCTCAGAGGGGCATAGGGAGGCCTTATTGAAAATATTGAAGAAGGCGTATGTTCCTCAGGAGATCACCATCAATCAGCTGGAGACGGTCGTATCCAATGTGCATGCTAGCCATGGGTTGGGCTTTACGGATATGGACCTGACAGTGGACGGAAGGAACCATAATCGGGCGCTACACATAGCAATGGAATGCAAGGGAGCCGTGCTTTCGCATGTGCTGGTTGATACCGGCTCCTCCTTGAATGTGTTGCCAAAGAAGGCCTTGGCTAAACTGAACTGTGACGGGCTGATCTTGACCCCGACTGATTTGATTATGCGGGCATTTGATGGGTCAAAACGGGCTGTGTTTGGGGAGGTGGAACTGCCAGTAAAGATTGGACCAGAGGTGTTCAAGTCGACTTTTTATGTTATGGACATTCAGCCGGCATACAGTTGCCTGTTGGGTCGCCCATGGATCCATGCTGCGGGAGCAGTTACTTCGACTTTGCACCAGAAACTGAAATATGTCTGGGGAGGTCAGGTCGTTACCGTTTGCGGAGAGGAGGACATTTTTGTCAGCCACCTGTCTTCGTTCAAGTACGTGGAGATGGATGGTGAAATATGGGAGACGCCGAGTCAGGCTTTCGAAACCGTCAGGGTGGAGAATGCTCTGTTCGCAAAGCAAGAGGAAGAGAAACCATCCATCGCTTCATACAAGCAGGCTGCTGAGGTGGTCAAGAGTGGAGAGGCTCCTGGTTGGGGCAAAATGATGCTGGTCCCTGAGAAGAAGGATCGTTTCGGGGTTGGATATCAGCCGGGCCGAGGCTCTGGACAAGGAAGAGGACGTCGTACGTCAGTAACCTTCACAAGTGCCGGAATGCTGGATCCGGATCACATTTGTATGATGAGTGAAGATGCTGATAGTGACTGCGACATCGACCAGTGGATAAAGCCGTGCACACCAGGGATGGAAATCCACAACTGGAAGGCCGAAGAAATCATCCGGGTCACTCTCCTTGAAGAGTAATATTTTTCTTGTTTTCTTTCTTATTTGCATGAAAGCCATACGTGTTGCCCGACACGTAATGGTCCATTGTAAGGGCCACCTCATGTTTAAATTTGCAAGAATTTTGCATCATTAATAAAAGGATGTTTTTCAGTTAAAAGCGGTGTTCCCTGTTTTTCATTTATTTTTGCAGTTTAAAAATAAAAACAAATAAAAATGGCAATGTTTTCATTTTTCTTTTTCAATTTTCTCACACCGGTTCTAAAGCAATGCATGAATCAACATTCATGCAGATGCGATTCCTCTCCGGATCTCATTGATAACAATCCTGTTACACCCTTGTATGACTTCGACAATCCGATCTATCTTGCTGAAGAAGAAGACGAAGAAGATTGTGAACTGCCAGGGGAATTAGCCAGGTTGTTAAAACAAGAGGAGAAGGTGATTCAGCCGCACGAAGAACAGATTGAGGTCGTGAATTTGGGTACCGATGAGATGAAGAAGGAAGTGAAAATCGGGGCTGCTTTGGAGGAAAGTGTAAAGAGCAGATTGGTAGTGCTGTTGAAAGAGTATGTCGACATCTTTGCCTGGTCTTATCAAGATATGCCAGGGTTGGATACCGATATTGTTGTGCACAAGCTACCGTTGAGAACAGATTGTCCTCCAGTAAAGCAGAAGTTGCGCAGAACTCGACCTGATATGGCGATGAAAATTAAAGAGGAAGTGCAGAAGCAGTGGGATGCTGGTTTCCTTGCTGTCACTAATTATCCGCCATGGGTTGCGAACATCGTGCCAGTCCCGAAGAAAGATGGGAAAGTAAGAATGTGTGTGGACTACCGAGATCTGAATAGAGCTAGTCCGAAAGATGATTTTCCATTACCTCACATTGACGTGTTGGTAGATAATACAGCTCAATTCTCGGTGTTTTCCTTCATGGATGGTTTTTCTGGCTATAATCAAATCAAAATGTCGCCAGATGATATGGAGAAAACAACGTTCATCACACCGTGGGGTACCTTTTGTTACAAGGTAATGCCATTCGGTCTCAAGAATGCCGGTGCTACTTATCAGAGAGCCATGGTGACTTTGTTTCATGATATGATTTATCATGAAATTGAATGCTATGTTGATGACATGATAGCAAAGTCCCAGACAGAAGAGGGGCATTTGGTAGATTTGGCTAAGTTGTTTGACCGGTTGAGACAGTTCAGACTGAGGTTGAATCCGAATAAGTGCACGTTCGGAGTGCGGTCCGGTAAATTGCTGGGGTTCATTGTAAGTGAGAAAGGAATCGAGGTTGATCCTGCAAAAGTAAAAGCAATAAAAGAAATGCCTGAACCAAGAACAGAGAAGGAGGTTCGTGGTTTCTTAGGTAGATTGAACTACATTTCGCGGTTCATATCTCATCTAACAGCCACGTGTGAACCGATTTTCAAATTGTTGAGAAAAGATCAGACGGTCAGGTGGAATGATGATTGCCAAGTAGCATTTGAAAAGATAAAAGAATATTTGCAGGAGCCTCCGATTCTGATGCCTCCTGTGGAGGGAAGACCGTTAATTCTGTACCTGACAGTCCTCGAGGGGTCTATGGGGTGTGTATTGGGGCAGCATGACGAGTCTGGTCGAAAAGAGCATGCCATATACTACCTTAGCAAAAAGTTTACCGACTGTGAAACAAGATATTCACTGCTCGAGAAAACTTGCTGTGCTTTGGTCTGGGCTGCTCGCCGACTAAGGCAGTACATGTTGGTTCATACCACTTTATTGATTTCCAAGATGGATCCGATCAAGTACATTTTTGAGAAACCAGCATTGACCGGACGGGTTGCGAGGTGGCAAATGATTTTGACTGAATATGATATACAGTATACTTCTCAGAAAGCGATCAAGGGGAGTGTATTGTCTGATTACCTCGCTCAGCAACCCATTGATGATTATCAACCGATGAAGTTTGAATTCCCTGATGAGGACATCATGTTTCTCAAATCGAAAGATTGCGAGGAACCGATCCCGGAGGAGGGGCCTGACCCTGAATCCGAATGGATTCTGATGTTTGATGGGGCCGTTAACGTGAATGGAAGCGGTGTTGGTGCTGTTTTGGTTACGCCGAAAGGATCCCACATTCCTTTTGCTGCCCGGCTAACATTTGAGTGCACCAACAACGTGGCTGAATATGAAGCTTGTATACTGGGTATTGAGGAGGCGATTGATTTGAGAATCAAGAACCTTGTCATATATGGAGATTCAGCTCTGGTGATAAATCAGGTTAACGGAAAATGGTATACGCATCAGTCTCATTTGGTTCCGTATCGAGATTATACGAGGAGATTGTTGACGTTTTTCACCAAGGTGAAGATGCATCATGTGCCTAGAGAGGAGAATCCTTTGGCAGATGCTTTGGCTACTCTAGCCGCCTTGATTAAGGTGCAGAGGTGGAATCAGTTCCCTAGTGTCGAAGTTGGACGTCTGGATAGGCCGGCTTACGTGTTTGCTGTTGATACAGCGCCTGATGATGAGAAGTCGTGGTATTATGATATCAAGCGCTATCTTGAGACGCAAGAGTATCCTGAGGGAGCATCCAAGAAAGATAGAAAGACTCTGCGGAGGTTAGCCATGGTGTTCTACCTCAATAAGGATGGGGTTTTGTATAAGAGGAATTTTGATTGGGTCTTGCTCAGATGTGTTGATGATGCAGAAGCAAGCCAATTGATGAAAGAGGTTCATGAGGGCTCGTTCGGTACCCATGCCAGTGGGAATGCAATGGTAAAGAAGCTGCTGAGAGCAGGTTATTACTGGATGACAATGGAGGCCCAATGTTTTAGTTTCGTGCGGAAGTGTCATAAATGCCAGATTTATGCTGACAAGGTGCACGTGCCTCCAAATCCGTTGAGCTTAATGTCGTCTCCATGGCCGTTTGCTATGTGGGGCATTGATATGATCGGAAAGATTGAACCTACGGCTTCGAATGGGCACAAATTCATATTAGTGGCTATTGATTACTTCACCAAGTGGGTAGAAGCAGCCTCTTGTACGAATGTGACGAAGCAGGTCGTTGCTAGATTTCTCAAGAGAGACATCATTTGCCGATATGGGGTTCCCGAGAGAATCATTACTGATAATGGTTCTAATTTGAATAATAAGATGATGGCAGAGCTTTGCCAGGAATTCAAGATCGAGCATCACAATTCTTCTCCCTATCGTCCGAAGATGAACGGGGCGGTTGAGGCAGCCAACAAGAATATAAAGAAGATTGTGCAGAAAATGGTGGTAACCTACAAAGACTGGCATGAGATGTTGCCGTTTGCATTGCATGGGTATCGAACGTCGGTACGTACATCTACTGGGGCAACTCCTTTCTCATTAGTATATGGGATGGAGGCTGTGTTACCCGTTGAGGTTCAGATTCCCTCGTTGAGAGTCCTGATGGACGTGAAGTTGCAAGAGGCTGAATGGGTAAGGACCCGGTATGAAGAGTTGAGCCTGATTGAGGAAAAGAGGCTAGCGGCCATCTGTCATGGGCAGTTATACCAGCAACGGATGAAGCGTGCTTTTGACAAGAAGGTACGACCTCGGGTATATCACGTAGGTGATGTGGTGCTGAAAAGGATCCTTCCTCCTCAAAACGATCGGAGGGGCAAATGGACGCCGAATTATGAAGGTCCATTCGTGGTCAAGAAGGTTTTCTCTGGTGGAGCCTTGTTGTTAACGACCATGGATGGTGAGGATTTTCCATCCCCTGTGAATGCGGACGCAGTTAAAAAATACTTCGTATAATAGACCCGCTGGACGAAAAGAACAAAATAGTCCAGGCAAAAATGGGCATCCCGGCGAACCAAAAACAGAAAGAAAGGTTCGGGCAAAAATTAGGGATAAAAATGAAAAATGTACACCCGACAAGTCGAAAACCTGAAAAGGCGACTTGGGCAAAAAGGGGTATCCCGGTGGACTGAAAACCCGAAAGGGCGGTCCAGGCAAAAGAGGGATTGAAACGAACAACTGCGTCTGGCATGATCGTTTGTACTTTGGTTAAAGCATCATGGATAATACCCGGTAGGGATCAGTTGGAATTGTCTTGTTCAGAAGGCAGAAAGCATGGAGAGTCTGAGGACATATGGGGTGTAACCGAGTTGGAACTCGATGAGATTACGGGTTTCACATTGCCATTAGGATAGATTTTTCCTTTTGAGCGCAATTACCTCTTTTCAGGAATTGCTTCCTTTTGTATTGCTCATTTGAGCCACACTTTTCCAATCAATAAAATGCATATTCAGTCAAGTAATTTTGTTTTTGTCTTTCATTATCGCTTTGATTGCAAAAACATCCGATTATTTTGATAAAGAATTATTGCATTTTTTAAGATATACAGGTTCCTTCCAATGCATGTCTATAAGATTGAAAGCTTGAAATCTTATTTGGAAGGTGGAGTGACCCAAGTGTTGAAATCTTGACACGCCTGGGGCACGGTTTTATCTAACGGTCTGTTTTGCAGGTACTGTTAGGAATTTTTCACTCACGTGCAGGTTGTGATGTGGAAGCTTTGTAACAGATCCCCAGAGAGTTCGCTCAGGAACGAATGAATGAAAGAATGACGGAGACGTTGAGACGTACGATGGTCCTTGATGATAATCAAGAAGACTCTTCAAAATCGGAAGATTTGAAAGTTTGTAGAAATTCCCCAGAGGAGGACGGTAGAGGACGACGAGAGACGTCCGACGACCCTTGAAATTAATCAAGAAGACTCTTCAAAGTCGAAAAATTGGAAAGTATGTATAATCCCAGGAGTTCGATCTTCGTCGAGCGCGGAGCGATTGGGAATACAAGATGATGGAGCAGAAAAGGTCCAGACGAGTCTGGAAATTTTCAAAAGTGGAAAGTTGATACGGGATTGGGAGGTAGATACCAGGGTTCGACGAGTCGACGGGTGTTTTGTACCAACTTTTCTCATTTCCCGGCTAAGTCCCCAAGCAGAGTCATAGGACTAGCTCCCCAGCAGATCCAAGGTCTGTGGTTTCTCCCAGCCGAGTCAGGATGATTATCCCGGCAGGTTTAAAACAGTGTTTCCTCAGCAGCCAGGTCAGAAGGTTGCTACTCCCCGAGTGGAGCGGGTTTCAATGAAATATATCTCCAGCAGTGTGCATCCTACCAGTGGATTGGACGAGTTTCCATAGCAGACGGATTTTTGCATCCCCAGCTGAGTTGATTCTACCTATGGATTGCATGGGTTGTCCCCAGCGGAGTGGCATTTGTTTCCCTAGCAGGTTCAGGATGGTTATCCCCAGCGGGTGTCAAATCAATGTTTCCCCAATCGCCGGGCCTGGAGGTTGCTGTTTCCCCAGCGGAGCTCTTTGTGAGCATTTCCCCGGTGAAGTCGTCAGGTATCTGTGAGGGTTTCCCGAAGCAGAGTCAGGATTGATATCCCTAGCAAGTCGAAGACTGGTGTATCCCCACAGAGTGTTGGTGGTGCTTATCCCCAGCAGTTTCCCGAGCGGATTGGGTGCAAAGGAGGTTCTTCCCCAGCAAGGGCTACCTTTTCCCAGCAGCAACGTTATTCCCCAGTAGGGTGGAATCGGAGTATTGACGAGTTCCTCAGCAGAGTGTCTCGTGCTCCTCAGAAGAATCCCTTGAGGGGGATGCTTTTTATGCATTCATCATGTAGAATAAGCATAGCATATTGCATAGAAAAAATAATAAATAGCGTAGCATTTCCATAAGTATGGAGCATTACGCAGAGAAAAATCGGTCATTCATCATTGCAAGCATAAGCTAGTCTCAAACCGTGGTTACTGTTCGAGAAGTAGTTTTGCCCAAAGGTGAAGAGGTGTTACTCCGAGGAGTTCAGCATCGTGATTGAATCGAAGATATTCCCCGGTAGTGCGATACTGTAGTAATTGTTTTCCGTCAAGCCGAGATGGGAAATGTTTGGCGTTCAGCGCAATTCAAGCCGTGGTTACCGCTTGAAGCTTTGGTGCACCAAGTGGTGAGGATGTTACTCTGAGGAGTCTAGCATCATGACGTCAGATCAGCAGTGTTCCCCAGTAGTGCGATATTGGAGGAAATGTTTCCGTCGGACGGAGATGGAAATAAAACCAGAGGACGTTACGCGATCAGCGCGATTCCGGGGTTCAAATGGAGAAAAGGAGATACTGAGGTATTGTCTGGGGTTCAAATGGAGATGGAGTTGAAGATTATATCCAGGATGAGGTCCGCAGGATTATCTTCTGTTCATGTGTCACCTTAGACTCTGGCTGAGGCCAATGGAGGTCGTTATAGGTGTCTTCTGAGGAAGAGTTACACATGTTACCTTCTTTGTGAAGGTATACCCTCTGACATGTCGCCCTCAGAGTGGTTTGGTGTTATTTCCGACGTTGCCAGCGGAATTATCACGAGAGATTGGAGAAAAGGAAATGTTGAGGCATTTTCTGGGGTTCAAATGGAGAAAAGGAAATACTGAGGTATTTTCTGGGGTTCAAATGGAGAAAAGGAGATGTTGCGGCATTTTATGGAGAACGGGGTTCATATTGGCGATCGCGAGTTATCGTCAGGCGACTGGGGTTCAAACTGGAGATTGGGGTTCATTATTTTGGCAAAAAGGAGTGCTGAGGCATTTTCTGGGGTTCAAATGCAGAGATCTGAGGATCGTTTGCGCAAAGAAAATTTTCGGGGTTCAAGAAAATGAAAAAAGATAAGAAAAGTTTTGGGGTTCAAGAAAAGCTTAAAAAGAAGAGATGATAATCCCGCAGGGATGTGTGGTGATCAGACCATGGTTATCCCTGAGTTACCATTTATTTTGGTATCCAGGTCGACGTTTTTCGAGATTGTTTCTTCGCCGATGCTGACAGGCGTTGTTAATTATTTTCCCATCAGAGTGCAAATTGTTCGTCTGTTCTTGGTATTCAATCACTCTTCATCCTGATCATCCGAAAGCCGAGGCTATTCGTATCGACAGGTTCACAGTGGATTGAATAGGGGCAGCTGTAACACCTCAAAATTTGCCCTCCTCTCTTGAGACTAGCATTAACATTGTGCATATCATTTTAGGTCATTAGGCATTGCATATTGCATATCATGTGGTTACATTGTGCAAGCTATCCTCCCAAGTCTTGATCAGAAGATGAGGAAGTTAAAGTGCAAGCCTAGGTTTTATTGACTGATCATGGGCCATCTGAGGATTGGACTGTGAATTAGGGTTTCATGATTCTCAATGGATGCTGGTCTTCATCTTGATTGCAATGGTACATCATCATCATCATGGTTGGTTATCATCAGAAGAATCAAGTGTTGAAGCAGATTCCTTGAGATTAGGGTTTTGACCACTGGTCAACCCTAATCAGTTGCATTGGGCTAATCAGGGCATAATCAGGAGATGAGGTCTATGATGGCTATGGGGTTCATTCTTTGATTATATTGAGATTATTGAGGCTAGGGTTTCACCCTTGAGCCATTTCAGTTGAGGATTGGCGCTCAGATTGATCTATGCATTGCCAGATTCATCTATCAGATGAAAAAGTCAACTGTGGTCAACTGTACATGATCTGATGAATTTGGAGGTGGAAATGAGTTGGATACACTTCATTCATGTTGGAACAAGTGTTATTTGACATCTCAAAGCTTAAGAATGAAGAAAATCAAGTCAGGACAAAAACTGCCAAAAATAGAAAGTGACTTGTAATGGAAGTTTCCAAAAATGGAAAGTTTTGGACCTCAAGACCACGTGTCCAAGGAAGCTTCAAATGAAAATTTGTTCAACATGAAAGTTGTAGATCTTGTTCTCACCTTTCCAAAAAGTCCAAGAACTTGAAAATCCCATGTATGGTTGGAAAATTATGGCTCAGTGAATTTCAAAAATGACCCATAATCAGGAGGCCATAATTTCCACATGGTTTGTCCAAATTGCAAGTTCTTTATATGCACAAACTCCATTTGACATGTACTTTCATGGTGCATAATTGGATTTTTTCAAAAGTGGTCAATGCAAAAAGTCAAATTTCAACTGGACAGTTAAATGGACCAAGGGCAAAATTGTCCAACTTGTGAAATAATTGGAATTTTTGAGTGGGGATTTTTGCAACACCTCACAAATGGTATTTGAAACTTGTTGGAATCATCATTTCATGGCCAGGCTTCATGGTTTGGATTTTGACTTGTAAAATGAAATTGCAAAAATTGGACATAAACCATTCACATGTGATTTTCCAAATTACACATCCAATGGGAGTGAAACAAGTGGCAACAGCTCACACATGTCATTTTGAGAGTGTGTGAGCTGTCCATGAGGTGGCAATAAGCTGGCTTTGGAAAGTACCATTTTGCCCTTACTTGAAAATTAGCATTTTCACTAATCAATTCAATTTGGCTAATTAGCATGGTTAAGTGGTAATTAAGGTGTCATATAAATTCCTAATCACTTCCAAATCATAACAGAATTACACACATTCCAAAACCAGATCTGAAAACTCTTCATTCTCTCAAAATTCCCTCAAGAACACAAAACCTCCAAATTCATCAATCTTTTTCAATATTGGCTCAATCTTCGAAATTCTTCTTGCATTGATCTTGTATCATCATCCTCTCCATCTGTTTGTGAAGTTTAGAAGGAAAGAAGCACTGATTCGCAGCTGTCCAAAGTGCACTCATCAATGGAAAAACGAGATTGCAAGCACTAGGAGCTATTATAATTGAACTGGATTACATCATTCACCTTCTGGAAGACTCTAGTTCATCTGTTTTGGGAGAAAAACGCACGAATTCATCCCGTTCATCACTGCCATTCCAGGTTTTTGATTTTTTCGAATCTCATGATTGGCTTAATTGTTATATGTATTGTGTAGTGTGTTTCACATAGGTTATCGTGATGGTTTTAGTTTTGTGAATGGATTAGCGTAGAGGAAGAAATCTTGATTTTAAGTTTTGTAACCAAACCCTAACATGATCGATCTGAGAGATTAAGGAACAATTGGACAAAAGTAAGTTGATATTTGTGATCCTTGTTAGAAGACGAGTTCAACGGCTATCCATTTGCAAATTTTGGTTGAGGTTCATTGTTCTTCATGTTCATACATTTCTGGAAAAATTCTGGACAAAAGTGATGAAGCTTTGAGTGTTTGATCCATTTCCTCATTTGAATATTCGAACTCAGCGTTTCCCGCTCCCGCCTCCGTTATTTACAATTATGCCATTACTAAATTTTAATTAATTCAAATAATTCTTAAAAAATCATTAACATGTTAAAAAATTCACCAAAAATCATAGAAAAATCAGAAAAATATGAGAATTTTTCCTTTGACTTCCTTGTTGACTGTAGATTATTTTTGACCTATTGGTCAAAGTTGTGCTTGGTAATAATTTTGTTTGCCCTAAGGTTGTTTCACATGTGTTCATTTTTTATACATTTTACCATTTTGAATGTGAAATGCTCATAGTGTAAAAGAAATTCTTGAAAATTTTTGTGATGATTGTGGACTGGTTGATGTTTATTTCCATGTAAATTTCATGAGTTTTGATACCTGGTCATTGAGATGTGAATTTTGGAACTTAGGTGTGACAATTTGTGTCACACCTCATTATGCCAACTTGCTGGATTTATTTGAGTGACCTATACTTGTTGGATTAATGTGAAATTTTGCATGATGGTTGATTAACATGTCAAGAGGTTATGTGAATTTTTGTGGAATTTTATGTAGCATTTTCAAATTGATTGCTATTTTTCATCTCTGTTAGCCAATTATGCAAGTTCATGTGACACATGTTTGAATATTTGATGTGAAATGCTCATATGGTATTGAATGATCATGAAATTTGATATGCTTGTAATAGACACATGATGTGACATCCCTGTTTTGGTCCCATTCATTTCTTTACTGTTTTCATTAACATGTGAATTTTTGAAGTGAATGCATGTATTGATGTTGTGATTTGGAGCATGTAATTGGGTCTGTTTTTGTTGATTTTCATTGACATGGTTCCCTTGGTCCAATTAAGCTCAAATTTGGTATGCTAGACCTTGAGTATCCCCTGTTTAGGTGTAAATTTATTGAGGATTTTTGGAATTGTTTTGATGTGGATTTGAATGCAATAGTTCTGTTTGCATGTTTGGTGCTTCATTTGAACTAGTTTGCCTTATTTTGTGCATAAAATGAACATAATGAATGATATGGACATGAGACTAATTGTGTTGGCTTTTGTTTGACATTAATTTGACTTGGGTTAGAGATACCTTGCTGTTTAGGAATTTTTCTTGCTTTTGGACCCTAGGCTTGGCCTAGTGGTCTAGTTGCTAATATTTGCTTGATTTTTCAGGATGAATAGCACAAGGCTTATGGAGAATGATCCAAATCAATTCAATTGATGTTGTTTAATGTTTGTACACTAACATAACTTGGTTTTGTAGGTTGAGAAGCTTGAGCTTGAGCTTTGAGCTTGCTTTGTGTGCATTAGTTTGTATAGTCTGACTGATTAATATTTGCTGTTTATTTTTGTCTGTCTGAGTACTAACTGTGTTTGACTGTTTCCAGGTACTTTTAGTTGCTCAGTTCCTTGTGAACTTTTGCTTTGCTTTGCTTAAGCAACTTGCATTGAGGTATAACTTCCTAACTTCATGTAGTCTGGAGACCCGGTCTGTTATTTGACCGGGCAAACTGTCTGAAGTCCTCCTTAAGAGGCAATGTTTGTGATTGTTTAATATTGTGCCTAAGCAGGTAAAGTCCTTAATCAAGGCAATTGGTGGAAGGTAGGGATATGCAATCTATCCCCCACTATTCAGTTGAGTCTTCTCCTTGCTCCCATTACATGGTTGTAGCATTGAGATCACGAGCCCAAGATCTTGTGCAGTGCACATGGTGTCAGAGTCTCTGAGTATAGAAGGGTTCCCCCATTCTGGACCCATGCTCATTTGTCAGAAGCTCTCCCTGGTCAGGGATAAGAGCTGTGAGGTCTGATCCTCACTTCACCTCTCATCTGCTTCACCTTAGCCTCGTAATGGCAAGGTTAAGAGCAAACACAGCCCGTACAGATGACTTGCTGAGGCAGTCAAACCTATTGTGTGAGCCCCTTGTTTGGTTATAGTGCGTGCTATGTGGATATATGTTTGAGATGCTTGTTCTCGTTTGATGTATGCTTGAATGATTCTGTATGCTTGTGTGCTTGTTTCTTTCCTGGATAGGAATAGTTTGCTTATGCAAGTAGGATAGAAAACTGAACTTAGGGCAACGATGCATGACAACACTAGGCTCGAGTCCAGCTCCCTAGTAGTGCGTCTTCCCCCGGTTTCTGGCTGAAATCTTTTTCCCTTTCAGGGGAACTACATCGCCCTGATCCTTGTTCCAGACAAGGTATGTAGGCAGGGGGTCGTGCGAGGCCTCTCCGGGCAACCTTTTTCTTTTTATTTGTGTTTGCTTGTTATCTGATTATGTATGTTTGGGTTCGGATGCCGACGTAAGCCCAGTGATTGGCTGTCGGGCTCCACGTTTGCCCTTTCGAGTGCGTTTTGGTTCGGATGCTGACGTAATTCCATTAAGTGGTTGTTGGGCTCCATGTTTGTTGCCTGTTTGTGTGTTTTGTGTTGTTTGGCGTGCGTAAGCCGAACTACAGTGGCTCTGATTCTTGTTCCAGACAAGATATGTAGGCATAAGGTGCGATACCTTATCGAGCTCGTTCCTCCTAACCCCACCTACGTTCCCCGTGTGTGTGTGTGATGTTTTAGCAACCTATTCTTTATTCTAGGACGTGGATCCCGTCGAGTACGACGGACGTGAGGGGTGCTAATACCTTCCCCTTGCGTAACCGACTCCCTTACCCTTTCTCTTTGGTCGCGAGACCATTTCCTTTCCAGGTTTCTCTGAGCGTTTCCTTTCCCTATTTTGGGATAAATAACGCGCAGTGGCGGCTCTGTGTGTGTTTTGTTTTTAGCTCGCCGGTTGATTTTTCGCAGGATGCGACAGACGGTGGTGAATGGTACCCAGAATGATCTTCAGCCAGACTCTAAGATTCTGGTGAAGTTCCTTGTTCTTAAAGGATTTGCCTTCTGCGCTTTGTTTGAAGATGGTAGGAATAATATCCTGGGACATGTATCTTGCCCTAGGGTTTATGTTGTAGATACTTCTTCCCCCAGTCTTCTCCATGTTTAGAAGTTTTGCAATTGATTTCTCAGTGATGGCCATCTTCACCCCCAGAACGTGTACGACGATGCAATTGTCATCGCAATCTGCGAATCTCTAGAACTCCTTGACTATAAAGGTGTAGATTGGACCATAGAGTCCAAGAAAGTAGTTTTCCCAGCCTTGTTTTCTTAGTTCCTCCGTAAGATCAATACCATTATGTTTCATGTTCTCGAAATCCACAAGAGATTCACAAAGAACTTCCAGTTTGTTAAAAGGAGTTGCAAGATTGATGTAAGCTGGACGATCAAGAATGTGTGGTTCCTTGTAGACTGTGGTTGATGTTGTAGCAGTTTCAGTGGTGGTTTGCTGTGAAGTATTTGCATGTTATTCAGTTGATTCCATTTGTTGTAAAAATTTGTACACTTGTTGTTATTGTGAATCCATGAAGAAGATGAAGAACAAATGAATAACGATGAAGAACCTTGGAGAGAGTTGGTAGCAAGGGTTTTGTGTTGGTTTGTGAGTGAAAAAGTGTGAGAGTGGGCGTTGTGACAATTATATATACACAAGGTTAACATGTAAAACGACATCATTTAATGGGAATAGTAAACAACATACATTAATGAGCACAAAAATTGAGTTTCCACGCGAGGGGGAAATTAATTTCAGCTAATGATGGATGTCTAATCCCAAAAATATGCATACTTCTCGAGGAGATCTCAATAGTCTGGCTCTTGAGTTTTGTGCTAGACAATTGTCTAGAAGATCCAAGATCAGACGCGAGAGAGGCCACGTGTTGATATATCTGACTTCAAGAAAAACAAGAGGTTTAGATCCTGAGGATTTCTGATTCCGATTACTTATAACTGGTAGAGGTATCAGAGTCAGACCCAGATGCTAGAAGGATTTTAAGTTAGAGCCTATTTTGACACTTCAGAGAAGGAGCACAGATTTTTGACTCATTTTGGGTAATCTGCCATGTTTAAATGTTTCAGAATGAGTGAGAATCTATCTTCAGTTAGGGGTTTTGTGAAGATATCAGCCCATTGGTGGTCTATATCAATGAATTTTAAAGTTATCACCCCTTTCTGAACATAGTCTCTGATTAAATGATGTTTAATTTCTATGTGCTTTGTGTAGCACCTCAAATTTGCACCTATCATTGTACATACATTCTCATATTAGGTCATAACATAACATGGTCCACTGCATAGCATTGCATTGTCCCTTTTGCCCAAGTGCAAGATCATCAGGAGAATTAGGTCAAACTGATCAGGAGATCAGTCAATCAAGCAAGCAAGTGTGTTTTTTCATTGAGCCAAGGCCCTAGGGTTGGTCCAACATGTTCACATGACTTGGGGATCCATTTGAAGTGTTTAGGTCAAAGATTGGATGCTCAGAAGCCATCAGTCAATGCACAATCAGTCAGAAACCCTAAAAAGTCAAACTTGGTCAACTGTGACTGATTTTATGGTTTTGATGGATGGATTTGGTTTGAGAGGGCTTATTCATGTCCAAATAGGCCTCATATATCATGGCAAACAACATCATTGAGGAATTTGAAGCCAAATCAGAAATTTCCAAAAATAGAAACTGGACCTGTAATTTTTAACTGCCAAAAATGGAAACTTCTTGATCCCAAACTTACATCATGATACAAGCTTCAAATGAATTTTTTCCCAACATGAAAGTTGAAGATCTTGTTCTCCCATTTCCAAAAAGTCCAAGAACTCTCAATTCCCATGTATGGTTGGCAAGATATGATCAATTCATTTTCAAAAATTCTTGAACTTCAAAAGGCCATATCTCTCAAACCATTTGGCCAAATTTGGTGAGGTTTTTTCCAACAAGTCATATTTAACCTCCTCTTTCCAAAAATGTGACTCTCATGCACCAAAACTCAATGGATCAAAATGGCCTTTTTTGAACTTACATGGTTAATTTCAAGTGTGGTGCAAAAGTGAGATTGTGAAATAAACATTTTTAATCAGAATGGCCAATTGGGAATGACTTGAAATGATATTTGTGACTTGTGTAAGGCCCAAATTTCGTGCCCTAGCCAATACACCCTACCATTTGGACCAAAGTGCTCATTTTAGCAAATTGCTTCATTTGAACTAATGGTGCTTAGCTCTCACTAATCAAACCTAAAACAGCAAATATATACCATTTTTCTGACATTTTGGTAACCCTAGCAGCCACAGAAAGCACAGAATTCCATTTCTCTCCAAGAACCTCATTTCTACATTTTTGGAATTTCTGCCAAAAACTCCAAAGAACTCGAGCTATCCATTGTTGCTTCATCATCTAAACAGCATTGTGAGCCCATTCCAACCTCCATTCTCCATCTGTAACAGCTGTGGCTCGACTGTTTTTCCAAAGCATCATCAATGGCAAAGTTTGGTTAAAGCTATTTCAAGTTGTTTCAGGCCAAACCATCTTCACCAACCATCATTTGGAGGGTTATAGAGCATCTGTTTGAGTTTATATCACCAAAACAACAACTGTTCCATAAATTTCTTCATAACCAAGTGCTTTTAGTTGCTCAGTTCCTTGTGAACTTTTGCTTTGCTTTGCTTATATAAGCAATTTGCATTGAGGTATACTTCTAATCTTCATGTAGTCTGGAAGACCTGGCCTGTTACTTGGCCAGGCAACTGTCTGAAGTCCTCCTTAAGAGGCAATGTTTGTGTATGTTTAAATTTTGTCCTTGTACATATGCAAAGACCTCCTAAGTGAAGAGGCAATTGGCAGAACCCAAGGGATATGCAATCTATCCCCTGCTATTCTGTGTGTCATCTGCTTTGCTCACATCACTGTGTTGATGCATTGCAGATACAAACCCAAGATCTTGTACAATTGTACAGTTGAGTCAGTTTCAAATGTGTAGAAGGGTTCCTACCTTCTGAACCCACACATTCTTGTCTTAAGCTCTCCCAGGCCAGGGATAAGAGCTGTGAAGTCTTATCTTCACTCACCTTTCATCTGCTTCACCTTAGCCCCTCAATGGCAAGGTTAAGAGCTAACACTACCCAGTTCCAGTGGTTTGTTTGTTGAGGTTGATATGACCCCTCGACTAAAACCTAGCCTTGATGTTTGAGCCCCTTGTTGGTGTGTTTATTTCATGCTGTATGTGCTTGTGTGGTGTGATTGTATCCCCTAGGTTTGCTAGACTCCGCGTAGTCTCGTTTGCATGTCAATTAAGGTAGCACGGTTCCTTCGTATAGGACTTCCTTTCTTGCTTGAGCTTTCCTAAAACACAAACAAACATTATCCCCTCTTAAGGATACGTTAACTCCTTCTACTACAGGTGAGTAAGTCTCCAAAGGTCGAGCATCAGGTAGATTGTGCAGTGACGTTGTCCACTTAAAAAACACAAACCAACGGGAATAGTTTAGCCGAACTACGACAACTCTGATTCTCATGTCCAGATGAGATACGTAGGCACGAGATGCGATGTCTTGTCGAGTTTGACTAACAACTAACACTAATTCTTTTCTCTCGCCCTCGTTGCGATTGAGACCTCCCCTTTCTCTTGCCCTAGTTGCAATCGAGACCCTTCTTCTTCTTGTGCGAGTTAGGTTAGGTGTGACTTGCTTCCTGTGCAAGTCATGTTTAGGATAGGCTTGCTTCCTGTGCAAGTTAGCTAGAAACCTTAACTTAGGGACGACTTTGCATGACAACATCTAGGCTCGAGTCGTAGTCTCCCTAGTGTTGTGTCTCCCTCTGTTATCTGGTTAGGCTAGTCCTTTTTCCCTGCGTAGGGGAACTACGTCGCCCTGATCCTCATACCAGATGAGGTACGTAGGCAGGAGATGAGCTGATCTCTCCGGGCACCCTTTTTTTTCTTTTTCAACCTTTGTGTCTCCACACCCTTTGTGTGTGTTCGGTTCGGATGCTGATGTAAGTCCAGTGGTTGGCATTCGGGCTCCACGTTTGCCCTCTTGTGTGTGTTTTGGTTCGGATGTTGATGTAAGTCCAGTGATTGGCATTCAGGCTCCACATTTGCCTTCGCCTATGTTTGTTTGTGTGCGTGTCAGCCGAGCTACGAATGCTCTGATTCTCCTTCGTCCAAGGAGATACGTATGCATAGGAGGCGATATCCTAGCGAGCATGTGTCGTTTCCCCAGTCCGAACTACTTCGACTCTGATGTCTATGCCTGATAGACTAAGTAGGCCCAGGATGCGATATCCTGCCGAGTCAGTTTCAGTCTATTTTCTTGTGTCTCTTTCAGCCAGTGTGTGTGTGAGCAGTGTTTAGCAACCATTTTCCTTCCTATTTCGCGTGGATCCCGTCGAGTACGACGGATGCGTAGGGGTGCTAATACCTTCCCTTCGCATAACCGACTCCCGATCCCATTCTCTTTGGTTGCGAGACCATGTCTTTTCCAGGTTTACTTCGAGCGTTTCCTTTCCCTCTTTTGGGATAAATAACGCACGGTGGCGGCTCTGTTGTTCTTGTTTCCCGCCGGTTTTTCGCGTAATGCGACAGCTGGCGACTCTGCTGGGGATACTAGAGAAGTTGACCTGTGCTGGTCCATCTTCCCTAAGCGAGTCTCTCCTAGCGCTCTCTAGGTTAGGGTTTTGGTTGCTTTGTGCTGTGTTTATTTATTGCGTTCATTATTTACTGTTTGCATTCATTGTCTATTGTTTGCATTTATGTTTGTAATTATGTTTGCATTCATTCATTATTCATCTGCCTGGCTGGTTGTCTGTTTTTCTTTGTTGGGGTGGGAGTCACTTGAGGTAAAAGGCCCAATACCCAGGCTATGAGTGGAATCTAGGAAACCTAGGAATAGAGTGATTCATGGGAAGCGGGTGGTGTACGCCACTTAGCGGAACATTGATATCACGAGCAGTTCAGACTCTGATGGGGTATTATCGGTGCATACATCGGGTGTGCACAGGATGATATTCTTGAAAGGGTTGTTTATCCTGCGTTTCTCTCGACCTTACCCTGGCCTAGACGACACCCGTGAGTGGGGAAGGGTTTGATCATTATTACAGGTACTGTTGGTGACTTGTGGCTCTGTTGGTGACTTTGGGTTCAGACAACGGTTTCTCATTTGACCTTGGGTTTTCAAGTTGGATTTGGGTTCTGAGTTTAGACCGAGGCTTCGACTTTGTGTTCAGAGATGCATCGCCAGCCAGTTGTGTCTGCATCATGTGCATCATAGCATATTTATTTTCAAAAGATACGCGATAAAAAAAAAAAAAAAAAGAGAAGAAAAGAAAAAACTAATCCCTGCATGCATATCATTTCTCAGGTACATTCCAGAGTTTGGTTCACCGATATAGATGGCAACAGTCCCAGAGCCGAAGCGGAAGACTTGTTTCTACGTTTTTCACCGTGAGCCTTTGACGTCTCTGATTGAGTTGAGCAGTTTTGTGACCAGTGATCATCAGAGGGGGTTCATTGACCAGTATGGGGATCTGTTGACTCTGTTAAGGACAGTAGTTGACCCAGTGTCGTTGCAGACTCTTCTTCAGTTCTATGACCCGGAGCTTAGATGTTTCACTTTCCAAGACTATCAGTTGGCGCCTACTCTCGAGGAGTATTCTATCCTGTTGGGTGTCCCTATTCAGCATCAGGTTCCCTTCCTGAACGTGCCTAAGGAGGTTGACTTCAGAGTTGTTGCCAGAGCTCTCCGGTTGAGTGTCAAGGAGGTTTGTGATAATTGGAAGCCCAGTGGGGAAGTTGTGGGTCTGCCGTTGAAGTTTCTCTTGAGAATTGCTAGAGATGAAGCCGAGAAGGGGAATTGGGAAGTTTTTCACGCCCAGCTTGCTGCTATGACCTATGGGATCGTCCTATTCCCAAGCATGCCCAATTTTATTGACCATGCAACTATCAGTATTTTCATTGGAGGGAACCCAGTCCCCACTCTGTTAGCTGACACTTACTATGCTATCCACAGTAGGCATGGTAAGGGTGGAGCTATCAGATGTTGTCTACCTCTTTTGCTCAGATGGTTTATGTCTCTTCTGCCAGTCAGTGGACCCTTTGTGGATACTCAGAGCACTCTTAAGTGGACTCAGAGGGTCATGTCGCTTACCTCTTATGACATCAGATGGCAATCTTACCGGATGGATGTGAAGAATGTTATTATGAGCTGTGGAGAATTCCGGAACGTGCCACTTGTGGGGACCAAGGGTTGCATCAATTACAACCCAGTGCTTTCTCTTCGCCAGTTAGGGTTCGTTATGAGTAGAAGACCACCTGAAGCTGAGATAGCTGAGAGTGTGTATTTTGAGAAGCGTACTGACCCTGTTAGATTGGAGCAGATAGAGAAAGCTTGGAAGTCTATTGGTGTCAGAGATGGATCCGTCTTAGGGAAGAAGTTTGCCATTGCTATGCCTGATTACACCGATTGGGTAAAGAAGAGAGTGGAAACTTTATTGCTACCCTACGACAGGATGGAGCCATTGCAGGAGCAACCGCCTTTGATCCTTGCTGAGAGTGTGCCTGCTGAGCACTATAAGCAAGCTCTGATGGAGAATCGCCGGTTAAGGGAGAAGGAGCAGGATACCCAGATGGAGTTGTACAAAGCCAAAGCTGATAGGTTGCACTTGACCCATCAACTCAGGGAAGTGCAAGGAGAGGATGCTAGCAGAGCAAGGAGCAAGAAGAGATCTTACGAGGAGATGGAATCCATGTTGGATTCGGAGCACCGGGAGTGCTTGAGGCTGCAGAGAGCTAAAGCCAGCTATCAGAAGAAGATCAGAGACCTAGAGAAGCAACTCAGAGACAAAGACATCCAGTTGAAGAAGGAGGTGGATTTGAGACAGGCATCAGAGGACTATCTTGGAGGAGAAGTCATGGAGCTTAGAAGACAATTGAAGGAGAAGATCACCCCTCTACCAGAATGTTCAGAATGCACACTGTTGATAGACCAGTGCCATTACCTGAAGACCCTCATTCCAGAAGACCGTCTGTCTTAGATGTATTTTGTTGAGAATCACCTCCAGGCCTGTTGGATGGGATTCATTTGTTTGTACTCCGTCTTTTGGATCTTTGTTGTTGAGAATCACCTCCAGGCTTGTTGGATGGGATTCATTTGTTTGTACCCCGTTTTGGATTTTTGTTGACCCTTGGTTATAAGATCTTATTGCCCTCATTTGTAGATAAGGTTGTTGGTATTTCCCTGTTGTTCTCATTTTCCTTGTATCTGTTGTTCCTTTGTTGCTGCAGGTTGCCATCTTTTGAAGATGGATCAGGCTCTTTGAATGCTTGAGAAATGAGCATGTCATGTGCATCATACGCATCATTTAAACATCATACTCATCTCATTTGCATAACAGGTGTTCTTGTGCCGACTTCTCACTTTGATTCCTGTGTCCAGGCAGGATAGCTGATCAGAGACCGCACCGCTACTCAACGAGACTCAACCATCAAAGGAACATGGATCAAGTACAAGCTGAGTTAGCAGAAATGAGGGCTAACATGGCCCAGTTCATGCACATGATGCAAGGGGTTGCGCAAGGACAAGAAGAACTCCGAGCTCTAGTTCAGAGGCAAGAAGCTGTAATTCCACCGCCCAACCAGGCTCTGCCAGAGGGAAACCCAGTTCCTGACACTCCTGCTGCTGCTATTCCCGTCAACAACTATGCTGTAGGTGAAGAGTTGAGGGGTATCCGAGTTGACGGTCAACCAATTGCTCCAGATGCTGCTAATGCCAGAGTCATCCATGCTCCGGCCCGTAACAGAATTCCGATTGTTGACAGACAAGAGGATTTGTTCACTATGCTCAGCGAAGACGACAACATTTTGGGAAGAAACGATGCGAGAGATCGTAAAGTTGAGGCCCTTGCTGAGAAAATCCGGGCTATGGAATGTCAAAACTCCCTCGGTTTTGATGTTACAAACATGGGATTAGTTGAAGGTCTGAGAATCCCGCACAAATTCAAGGCGCCGTCATTTGATAAATACAACGGTACCTCCTGCCCTCGCACCCATGTGCAGGCGTACTACAGAAAGATCTCCGCATACACTGATGATGAGAAGATGTGGATGTATTTTTTCCAAGACAGCCTATCTGGGGCGTCTTTGGATTGGTATATGGAGTTGAAGCGGGACTCAATCAGATGCTGGAGGGATTTGGGTGAAGCATTCCTCAGACAGTATAAACACAATATGGATATGGCGCCGACCCGGACTCAGCTGCAGAGTTTGTGTCAGAAAAATACTGAAAGCTTTAAAGAGTACGCCCAGAGATGGCGCGAGCTTGCTGCGAGAGTTCAACCCCCTATGCTGGAAAGGGAGTTGACCGATATGTTCATCAGCACTCTTCAAGGTGTGTATATGGACCGGATGGGAAGCTGCCCATTCGGAAGTTTTTCTGATGTCGTCATCTGTGGCGAGAGAACCGAAAGTCTGATCAAGGCCGGTAGGATTCAAGATGTGGGTTCTTCTTCATCATCGAAGAAACCTTTCTCTGGGGCACCTCGCCGTAGAGAAGGAGAGACCAATGCTGTACAACACAGAGGGAATGTGTACAGAGGAGTTGTAAACAGAGATCAGTATCGTCCAGTTGCTGCAGTGACTATTCCTGCACCTCAGCCTCGTCAACAACAACAACAAAGGGTTCAACAGCCGCAACAACAACAACAACAGCAACAACGTCCGTATCAGCCCAAGCAGAGGATGGCTGATCGACGTTTTGATCCATTGCCAATGTCATACGCTGAATTATTGCCCGAACTACTCCGGTTAGGGTTTGTTGAGCTGCGTACAATGGCTCCTCCAACAGTATTGCCTCCTGGTTATGATGCGAACGTCCGCTGTGACTTTCATTCTGGGGCACCAGGCCACCATACTGAGAGATGCCGAGCTCTCCAGCACAAGGTACAAGACTTGATCGATGCCAAGGCGATCAACTTCGCTCCGGTACCTAATGTGGTGAACAATCCTATGCCTCAACATGGTGGGCATAGGGTGAACAATGTTGAAGAAGGAGAAGCTAGAAATCTGGTTGATAATGTTGAAGATGTTCAGACTTCTTTATCAGTTGTGAAGGACCGTCTGTTGAAGGGGGTGTTTACCCGGGTTGTGACGAATGATGTTTGGGCTGTGTTGAAGCTGTCAATGGTTGTGACTAGTTGAGGGCTGGTGTTCAAAGGTTAATTGATGAAGGTTGTCTCCAGTTCAGTAGGGCTGTTAAAGATAATGGGTCAGTGTCTACTGTCACCATCTACTTCAAGCCGTCTGAAGGACGAGGACAGAGGGTTGTTGGTACATCAGCAGCAAGCAATACTCCAGTTACCATCCCTGCTCCGGTAACCATCAGTGCTCCGACTACTATCGTGGCGTCTGGCAGAAGACAAATTGAGAATAGTAGGGTTGTTCCTTGGAGGTATGACAATGCCTATCGTAGCAATCGGAGGGCTGACAATCAGATAAGGCCAGCAGCTCAAGCGCCTGTGACTATCAGTGCACCGGTAAGAACTCCTGTGGTAGCAAGTCCTGTGGTGGACAATGTTGGAGGACCAGGAGGTTTTACCAGGAGTGGACGACTGTTTGCTCCTCAGCCATTGAGAGATGCTAATGCTGAGGCATCTGCTAGGGCTAAGGGTAAACAAGCCGTGGTTGACGAGGAACCGGCTCAGAAGGAGACTGAGGGTTCTTTTGAAAAAGACGTTGAGGAATTCATGAAGATCATCAAGAAGAGTGACTACAAGATAGTAGATTAGCTCAACCAGACTCCGTCTAAGATTTCAATACTCTCTTTGCTGTTGTGTTCTGAAGCACATCGTGATGCCTTGCTGAAGATGCTGAACATGGCATACGTACCGCAAGAGATTTCCGTCAACCAACTGGAGGGTGTACTAGCCAACGTGAGCACCAGGCATGGTGTAGGTTTCACTGACCTAGACTTGACGCCTGAGGGTCGTAATCATAACAAAGCCTTGCACATCACTATGGAGTGCAAAGGTGCTGTTTTGTCTCACGTGCTGGTGGACACCGGGTCGTCCCTGAATGTCCTGCCCAAACAAATTCTGAAGAAGATTGATGTTGAGGGAGTCGTGCTCACTCCCAGTGACCTCATTGTGCGTGCATTTGACGGATCCAAACGGTATGTGTTTGGTGAAGTTACCTTGCCGGTGAAGATAGGTCCGGAGGTATTTGATGTAATCTTCTATGTTATGGACATTCAGCCCGCTTATAGCTGTTTGTTGGGGCGTCCATGGATACACGCAGCTGGGGCAGTCTCGTCGACTCTCCACCAAAAGCTCAAATATGTCTGGAACGGTCAGATTGTGACCGTATGCGGCGAAGAAGAGATTCTGGTGAGTCACCTATCCTCGTTCAAGTATGTCGAGGTAGATGGCGAGATCCATGAAACACTGTGCCAGGCATTTGAGACCGTGGCACTTGAGAGGGTAGCTTGTGCTGAGCAGAGGAAGCCAGGTGCTTCTATTGCATCCTACAAGCAAGCCAAGGAGGTGGTTGACTCCGGTAGAGCCGAGGGCTGGGGCAAGATGGTTGACTTGCCAGTTAAAGAAGACAAGTTCGGAATCGGGTATGAGCCTCTTCAAACAGAGCAGAATGCGGGTCCGAGCACCTTTACCAGCGCTGGGCTGATGAACCATGGGGATGTCTTTGCTACTGAGGGTGAAGACTGTGACAGTGACTGTAATTTGGACATCTGGGTCCGCCCTTGTGCACCAGGGGAGTCTATCAACAATTGGACGGCTGAAGAAGTGGTTCAAGTTACTCTTCTGACAGAGTAATTTTCCTTTGTTTTTTCCATTTTGCATGAAAACCCTACGTTCTGCCCAAGGCGTAGTAGTTCATTGTAGGGCCTCATCATGTTTAAATGATTATCATAAATAAAGGACGTTTTGCAATCAAATTTTGAGATCTTTGTCTTTCTATTTTTGTTTTCACTTTTTTTTTTCAAAATATTAAAAATGGCAATGTTTTTGTTTTTTGTGACTTTATTGAAATCTTTTTCTAAAAACAAAACATTAAACATGCAGAAGTGATCTTTTGGCATCCACTGTGAGCGACTCTATTATGGCTCCATATGATTTTGATAATCCCATCTACCAAGCTGAAGAGGAGAGTGAGGAAGACTGTGAACTCCCCGCAGAATTGGTCAGACTACTGAAGCAAGAGGAAAGGGTCATCCAACCTCATCAGGAGGAGTTGGAAATTGTTAATCTGGGTACTGAGGACGCCATAAGAGAAATCAAGATTGGGGCTGCTTTAGAAGACTCTGTCAAGAGAAGGCTGATTGAGATGCTAAGAGAATATGTGGAAATATTCGCCTGGACATATCAAGACATGCCTGGGCTGGATACAGACATTGTGGTGCATCGGTTACCTCTTAGAGAAGAGTGTCCGTCGGTCAAGCAGAAGCTTCGCAGAACTAGTCCTGATATGGCTGTTAAAATCAAGGAAGAGGTTTAGAAGCAGTGGGATGCAGGTTTTCTGGCTGTTACCAGATATCCACCGTGGGTTGCCAACATTGTTCCTGTGCCGAAGAAGGATGGCAAAGTCAGAATGTGTGTCGATTACCGAGATTTGAACAGGGCGAGTCCGAAAGATGATTTCCCATTACCTCACATCGATGTATTGGTGGATAACACGGCTCAATCCTCGGTGTTCTCTTTCATGGACGGTTTCTCAGGCTATAACCAGATCAAGATGGCGCCAGAGGACATGGAAAAGACGACATTCATTACACCTTGGGGCACGTTCTGCTACAAAGTGATGCCATTTGGGCTGAAGAACGCCGGTGCTACCTATCAGAGGGCAATGACGACTCTCTTTCATGACATGATGCACAAAGAAATTGAAGTGTACGTGGATGATATGATTGCGAAGTCGCGGACAGAAGAGGAGCACTTGGTAAATTTGCAGAAGTTGTTTGACAGGTTGGTCAAGTTCAAACTGAGGCTGAATCCGAACAAGTGTACGTTTGGAGTGAGATCAGGGAAGCTGTTAGGCTTCATTGTCAGTGAGAAAGGGATTGAGGTCGATCCAGCTAAAGTCAAAGCTATTCAAGAGATGCCTGAACCGAAGACGGAAAAGCAAGTCCGTGGGTTTTTAGGGAGATTGAACTACATTGCAAGGTTCATATCTCATCTAACTGCCACATGTGAACCAATTTTCAAACTACTCAGAAAGAATCAGGCGATCAAATGGAATGATGATTGTCAGAAAGCTTTTGACAAAATCAAAGAGTATTTACAGAACCCTCCAATCCTGATTCCTCCAGTTCCTGGGAGACCATTGATAATGTACCTGTCAGTTACCGAGACTTCGATGGGGTGTGTATTGGGGCAGCATGACGAGTCTGGTCGAAAAGAGCATGCCATATACTACCTAAGCAAAAAGTTTACCGACTGTGAAACAAGATATTCACTGCTCGAGAAAACTTGCTGTGCTTTGGCCTGGGCTGCTCGCCGACTAAGGCAGTATATGTTGAACTATACTACTCTGTTGATTTCTAAGATGGATCCAGTAAAGTATATCTTTGAGAAGCCAGCTCTCACCGGACGCGTTGCTCGATGGCAGATGATTTTAACAGAATATGACATTCAGTACACTTCACAGAAGGCCATCAAAGGTAGTATTCTGTCAGACTATCTCGCTGAGCAATCGATTGACGATTATCAGCCTATGATGTTTGAATTCCCTGATGAAGACATCATGTATCTGAAGACAAAAGATTGTGAAGAGCCGCTTGTCGAGGAAGGACCGGATCCCGATGACAAGTGGACACTGATGTTTGATGGGGCTGTGAATATGAATGGTAACGGTGTTGGGGCAGTATTGATCAATCCCAAAGGTGCTCATATACCTTTCTCTGCCAGATTGACTTTCGATGTCACCAACAATGAAGCTGAGTATGAGGCTTGTATCATGGGGATAGAAGAAGCCATTGATCTGAGGATCAAAACACTTGACATATTTGGAGATTCAGCTCTAGTGATCAATCAGGTCAATGGAGATTGGAATACGAACCAGCCACATCTGATTCCGTATAGAGATTACACCAGAAGAATACTGACGTTCTTCAAAAAGGTTAAATTGTATCATGTCCCCCGGGATGAGAATCAGATGGCTGACGCCTTAGCTACTCTATCTTCCATGATAAAAGTGCATTGGTGGAATCATGTGCCACATGTTGCGGTAAATCGACTCGAGAGGCCTGCGTATGTGTTTGCAGCCGAGTCTGTTATGGCGATTGATGAGAAACCGTGGTATTATGACATTAAGAACTTCCTCAAGACTCAAGAGTATCCTGAAGGTGTGTCGAAGAATGATAAGAAGACCCTGAGAAGGCTAGCTGGAAGCTTTTATTTGAATCAGGATGACGTGCTGTACAAAAGGAACTTTGACATGGTTCTGCTAAGATGCGTGGATAGACACGAAGCAGACATGTTAATGCAAGAAGTGCACGAGGGTTCGTTTGGTACCCATGCTGGTGGTCATGCAATGTCGAAGAAATTGTTGAGAGCTGGATATTACTGGATGACTATGGAATCCGATTGCTTCAAATATGCTCGGAAGTGCCATAAGTGCCAGATCTATGCTGATAAGGTGCATGTACCACCAAGCCCGTTGAATGTCATGAACTCGCCTTGGCCGTTTGCCATGTGGGGCATCGACATGATTGGGAAGATTGAGCCTACTGCTTCGAATGGACATCGCTTCATCTTGGTTGCGATTGATTACTTCACCAAATGGGTAGAAGCAGCTTCTTTTGCCAGTGTCACCAAACAAGTGGTTGCCCGTTTCATCAAGAAGGAAATCATCTGTCGTTATGGAGTCCCTGAGAGAATCATCACCGACAATGGTTCAAATCTCAACAACAAGATGATGAAAGAGCTTTGCAGAGATTTCAAGATTGAACATCACAATTCTTCTCCTTACAGACCAAAGATGAATGGTGCTGTAGAGGCAGCTAACAAGAATATCAAGAAGATTGTGCAGAAGATGGTCGTAACGTACAAGGATTGGCATGAGATGCTGCCTTTCGCTTTGCATGGGTACCGTACCTCAGTACGTACGTCGACCGGGGCAACCCCCTACTCCCTTGTGTATGGTATGGAAGCAGTCCTACCTGTTGAAGTGGAGATCCCTTCTCTGAGGGTGTTATTAGATGTCAAGCTGGACGAAGCCGAGTGGATTCGTACAAGGTTTAATGAGTTAAGCCTTATTGAAGAAAGACGTTTAGCAGCTGTGTGCCATGGGCAGTTATATCAGAGAAGGATGAAGCGAGCCTTTGATCAGAAAGTGCGTCCTCGGACATTTCAAACTGGTGATCTAGTTTTGAAGAGGATACTCCCTCCCGGTACAGATAACAGGGGCAAGTGGACTCCTAATTATGAAGGTCCATATGTTGTGAAGAAGGTCTTCTCCGGTGGAGCCTTGATGCTTACAACTATGGATGGTGAAGATTTTCCTTCCCCTATCAACTCAGATGTAGTCAAAAAATACTTCGCATAAATTGACCCGCTGGACAAAAAGAATAAAAGAGTCCAGGCAAAAATGGGCATCCCGGCGAACCAAAAAACAGAAAGAAAAGGTTCGGGCAAAAATTAGAGATAAAATGAAAAAAAACTGTACACCCGGTAAGTCGAAAACCCGCAAGGGCGGCTTAGGCAAAAATGGGTATCCCGGTGGATTGAAAACCCGAAAGGGCGATCCAGCCAAAAGAGGGATTAAAGCGAAGACTACAGTCTGAGTCATCTGTACTTCATCACGCTTCGTCAGCCGCCATCTCGAAGGATGTGATTGGTCCAGTCAGTCTTCTCAGAAAGCAAGGAATTGGGAGGAAAATGAGGATCTATGAGTTATAACAGAGTTGGGAAACAGTGGAGGCCGTGTTCACATTGCCATTAGGATAGTTTATTTTCCTTTTGTGCGCAATTACCTCTTTCTAGGAATTGCTTCCCAATGTATTTTGCCTTTTCAGGCACATTTTCAATCAATAAAAGTCGTTATTCAGATAAATTGCTCTCCTGTTTTTACTTTTACTGTTTTGTTTGCAAAAACGTCCGAATTTTTGATAAATATTGCATCTAAAAACATGAAGGCTAAACAATAACGTGCAAAAGATTAAAACATTTGAAAATCATTTTGAATGTTGAGGACACTTGAGCATATCTTGTCCATGTATCCCCTGGGGCATCTGTTGTTCCGCTTTACAGGTCGTCACCTGTGAGCATTCCCTAGCAGTTCTTTCCCCAGACAGAGTCATCCTCCTAGCTATGGATTGTTTAAGTCTTCCCCGGCGAAGCAATCATTTCTCCAGCAGAGTTCATCCTGCCAGTGGATTGGACGAGTTTCCATAGCAGGTTGATACCTGCATCCCCAGCTGGAATCTGTTCTACTTGTGAATTATGTGGGTCGTCCCCGGCGGAGTAACAGGCATTTCCCAAAGCAGAGTTTATCGTATCTGAGTTTTGTTTGAGCCTTATCCCCAGAAAGTTACCTGGTTTATCTTCCCCAGCGGAGCATTTATTTCCCCAAGCGGAATCTTTGTGGATTGATTAGGATATCTCCAGCAAATTACTTTTGTCTGTAGCAAGTGGTTTGCTTGCTCCCCAGCGAGTTGCCTTGTCGTCCCCTAGCGGATTCGTATTGTTGGTTCCCCAGCGGTTGTCTTGTTTTCCCCCAGCGGAATTGTCTTGAAGATTTCTCAGCACAGTCGTCCTGTGTATTCCCCAGCGGAGTTTTTATCATTTTGCATCTTGCATATAGTAATCATCGCATCCTCAAAACTGCGTAGCATTTCCATTTTATATGGAGCATTACGCCATAGAAAAATTCAAACATATGCATTCATGTGTTAACCCCATCAGACCGTATCCCCGGCAGAGGTGGATCATTTTTTTATTCAACATCAGCACAACACGTCTGCTACAGTTGCTTCGACAGCCTTCAGAATTGGTTATCCCCACAGAGGTTTATTTCCTCACCCGATGGTGACAGAAAATCAGTTTTCTCCCCAGTGAGACCCCCAGCAAGTGATCAACCTTGCCTTGACATATCTAAGATGTCCGTTCTTGTAATACCAGTAAGTATCATGTCAGCACCCGCGTGTGTTCTATCATTTTTGGTGTCGGTAAACGCCATCGTTTCGGTGTCGGTAAACATCGAGTCTCACCCAGTCATCGGTAAATGTCTGGTCATTTTTTTGGTGTCGGTAAACGCCATTGTTTCGGTGTCGGTAAACATCGAGTCTCACCCAGTCATCGGTAAATGTCTGATAATTCCCCAGCTAGAAATCCCCAGTAGAGTCATCTGTGAATGTCCTATCTGGTTTCCGGTCGTGAATATTTGTGTGTCTCTCCCCAATAAATTTTCCCCAGTCATCGGTAAATGTCTGGTCATATTTGGATGTCGGTAAACATCATCTTTCGATGTCGGTAAACATCAAGTCTCATCCCAGTCATTAGTAAATGTATGGTCATCCTTTGTTTCCTTGATTGATAAAATCAAGACCCCCAGAAGTCGTCGGTAAACGTCTTGTCTGTTTCTACCACAAAGATTTTTGTTCCTCTCCAAGCAGAGATGCCATCGGTAAATGGCCCAGTTTTTCTTCGATATCGGTAAATATCGAATTCCCAGTTGCAGCAGCCATCGGTAATTGGTCTGGCTGAAGTTGATATCGGTAAATATCAAGTTTTAACCATCGGTAAATGGTTTTTTGCTTTTCAGAAGTCGTTTTCCCAGCAGCCATCGGTAAATGGTCTTGCTGAAGTTGATATCGGTAAATATCAAGTTTTAACCATCGGTAAATGGTTTTTTGCTTTTCAGAAGTCGTTTTCCCAGCAGCCATCGGTAAATGGTCTTGCTGAAGTTGATATCGGTAAATATCAAGTCTCCAGTTTTCCAACCATCGGTAAATGGTTTTGCTTTTCTGAAGTTGTCATGCAGTTGTCATCGGTAAATGACATGGTTCTCCTTGTATTATATCCAGTCGGTGCAAATTTCTACGGTTCTTTGGTATTCAATCCCTGTTTACCCTGAAAGTCTAACAGCCATTGCTATCATCCGTTCGGGTTCCCAGCTGATTGAATAGGGGCAGCTGTAGCACCTCAAATTTGCACCTATCATTGTACATACATTCTCATATTAGGTCATAACATAACATGGTCCACTGCATAGCATTGCATTGTCCCTTTTGCCCAAGTGCAAGATCATCAGGAGAATTAGGTCAAACTGATCAGGAGATCAGTCAATCAAGCAAGCAAGTGTGTTTTTTCATTGAGCCAAGGCCCTAGGGTTGGTCCAACATGTTCACATGACTTGGGGATCCATTTGAAGTGTTTAGGTCAAAGATTGGATGCTCAGAAGCCATCAGTCAATGCACAATCAGTCAGAAACCCTAAAAAGTCAAACTTGGTCAACTGTGACTGATTTTATGGTTTTGATGGATGGATTTGGTTTGAGATGGCTTATTCATGTCCAAATAGGCCTCATATATCATGGCAAACAACATCATTGAGGAATTTGAAGCCAAATCAGAAATTTCCAAAAATAGAAACTGGACCTGTAATTTTTAACTGCCAAAAATGGAAACTTCTTGATCCCAAACTTACATCATGATACAAGATTCAAATGAATTTTTGCCCAACATGAAAGTTGAATATCTTGTTCTCCCATTTCCAAAAAGTCCAAGAACTCTCAATTCCCATGTATGGTTGGCAAGATATGATCAATTCATTTTCAAAAATTCTTGAACTTCAAAAGGCCATATCTCTCAAACCATTTGGCCAAATTTGGTGAGGTTTTTTCCAACAAGTCATATTTAACCTCCTCTTTCCAAAAATGTGACTCTCATGCACCAAAACTCTATGGATCAAAATGGCCTTTTTTGAACTTACATGGTTAATTTCAAGTGTGGTGCAAAAGTGAGATTGTGAAATAAACATTTTTAATCAGAATGGCCAATTGGGAATGACTTGAAATGATATTTGTGACTTGTGGAAGGCCCAAATTTCGTGCCCTAGCCAATACACCCTACCATTTGGACCAAAGTGCTCATTTTAGCAAATTGCTTCATTTGAACTAATGGTGCTTAGCTCTCACTAATCAAACCTAAAACAGCAAATATATACCATTTTCTGACATTTTGGTAACCCTAGCAGCCACAGAAAGCACAGAATTCCATTTCTCTCCAAGAACCTCATTTCTACATTTTTGGAATTTCTGCCAAAAACTCCAAAGAACTCGAGCTATCCATTGTTGCTTCATCATCTAAACAGCATTGTAAGCCCATTCCAACCTCCATTCTCCATCTGTAACAGCTGTGGCTCGACTGTTTTTCCAAAGCATCATCAATGGCAAAGTTTGGTTAAAGCTATTTCAAGTTGTTTCAGGCCAAACCATCTTCACCAACCATCATTTGGAGGGTTATAGAGCATCTGTTTGAGTTTATATCACCAAAACAACAACTGTTCCATAAATTTCTTCATAACCAAGTGCTTTTAGTTGCTCAGTTCCTTGTGAACTTTTGCTTTGCTTTGCTTATATAAGCAATTTGCATTGAGGTATACTTCTAATCTTCATGTAGTCTGGAAGACCTGGCCTGTTACTTGGCCAGGCAACTGTCTGAAGTCCTCCTTAAGAGGCAATGTTTGTGTATGTTTAAATTTTGTCCTTGTACATATGCAAAGACCTCCTAAGTGAAGAGGCAATTGGCAGAACCCAAGGGATATGCAATCTATCCCCTGCTATTCTGTGTGTCATCTGCTTTGCTCACATCACTGTGTTGATGCATTGCAGATACAAACCCAAGATCTTGTACAATTGTACAGTTGAGTCAGTTTCAAATGTGTAGAAGGGTTCCTACCTTCTGAACCCACACATTCTTGTCTTAAGCTCTCCCAGGCCAGGGATAAGAGCTGTGAAGTCTTATCTTCACTCACCTTTCATCTGCTTCACCTTAGCCCCTCAATGGCAAGGTTAAGAGCTAACACTACCCAGTTCCAGTGGTTTGTTTGTTGAGGTTGATATGACCCCTCGATTAAAACCTAGCCTTGATGTTTGAGCCCCTTGTTGGTGTGTTTATTTCATGCTGTATGTGCTTGTGTGGTGTGATTGTATCCCCTAGGTTTGCTAGACTCCGCGTAGTCTCGTTTGCATGTCAATTAAGGTAGCACGGTTCCTTCGTATAGGACTTCCTTTCTTGCTTGAGCTCTCCTAAAACACAAACAAACATTATCACCTCTTAAGGATACGTTAACTCCTTCTACTACAGGTGAGTAAGTCTCCAAAGGTCGAGCATCAGGTAGATTGTGCAGTGACGTTGTCCACTTAAAAAACACAAACCAACGGGAATAGTTTAGCCGAACTACGGCAACTCTGATTCTCATGTCCAGATGAGATACGTAGGCACGAGATGCGATGTCTTGTCGAGTTTGACTAACAACTAACACTAATTCTTTTCTCTCGCCCTCGTTGCGATTGAGACCTCCCCTTTCTCTTGCCCTAGTTGCAATCGAGACCCTTCTTCTTCCTGTACGAGTTAGGTTAGGTGTGGCTTGCTTCCTGTGCAAGTCATGTTTAGGATAGGCTTGCTTCCTGTGCAAGTTAGCTAGAAACCTTAACTTAGGGACGACTTTGCATGACAACATCTAGGCTCGAGTCGTAGTCTCCCTAGTTGAAATTCTGGTGTAGTCAGTATTCAGATGTTCTACTTAAAGTCATGACATCTGATCTAACATTATACCTAATACAGCAAGACAGTTATTACACTCTGTACTAATGTCCACCCTTTCACAGTATCACATCCTCTCCTTCTATGTCATCCCAGAATGGAGGAACGCTTAGTTATGTGTACCATAACATTCACTACTGTTGTTTTCCTACACAGTTATCAGCACGATGTCTCAATCCTGTTTTGGACATCATCTGTTACATTGTTCCAGTTTGTTGGTCATGTACTTGTATTTCCTAGATTAAAGGTTGTAACAAGTTAAACTAATCTCCACTTATTAAGGAGCTAACAAATAGATTATTTGTTAGGTTCATTAATTGTAGCTTAGTTGTTAGTTTCCTAGATTTTAGATCAGCTGGTGGATTCCTGAAGAATAGCCTGAGAAAAATCCTGAGACAGAAAAACTAACCATCCAACAATATAGCATATGCTGTCAGGAATGAATGTCACAACATTCCGTCTGACATCCAAGCCCAGAACCATATGCTCAGTCTGTTTAGTTCCTGAACACAGACTGCTAAATTTGCTGTACTGGAAAAGACCAACCAGTCTCTACTTCAGTATCAACTTACTGGAAGAACTGTCAAGACATCCAGTTTGACAATTTCACACTGCTCTTTTGGCCAGGTCTGATATGCTTTTTAAAACCAGACTTCACTACATACTGAACTGAATTCATCAGCTTATTAAACAGTATGTGCTGTTATTGATGAATGTCAAAACATTCTGATTGACATTCCAACAGAAGGCTATGTATCAGGTTTGTTATTAACTTGATTGGCAGACTGTAACACAACCTGAATTATGGCAGACATGATTATAACATGCAGTAGGTAAACAAACACAGGAAATTGTTAACCCAGTTCAGTCCAACATGACCTACATCTGGGGGCTACCAAGCCAGGAAGAAGATCCACTATTAGTAGTATCAATTCAGAGTTAAACTCCCCCGTTTACAACTCATCACTTAATCCCTACCCAATGCAATCTATACCTAGGAACTCCTAGATAGAAACCTCCAGTTTCCATTCCTATCACTACAAATACAATGTAATGTGCAAACACCTTGAACTTGCTTCACAACTTCATTCAAGAACATAATTACTCTTGCCTACAGGCTTTGAGTAACAAACACTCTTAGGTTTACCACTGAGATACACATGGTAACCTTCCCACAGATTGGGAGGTTTACCTTACACACACCCTTAAAAATTCATTCTAAGAGGCTTACAAAAACTAGATTACAATCAGCTATTTATAACCTAATCACCCAACTGGATTTGGGCCTTCAGAAAGTTGCAGCAGACTTGTTCTTTGCTGTTGCAACTTCAGCAGAAAAATTCTGCTACAAACAAGGTCTTCAAGTTCCTAAACTCTCTCCATATATATCTCCATATTTTGAGCCTATATATCTTCTGATTTAGTCTTCAAGACCTCCACCTGGGAGTTAGGATATTCACCAGATATCCTTGCTGATCCCAGAACATATACTGAATTAATTAATTCAGTTTCCTACACATGTGCGATGTCACAGACCTGATGTCGTGACATCGTACATGACATGTTGGTCCAGATGTTGAATTTCTTCAACCCAACATATTAAAACAACAGAGATGATTACATTATTTGTTTTCTAAAATTACTGCCAATCCTAAGGAATCAACAATCTCCCCCTTTGGCAAATTTTAGCTAAAACAAATAAACAATACACCGGACTAAGCATCCCAATTTGGGAATGCTCTTCATCTCCGTCATTGGCTCCACCACCACAAACACCAATGTTGGTGTACATGAGGAGGTAGAGAAACAAGGCTCAGTTGTTCCAGAACCCTTCCCTTCAACAGGAGAGCTTCCTGAAGAGTATGTAATGCTGAGTACATAGACAATGTAACTCAGATCACAGGGCACAACTGTTCTCTTAACTCAGATCACAAGACACAAGTGGTAATTCAGTTGGTGAATTTTGTGTCTAACCCCAACCCCAACTTTCTGTTTGTTACCACAGTGATCTGTTTGCTTCTCGACCCCAGGACAAGACGTTTCTTTCTCTCCCCCTTTTTAGCTAAACATTTGTAAAGACACCCTTCACAAAACCAGATCCAGGCGCAGCTTGCCCAGACCTTAACATACCCCATGATTCTGAGATTGGAGTGTATCTGTTGTGGGGAGAAGGGGGGGGCTCTTGCATCCTTTAAATAGTCCAGCCTGTGCTTAGGAATATCCGGTAGAAATAAATGCTTGGTCAAGATGCATTTATTTTTGCTGAGAAACAGTCAGAGAATCACCAACAAAATCTCAGACTATCTTTGAATGCCTTTTATAGCTCTTGACTGTTTCTTTTCCAAAACAGCCGTTCCAGTGCATGGAGACCATTCCATATATGCAGTCAGACACGTTGCACTCGATGTCTTAACATTCCTGCATTCAGCCAGTCTTCAACATTTCCCAAGACCTCTGTCATTCCTCCAGTAGAGGCTTGACACCTAGCACTGCTACAGCCAACTTTTCACACTTCAGTTGATGGTTACTCCCCCTGTACCACACAGCTGTAGCCATCAGGCTTATTCTGGTTTATCAGACTAGGCCACATCACCCTCATAATTCCTAATGACTGTAAGATTCAGGAGGAATTAACAGCACTGTCCAGGGCAATGTCATGACATCCGGTCAGACATTCTTCTGCTCACTCAGCCTTGCTGCACATCACAGCATCCTGATAACTGCCAGGTTGCCATACCCTGTTATCTGAGAGCACATAGACCACAAGCTTGGTGATTACTTGCAGCACACGGACGCACTCCCCCTGTCATGGACAACCTACTCTCTTTGAGGTCACACATGATCATATCCAACACCCCAAGGTTGGACCTTCACATACTTCCTGATTCAAAGAGATTCCAGACCACTTGATGAAAGGAAAACATAAGACGCATCTTCATGTCTTCAAGGGCGCACCCTCTGTCCAACCCTCTTGGCTGAACACATCCACACTCTGTGTCACTCTCTCTTCTAACCAGAACAGAAGATCACTTCACCAGATGTTTTAACATCAGCTGGGACATCCTTCACAGCATCACAAGGAGCACTATCTGATAGACTTCAGATATTACTGAGTCCCCAGCTTGGGCCAGAGGAACCCATACATACATTGGGATATACACTCTCATCCCACTCCCAGAGACAGTCTTCCATAGATAGCTCAGAACTCCTACCACAAGCTCCAAGGGATGAATAGAAAACTCCTCCTTTTGTCTTTAACTTAATACTTTTCTGCCCAAAAGTAATTTATCTCAGACTTTCCTCAAGAATAATCAGCTGCGTTATGTTGATTATCTTGATTCTTCGAACTCACTTCTGAGATAGACCAAATGCCACTGGTTGATTACCTCCTTCATGAATTCTCATATGAACAGGTCAAATGCTGCTTTTTGACCTCTCCACGTGTATCAGACTTCTCCCAAAGATATTCTGACCTTCCAGGTGAAATTTGAACTTCAAGCCTTTTGAAGTGTCCAATCTACAACCCTGCAGACCCTTCTATCTTAAGTTGATGTGCCACTTCATCAACTAAGAATCTGATGTTGAACCAAATGTCACAACATTGTGTTTTGACATCCAGCTGTTGAATTCAGCTCCTTCTTCTGCCACTTGAAAGAACTTCCTCCCTTCACAGAACAAGAGTTCAATGTTCTCATAGACTTGATTGTGGAACCAAGTTTGAGTAAACAACCTCCATCCTGCAAGTTTGCAGTTAAGTCATCCAAGCTCACACCTTGATGAATCCCTGCTTCTTCTCCAAAGACATCCGACACTCTGATGTATGAGTCTTCAGAAGGACCAGTTAGACACTAACCCCTCAGCTTTACCAAGGATTCCACATCCTAAGGCAAGGCTGTTTCCATGATGTCAAGACTGCTGCCACTTGTTCTTGACTTCACAGTGTGCATAAGCTAATGCACTTCCTTACCTAGATCAGAAATAAACTGATCCAAGTAACCACCATCAAGACTATGATGTCTTCTTCTTCTTGTACATACCAAGGCTGAACATGTTTCTTGCCAGGAAACCTTTTCAGAGATCATATGCTTTTGCTGCCACCAAAGAGATAGATCATAAGCCAATGTACTGTCCTTCCTGTGATTCTGCACAGGGTCTTGAAGAAGTGATGTTCCAACATCTTTAAGAGCATCAGTTATCTTGAGCTCCAAGGATAATCAATTAAACACTTGCACTTGGCACAAGTAGACATTGATCTTAAATCCTTTCCCAATCATCCCTTCAGATACTTCCACCATAAGAATACTTTGAAAATACTCTTCTTGTGTCAACATCTTCTGCTTGCAAGCACCTAGACAATTTTGAAAGTCTTCCCAGATTAAATTCACTCTTAGGAATGAGAGAGATGAATTCTTCCTTGCAAATGTGACACACAACCACCAGAACCCATGTGACACAGGTCAACAGCCAACCAGACCCTAGGCTGACCAGACTTGAGGAGGTTAACCAAGACTCCCCCTCAACTTAACAATCATGGATACTCCACACCAATATCCATGCATTGTACACATATGTCTCAACATGACATACACTATCCCTACCAGTGGCAACTAACTCCTCCAATCAGACCAATCAGACTTCAGCTGACCATAAGTACTAGTGAGACAAACAACACCAGTCAATGGTAGATATGCATTGCCAGAGCATATTACCTCAACCAACCTATGAATCTTCATATTCTCACTCCTAGTAAGAACTGCCACTTCTGAACGTGGTGTTTGAATAACAAGATTCATGGTTCCAGCCCCCTTACATGATATCACAATCAGGTTACCCCATTATTGACTGCTAACATCCAGGAGACTTGTCTTCCAACACACCATAGTACTTCAGGGAACAACTATCCAATCCTGATCAACCTGCAGGGATATGCCAAACAGCAGGAGATTGCACAATGTCACATCTCAACCAGCTCAACTTCTAGGGATGACCTTCTTGAGCACACACCCAGTTGACCCTGCGTTTGTCAACTTAGCACACACAGATGTCTCCTCTTCCAGGTCAGGAGTAGGTTCGAAACAGAATTATACCTTTGTTTGAACCCTAAAACATCTGCTCTTCAACCAGTAGCTGCATACTTGTTGAACAACATGTTCTAACATCACATAGAACATTGGTTCCATCTCCTTGGAACAAACCTTCCTTGCAGGTCTTCAAGGTCTTCATATACACTACTCAAGAGAGTAAGAGAATCAGTGATTAAGTGACTCTTACCATCCTGAAGAGAGAACGTCATGACGAGTGGACTTGAGGAGACTCACGTATCTTTGACATCTTCAGTAGATTATGATGTGATCTTGAACACAACAGCCTTTCATCCACATGAGGGGAAACTACATCAGAGTTTGAGTTTTGCCAGGTATTATGCAGCGGAAATCATAATACAACTCAACCTATGACCACACACTTCACCAGATTGGCCTCCAAGACCATACCAGGTTTGAATGTGATTTAGTACTGGCACAGCTGTCCCGCACACAGGCCTATTGCCAACCTCCAGAGACAGGTACACACCATTCCTGTCATGAACAGTCCATCCACCTACTTCAAGGGACCATTCAGGGAATTACAGAACCTTACACAGGTTCCAGCATCAGTACTAACATAACTCCTTGCCAGCTACCAGAAAGTATCACCCATGGATCTCATCCAGAGACAGAACAGGATGCCTGCTCTGATACCATTTGAAATTCTGGTGTAGTCAGTATTCAGATGTTCTACTTAAAGTCATGACATCTGATCTAACATTGTACCTAATACAGCAAGACAGTTATTACACTCTGTACTAATGTCCACCCTTTCACAATATCACATCCTCTCCTTCTATGTCATCCCAGAATGGAGGAACGCTTAGTTATGTGTACCATAACATTCACTACTGTTGTTTTCCTACACAGTTATCAGCACGATGTCTCAATCCTGTTTTGGACATCATCTGTTACATTGTTCCAGTTTGTTGGTCATGTACTTGTATTTCCTAGATTAAAGGTTGTAACAAGTTAAACTAATCTCCACTTATTAAGGAGCTAACAAATAGATTATTTGTTAGGTTCATTAATTGTAGCTTAGTTGTTAGTTTCCTAGATTTTAGATCAGCTGGTGGATTCCTGAAGAATAGCCTGAGAAAAATCCTGAGACAGAAAAACTAACCATCCAACAATATAGCATATGCTGTCAGGAATGAATGTCACAACATTCCGTCTGACATCCAAGCCCAGAACCATATGCTCAGTCTGTTTAGTTCCTGAACACAGACTGCTAAATTTGCTGTACTGGAAAAGACCAACCAGTCTCTACTTCAGTATCAGCTTACTGGAAGAACTGTCAAGACATCCAGTTTGACAATTTCACACTGCTCTTTTGGCCAGGTCTGATATGCTTTTTAAAACCAGACTTCACTACATACTGAACTGAATTCATCAACTTATTAAACAGTATGTGCTGTTGTTGATGAATGTCAAAACATTCTGATTGACATTTCAACAGAAGGCTATGTATCAGGTTTGTTATTAACTTGATTGGCAGACTGTAACACAACCTGAATTATGGCAGACATGATTATAACATGCAGTAGGTAAACAAACACAGGAAATTGTTAACCCAGTTCAGTCCAACATGACCTACATCTGGGGGCTACCAAGCCAGGAAGAAGATCCACTATTAGTAGTATCAATTCAGAGTTAAACTCCCCCGTTTATAACTCATCACTTAATCCCTACCCAATGCAATCTATACCTAGGAACTCCTAGATAGAAACCTCCAGTTTCCATTCCTATCACTACAAATACAATGTAATGTGCAAACACCTTGAACTTGCTTCACAGCTTCATTCAAGAACATAATTACTCTTGCCTACAGGCTTTGAGTAACAAACACTCTCAGGTTTACCACTGAGAAACACATGGTAACCTTCCCACAGATTGGGAGGTTTACCTTACACACACCCTTAAAAATTCATTCTAAGAGGCTTACAAAAACTAGATTACAATCAGCTATTTATAACCTAATCACCCAACTGGATTTGGGCCTTCAGAAAGTTGCAGCAGACTTGTTCTTTGCTGTTGCAACTTCAGCAGAAAAATTCTGCTACAAACAAGGTCTTCAAGTTCCTAAACTCTCTCCATATATATCTCCATATTTTGAGCCTATATATCTTCTGATTTAGTCTTCAAGACCTCCACCTGGGAGTTAGGATATTCACCAGATATCCTTGCTGATCCCAGAACATATACTGAATTAATTAATTCAGTTTCCTACACATGTGCGATGTCACAGACCTGATGTCGTGACATCGTACATGACATGTTGGTCCAGATGTTGAATTTCTTCAACCCAACATATTAAAACAACAGAGATGATTACATTATTTGTTTTCTAAAATTACTGCCAATCCTAAGGAATCAACACTAGTGTTGTGTCTCCCTCTGTTATCTGGTTAGGCTAGTCCTTTTTCCCTGCGTAGGGGAACTACGTCGCCCTGATCCTCATACCAGATGAGGTACGTAGGCAGGAGATGAGCTGATCTCTCCGGGCACCCTTTTTTTTTTCTTTTTCAACCTTTGTGTCTCCATACCCTTTGTGTGTGTTCGGTTCGGATGCTGATGTAAGTCCAGTGGTTGGCATTCGGGCTCCACGTTTGCCCTCTTGTGTGTGTTTTGGTTCGGATGTTGATGTAAGTCCAGTGATTGGCATTCAGGCTCCACGTTTGCCTTCGCCTGTGTTTGTTTGTGTGCGTGTCAGCCGAGCTACGAATGCTCTGATTCTCCTTCGTCCAAGGAGATACGTATGCATAGGAGGCGATATCCTAGCGAGCATGTGTCGTTTCCCCAGTCCGAACTACTTCGACTCTGATGTCTATGCCTGATAGACTAAGTAGGCCCAGGATGCGATATCCTGCCGAGTCAGTTTCAGTCTGTTTTCTTGTGTCTCTTTCAGCCAGTGTGTGTGTGAGCAGTGTTTAGCAACCATTTTCCTTCCTATTGCGCGTGGATCCCGTCGAGTACGACGGATGCGTAGGGGTGCTAATACCTTCCCTTCGCATAACCGACTCCCGATCCCATTCTCTTTGGTCGCGAGACCATGTCTTTTCCAGGTTTACTTCGAGCGTTTCCTTTCCCTCTTTTGGGATAAATAACGCACGGTGGCGGCTCTGTTGTTCTTGTTTCCCGCCGGTTTTTCGCGTAATGCGACACTTTGCTCTAGAGTGCAGAATAGGGTTCTTACTTAAGCATATGGCTGCAGTGTTGTCGCAAAAGATAAGAATGTTACTCTCATATATCTGAATGTCCTCTAGTTGATTCTTCATCCAGAGCATCTGAGTAATGCATAATGAAGCTGGAATATATTTTGCTTCTGCAGTAGAGAGTGCTATGGTTGATTGTCTTTTGCTAGCCCAAAAGATGAGGTTTCCTCCCATAAATTGACAGTTTCCAAATGTACTTTTTCGTTCCAATCTGTCTCCAGCGTAATATGCATCATAATATCTAGAAAGCCTATACTCTGATGTTTTTTCATACATCAGGCCAATGTTAGGTGTTCCTTTTAGATACCTTAGGATTCTCTTAACAATTGTTAGATGAGATTCCCTTGGATCTGACTGGAATCTGGCACAAAGACAAACGTTGAATAGAATGTCTGGACGTGTAGAAGTCAAATAGAGAAGAAAGCCTATCATACCACGATAGAGCTTCTGACAAACCTTTTGACTTACCTCTTCTTTCTCCAGAATACAGGTAGGATGCATGAGAGTCTTTGATGGTTTACTTTCTAACATTTCAAATTTCTTCAGAATGTCTTTTATGTATTTGCTTTGATATACATATGTAGCGTCTGAAGCTTGGTTGATTTGAATTCCCAAAAAGAATTTTAGTTCTTGCATCAGACTCATTTCAAATTCTGCTTGCATTAACTTAGAAAGTTCTTGACACATATATAGGTTAGCAGAGCCAAATATTATATCATCAACATATATTTGACATATCATGGGGTCATTTCTGATGTTTTTACAAAAGAGTGTAGAATCAACTTTGCCTATCATAAAATCATTTTCCAAAAGAAAAGTGCTTAGTCTTTCATACCAAGCTCTAGGAGCTTGTTTTAAACCATATAGAGATTTTTTCAGTTTAAAAACATGTTCTGGACATTTTGAGTTTTCAAAACCCCCAGGGTTTAATAAACATACACTTCTTCAGAAATATATCCATTCAAAAATGCACTATTGACATCCATCTAATATAGTTTGATGGAATAATTTACAGCAAACGATACAGGTAAACGAATAGATTCTAACCTGGCGATTGGAGCAAAGATTTCGTTGTAGTCAATGCCTTCTTGTTGACTATAACCTTGTGCTACCAGTTGTGCTTTGTTTCTGACCACTTCTCCCTTTTCATTTAGTTTGTTTATGTACACCCATTTGGTTCTAATAACGTGGGTACCTTTTGGCTTTGGTAAAAGATCCCAGACATTGTTATTTTCAAATTGATCAAGTTCTTCTTTCATTGTTAGTATCTATTCTTTGTCTTGAAGTGCCTCTTCATAAGACGTTGGCTCTATAAGAGAAACTAATTCCATAGGGGTTTCCTCAGATACTTTGAATGTAGACCTTGTTCTGACAGGTTCATCCTTGTTTCCCAGAATCAACTCTTCAGAAATGTTTAGTCTATTTCTTGATCTTTTATGTGTAGTTGAGATTTCAGGTGCTTATGATGTTTCTCTTTCAACTTCCTCAGATTCTTTAGTCTTTTCGTCAGAACCTGCAAGTGTTATCTCCAAATCTGCAATTTTTTCAACTAGCTTTGACTTTTCAAAGTCAAGCTTATCATTAAATCTGACATGTATTGATTCTTCCATAATTTTTGTTTCTATATTGTATACTCTATAACCCTTAGAGCGTTATGAGTATCCCAACATAATACCTTTTTGTGCTTTTGAATCAAACTTGTTCAAATTATCTTTAGTATTTAGGATAAAACAGGAACGTCCAAAAGGATGAAAATAAGAAATGTTGGGTTTTATTCCCTTACACAGTTCATAAGGAGTCTTCTCTAGAATAGGTCTTATAGAGATTCTATTCTGAATATAACAAGTTATATTTACTACTTCAGCCCAGAAGTGATTAACCACATTTGTTTCATTGATCATGGTTCTGGCCATTTCTTGGAGAGTCATATTCTTCCTTTCTACAACTCCAGTTTTTTGTGAAGTTCTAGGACAGGAGAAATCATGGGATATTCCATTAGAATAAAAAAGTTCTTCAAAAAGTTTGTTTTCAAATTCACCACCATGATCACTTCTGACTCTGACGATTTTAGAGTCGAATTCGTTTTACACTTTTGAGCAGAAACTAGTAAATACAGAGTGCGACTCATTCTTGTGTCTTAGAAATTTTACCCATGTCCAGCGACTATAACCATCAACGATGACCAGTCCATACTTCTTACCATTGACTGAAGCTGTCTTAGCAGGTCCAAACAAGTCAATGTGAAGATGTTCCAGAGGCTTAGAGGTAGAAACAACATTTTTATTTTTGAAAGTTGTTTTAGAGAATTTTCCTTTCTGACATGCCTCACAAAGAGCATCTGAAGGAAACTTCAGCTTAGATAAGCCTCTGACTAACTCAAGTTTATTTAACTGAGAAATTCTCCTCATGCTAATGTGACCTAAGCGTCTATGCCACACCCATTGCTCTTCATTTACAGACATTAAGCATTTTACATTTTGATCTCTTAGATCTGAAAGATTAATTTTGTAAATGTTGTTCTTCCTCTTACCAGTGAAAAGAATTGTCCCATTGTTCTGATTAATTGCTTTGCACATTTTTTATTGAAGATTATATCATAACCATTATCACTTAATTGACTTATGGATAATAGATAATGCATTAATCCTTCTACGTAAAGAACATCAGAAATAGAGGGAAGAGATCCATTACCAATTGTTCTGGAACCTCTAATTCTTCCTTTCTGATTTCCCCCAAAACCTACGAAGCTATCATCTTTAAGTTCCAGGCTTTGGAACATATGCTTTCTTCCCATCATGTGTTGCAAGCATCCAGAGTCCAGGTATCATGATTGGTGTCTTAACTCTGCTGCATAGGATATCTACAACATAAACTATCTTATCTTTTGGTACCCAGAATCTTTTGGGTCCTTTATGATTAGTTCTCCCAGAGTTTCTGGAAACTTTGGGTTTTCTGGCATTATTAAAATTGAGTTTGTGTATGTGTGTAATGATAAGAGAAGGGAGATTTAGGTTTATCATCTGCATAAGGTATTTGCTCATATTCATCAGAGTCATATCCAGTTCCTCTTTTCTTATTTTTACTAACTCCATAAATCATAGAAGCCATTTGCTTCTTTCTAGCCCATTTTTAGAAATTTTTGAAACGCTTTTTCATATTTGTATATGATTGTGTCAGAAGTTTGTAGAGTTTTGGATAAAGTTTATTCAAGTTTTAAACATTTTTTGGTAGAAAATTCATTTTCTTTTTCCAAAAAAAAATGTTTTCTTTTAATTCAGAAACTTCTATCTCAAGCTTATCACATTCTTCAACAGTTTCTTCATGGTCCCTTTTTAGGGCCTTGAATTTTTGTCGAAGCTTCTAATAGGAGCTTAGAGATTTTGATAAACAAGCTTCTAGGTCAGAGCGAGAGAGATCAGAAAATACCTCTTCAGAATCAAATTCTCTTTCGGATGTACTCCCAGATGTGGTAGCCATGAATGCAACATTTGCCTGTTCCTCTTCAGAGTCTGATTCTGAGGTGTCAGGTTCAGAGTCGTCCCAGGTAGCCATAAGTCCCTTCTTGGTTTTGAAAGAGGTTTTCTTGAATCCTTCTTTTATGGAACTATCTTTCTTGATCTTTGGACATTCGTTTCTATAGTGTCCTGGTTCTTTACATTCATAGCAGGTTACCTCTTTGTTTGGTTTGCTTCTGGAAGTTGATTTTGAGTGATCTCCCTTTTGTATGGGTCTTCTGAAGTTGTTATTCCTTTTTCTCCAAAGTTGTTTAACTCTTCTGGTTAGAAGAGATAACTCTTCTTCATCATCAGAATCATCCTTTTCAAAGTCACCATTGTCTTCTTCTTCAGCTTGAAAGGCTTTGTTTCTTTCTGGCTTGCGTCTTTCTGATCTAGACCTCAGAGCCACGGATTTGCTTTTCTTTTGGGGCTCGTCTTCCTCTAGTTTTATCTCATGACTCCTGAGGGAGCTGATGAGTTCTTCCAGGCTTATGTTGTTCAGGTCTTTGGATAGCTTCAATGTAGTGACCATAGGTCTCCACTTCTTTGGAAAGCTTCTGACAATCTTTTTGACATGATCTGCAGTTATGTAGCCCTTGTACAGAACCTTGAGTCGTGCAATTAAAGTTTGAAATCTAGATAACATTACCTCTACAGGTTCATCATCCTCCATTTTGAATGCTTCATATTTTTGAATTAGAACCAGAGCCTTGGTCTGTTTGACTTGAGTGTCGCCTTCGTGAGTCATCTTTAAGGAATCAAGTATTTCTTTAGCAGTTTCCCTGTTGGTGATCTTTTCATATTCATTATGGGATATAGCATTCAACAGAATTGTTCTAGCTTTGTGGTTATTTTTGAAATCACGCTTCTGATCATCAGTCATTTTATTTCTGGCAAAACGATACCAACATCAGATACGGGTGGTTCATAACTAATTGTGACTATGTCCCATAGGCCAGCGTCATAGCCTAGGAAGAAACTTTCGATTTTGTCCTTCCAATAATCAAAATTTTCTCCATCAAACACAAGAGGTTTAGTGTTGTAGCGATCTCTTTCATTGGTGTTAGTCATTATGTTTTTCTCACGCTGGATCTTCTCTACACTGTTAAGTGTTTGATTTGAAAATCAATAATAAAGCTGAAGTTGTGATACCAATTAAAGGTAGAGAAAAACAAGAAAGGAGGGTTTGAATTGTTTTCACTGATAATAAAAACTTTTGCAAACACCACACATACGAAAAATAAAGCAAATAACACAAAAGTTTATCCTGGTTCGCTTGAAATTCAAAGCTACTCCAGTCCACCCGACCAAGGTGATTTCGCCTTCAATAAGGACTTAATCCAATAATCTAGAAAGATTACAACAAAAACGTCTAAGAGAACAATAATCTCTTATCCCTCTCAAGTCTACAGACTTCACAAGTCACTTGCGGAGATATTCAACAACTATTTGAGAATTACAAGAAAGTGTTTAGTGCTTCTAGGTAAGCAATTTTAACACAGTAAGAATAGTAAAAATTCGCACTAAGAGCAACAACTCGTGTGAAAAGATTTCAACAAGAATTAATGAAATATTGAATTTGAGTTTGTAGTATTTTTGTGTAATTTCTTTGTTGTTTTGTATGATGGTGATTTAGCCTTTATCTAGTGCTTAGGATATGATGTCGTTGGTTGAAGCATTGATGTGATATCTTGCCAATGATGGGACTTAATTGACATTAAGTTTGTTGTCCTTTCCATAGCAATTTGGGAGAGTATTTATTCTTTTCTAAATAAAGATTCATACCATATATGGAATACTTCGTTACTAAGTCTTGAGGTTGATCTGTTAGGCGTGAATCAGAGTGCACAGAATCCAGATCTTCTTGTAGAACTAGTATTCTTCAGATAGTTGTTGGAAGTGATTTTCTTAAAAAGTTCTTGATTAGTCTTCAGTTGGACCTTCTTCAGATGTACGAATCAATAGAGTAACTATGTGTAAAATCCTTCAGATTCAGAGTGTCAAAGTCTTCAAACTTCAGATGTTGTGAACGTCGTTGTCTTCAAAGTCAGAGCAACTGCTTTTTTACTCTAAGTCAACTGTTCTAGACTTGTGTGATGACAAATGTTGTTTTTCAGATCCATTTTCTATTAGAGTCCCGCATACTTAGAGAAATTCGTTAGGGTACCAAAATGTTTCATCCTTTGTTATCATCAAAACTTAGAGATGAATTGTAAACACAAAATCTTGTTCTAACAATTCTGGTTCTGTGCAGGATGTGGATTCGGTTAGGATGAGGAAGTTTGTTAGAAATAAGAGGAAGTTAGAAAATTCTGTTATAAGTGTGGATGGTTTTGAGGTCTGTTATGCCAAGTTTGTTATTCAGTTTTTGAGGGAGTTATGGAGGTTGTTGTAATGTTTAGTGAAGGTTGTTATGGAAGTTTTTGTTAGAGGGAGAGGAAGTTTATTAGAAATAAGAGGAAGTTAGTTGGTGTTTTGTGAGAAATTGATAGAAACGGTTAGGAAAAAAATGAAGAGAGGAGTTAGAAGTCAGTTTATGTTAGAGGTTAAAGTTCAGTGGAAATCAAGTTAGAGAATGAATGTTTTGCTGTTTTGGATATTTGAGCTGAGTTTCATTTTTGCAGGTTGAGGGTCCAAGTTGTGGAGAAAGTTGCATATGAATGTGCCTTTGGACCGTGGCTCTAGCGTGCGGTCTGCTTAATGATGATGCTGTATTATTTGCAATTGCTGCATTTGAAGTTGTTCTGCGACCTCTATTTGTCGGGTCTTAGTGTAAGATACAACAACCTCTGAGTGTTTCTCATTTGTCCTCGAGATGAATATATCCCAAAATACCGACCACCAGTCAAAAGACATTTGACACGTGCATCAATTGCTACTGAATCAGTGGAAACTTTCCCCTGTGTCATAAAAATATGGTTTACATTGGCTTGCTTGGCATTGAATTATGGCCTATTTGTATTTTTGATTGAAAACCTTGTATATGGATGTAGTTGGATTGATGATTGTAATCTTGTGATTTAAATTGAAAGTGCATTGTAATCGAAGAAATTGGAAATGAATTATGATGATTGAAAGTTGAATTTAGTTTAGGATTCAACATTGAGATTTGTAAAGTTGAAATGTAAAATGTGTATGAATTGAATTGACTTGGCATTGATTTGTAATTTGAATCCATTGAATCCATTGAATTGTAATCTTAATCCATTGGTTTGTTAAGTTTGAAATGAATTATGCAATTAGACTGGTTGAATGGAAATGTTTGGAAATTGAATGTAATTGGAATTGGGATGATTGAATTTTAGAATTAGAACGGTAATGGTTTAAATTGGGATTGAAATTGAAAATGTAATTAAAATGTGGTTTGAAATTTCTAGGTGTATGGTTTAGAGTGAAAATGGTTTGAAAAGGTTTAGAATGAAAATGGTTTGAAAAGGTTTAGAATAAAAATGGTTTGAAAAGTGACTTATAAATGAACCCGAATTATGACTTGGAAAATGATTTGGTTTAACATGGACATGAACATGAAATGGTTGAATTGGCTTGTAAATGAAGAAATCCAACTAGAAACTAATACACATGACTTTGCATAGTGAATCGAGATCCTTGATATTGGATTAGGTTTTAGGGTGGTCAGTTGACTTTGGTCAACTGGTTGACCAAAAAGTCAATAATTGACCAAAAGTCAACTTAGGCAAAACTGTGTACTTTCTCCTGGACAATGGAATGTGGACCACAATGCCCATGAACCAAAGAGCTTATGCCATGATATGAATCAAACCAGATGAATACCAATCAAACAAAAGGTCATGAACATGTGAGGCTTTGAATGGATCCCAATCAATGAATCAAGACCATGAATATTAATCAAGCAGATGAACCATCCATTATGGATCAGATGAAGCAGATGAAATGAATGCTTATGATGATATGCAAATGATTGGGTTTAGTGACCTATATGAATGTTGTGAAAGGTAGGGTGAATTTTGGGGTATAACAATTGCCCATATTTAATGTTCTCAAACCTGAATGTACGGATAACAACAGATTCCGGACAATCAAGGTAGGAGAGGATTAAATACTAAAATATTGGAAAATTTTCCCACTAATAACAAATGAAATTCAATGTGAAGATAGGTTGCAAAATGTCTCTTCACTAAGGATATTGAAGGAACAAATTACATTTCATGCAGGGCAACTGCTAGGATTGGAAGTTTATCTAGGTAGATGAGTATTTATGAGAGGTTGAGTATGCATGACTGTAGCGGTAAATTCATGATCTCAAGCTATGGATAAGCAAGACATCAAATAACAAGAGCCAACACCGTGCTTTTATTGTTTCCAAGGGAAAGGGAAAAGTACGAACAAAACCCAAAAGTAGGAAGTTTTCAAATCAAAACTAATAAAATGTCAGAGATTATAGGTAAGGGGGTTAGTTACACAGAGGGAAGGTGTTAGCACCCAAAGTGTCCTAGGTACTCCTAGGGATCCCTTTCTTGTGTGCATATGTATTTTGTATAAAGTGATGTTTACAAACAAATAGAATGGGGGGATGAGAAAAGAATTCATTAATTATATTTTTGTGTTTGACAAGACCTTCGGACTTGTGTCTACGTACCAACATGAAAATGAGGGATCAAAACCTCGTAGTTCGTGATACAAATTTCAAAGTGGATGCATTACTTTTAATCAAAAATTAAGTTTGAAAGGCACAAGGGCCTAGAAAATGGTTTTAATGAGTTAGTTCTTTTTGGTTTTTTTTGAAAATTTTAAGTCAAGTATAGTTAAATATATTTTTGATTTAAGAAAAGAAGTTTGAAAATGCAATGGCATAAGGCCAAAGTTTCTAATTTGCAAAGGGGTCTAAGTTTTAGAAAATAACAAGTTCAAACAAAGAAGTTTTTTTAAAAGGAGGGAGAGATTTTGAAATTAAAGAGACATGGAGGAGATGAAGAGACTAATCCTAAGCACAAATTTAAAAGTTAAGAGTTGAAAAGATTTGACCGATGGGTTGCAATCCAATAGACAAGAATGTCATATAGGAACCCCAAATTCCTTTGGATATTAGAATCAAGCAACAAACAATGCATACAATATTATCTTGAAGAGCAAGGTATCAAATAAAGATATCCCCATCCAAGCTTTAGCCATTCCATAATCTCTTTCAAATTTGCTCATGTAACAGATGAATTCCACAAGTCACAGGTTCAAAATAACAGCTTCATAATGATCATGTAGCAGATGAACTCAAAGGAATCTTCAATGATGTATCATATGAAGTTTCAAACTGCAAGCACTTGGTTACATGAAAGATGGCATTGGCCAAGTCCTTTTGCATAGGGATGTTGCCTAGATTCTAAGTCCAATTGTCCAAGATCAAACCAACAGTCCACACAATAGTTTTTTAGGGTTTTTTGTTTCTTATTATGTATATTAATGGTCAAAGACCACACAAACAAACAAAATATACACAAACAAGATATATCACACAATATGGTCCAAGTGGACAAAGTGAAAAGACCCTAATTAAAGTGAATTAAAAGTAAATGGCTTGAAATTAAATGTTAGTTGTTAATGAATTAGTGTAAGACCCTAATTTTGTCCCTAAGATCCCTTATGGCATCATAGCATTTCATTGCATAGCCTCAAGGATCTTTGAGCATCTTGGCTTCCTTTCCCCTTTGGGTAGGGATCTCTTTTGAGTGGTTTTGATCACCAGGCATACTTGCATTGTATATCATTGCTTTTATCACTTTATTTACTAACCAAAAGTACAAAAATATGTCATTAATCTTTGTTACTTGCAGCTTAAGTAAACACAGGTCAAACACTTCCTGAGCATCCTTTGTGCAAGAGATGATGGTATTTTCTTGAGATGTGGACCATATGATCATTTTGACGAGCTTATATGAGTTAGTTCTATTTTGGAGCATTTTTCCCAAGTGGTGGAGATTCAAATTCATCAAAGCATTTTCAGGTCATCTGAAGACCCAAACAGTCAACTGCATAGTCAACTGAGGACTTTGAGGTTAGGGAGGTGATTGAGACACTTCATTCATGTTTAAACAAGGTCCATTTGACATTTCAAACATCCATATTGAAGATTTTGAGGTCATATCAAAAGATTCCCAAAATGGAAAGGGACCTATAATTTCAAGTTTCCTAAAATGGCAAGTTTTCAGTCCACATTCAACTTAACTTTCCAACATCAAAGAAGCTTCAAATGAATTTTTGGTGAACATGAAAGTTGAAGATCGTTCTCTCCCATTTCCAAAAAGTCTAAGATCATGAGCATCTGATGAATGGTTGAAGAATTATGATCAAATGATTGCCAAGTGTGCATGGAAGTTCAACATGGCATAACTTTTGATCCAAGACTCCAAATTGGTCCACTCTTTTTGCAACATGCTCCTTATGACAAATATTTTCCAAATCAAACATTGCATTGCTTGAAATTAGCTCACATGATCATTTGTCCATGCATGAACATTTTGGAGGAAAAATCAAGAAGTTAAATTTTGTTGATCATACATGCAAAATTCCAATTCCATGTTGATTATTGGCTGATTTTAAGTGATTTCAAGGCCCAACATGGCACTGTTCACGTGTAGCATGTACATGCTAAGCTCACTTGCATTTTTTGCACTACACCTCCTATTTCACTAATCATGTTTAGCTTTGGCTTAATCATTGTTTCAGTATCATTAACACACCATATAAAAGCAAAACCCTAATTTCATTTGAAGAGAACAGAATTCAGATCTCAAAATTTCCAAATTCCTTCCAAATTTTCTCTCTTCGAAAATCCAAATTTCTTGACACAAACCTTCAATCTCTTTGCATATTCGTGACCCCTGTGTAATTCTGAGCAAGAATCATCATCTGGATTGTTCGTTTGAGCTGGATTTCGAGCCACACAAAGCTTGAACATGAAGATGGATTTTGAAAATTGAGCTTCAATTTGGTGGATTCAAGTATCAATTCGTGCATAAAGCTTCAATACACAAGTTGAGGAGAATACCTGGAGCTGGAGGAAGCTTGAATCAAAGAAATCAACTCACTGCTCTCCAAAAAGGTTGGAATTCGAATCTCATTATTCTTCATTTCATTGCCATGAATTGATAGATCTTGCACTGCTGATGATCCTGATATAAATAGAATTTGAAATGGATGAGTATTGAGTGAGATATGCTGATTTGAAGTTTTGATTGCAAGAATGTTTTGCTTCGATTTGCTTAATACATGATGATTTAGGCTTAGATAATGTGATTTTCTTGATCTACATGACGAGATCTTTCCAATGATATGCCTGTTGTTGATTTCTGCAAAACAATTTTGGTCTTCTCCGCCTGGCTGGCCGGAGAAGACGGTGGAAACTTCCACCAGCCGCCGCCTGCATTAGCGCTAGGGTTTATCCCTGCTGGCGCTCACGTGGCTTCCTATTTGGCGAAATGATTGGCTATCGCTCCTTTGACCCGTTCCACGCGCGCTTGGACTTGCTGACTGGCATGCCAACTCAATTAATGGAACGACTGTGTTTTGATGCTGAAACACGCCTCTTTGACCTCTGAGTCCTCTGTTCGATCCTCACATGGCTTATGTTTGTTTAATTTTGCTTTGAGCGCCTCTTTTACCATGCAAACCCTGGTTCGATTCCTGGCAATGTTACTTTTGATTTATTTTCCATGCGCTGTTTTGACCTCATGATCCTGTGTTCGATCCTTGCCATGACAATTTCTGAATTTATTTTCCATGCGCTTCTATGACCTTAATGTCATGTGTTTAACTCTTACTTCCAACATTATTTCAAATTTCATCAAACATTTTCCATTTCCCTCCACATTTTGCCATGCATTTGTTCATTAATTCATTATATTTTCATCAACTTGCAAAAATAATTAAAAATAGTATATTAATCCAAATTACTCCCAATTTTTTTTCACTTGATTGTATTGATGTCTATCATTTTTAGATGTCACTTGTGTGAATTGACTATTGCTGGATTTTTAATTGTGAATGTATGTTTGAACATGTATGCAAAATTACCATGCTTCATTCAATTGATTGTGAAATGCTCAATGTTTATCCAAATGATTTGAAATTTGACATGCTTAATCCTCACATGTTATCCGATTTTTGAGCTTTGATCTGGAATTTTTATGACATACCATCACTGTTTTGGACACATGATCATACGTTGTGACAATTTGTGTCACACTTTTGAGCCTTGCTTTTGTGCATTTTCATTTACATGTCATTTGATCTCTTCTGATTCCAATTTTTTGCATGATGCTTGTGTTTAACATGTTAAATGCACATAAACAATTTCATGATCATTGGACTCATTTCTGTTTTAATGTGGATTTTCTATTCTTGATGTCCAATTGTGATCACCTTTGCTTGCCTTTGCCTTATCTTGATTAATTGATGGCTTTGCCTTTTGATTTGGATTTGATCCTTTTTAGGACATGTTCTTGTTTGATTAAATATGCTTCATGTTGAATATCAACTTCTATTTTGACTATTTGCTTTGCCTTTGACCCTAGTCTTGGTACTAGTGGTTTGTACTCACCTTTTGAGCTTTGTATTTCAGGTTCAAGCATCTAGCTCTAATGGTTGATGTGATCTCATTACTTGAGATGCAATTTTCTTTGGTTAACCAACTTTGATTGTTTTGTAGGTCATTTGATATGATGAAATCATTTGAGTGTTTGCACTTGTGCCATTGCTTTGTGTAACACTGTTGATTGGTTTCTCTGTTTTCTGATTAGTTGTCTGAGTTACTAACTGATTAGCCTTTTGCACAGGTACATTAGTAGCTTGCTAGCTTTGCTTTTGCATAAGCCTTGGATTGTGGTTGATACACCACTGAGGTAGTTTAGCCTCCTTCTCCATGTAGTCTGGAAGTCCTGCCACCTTTTTGGCAGGTATTTGGCTGAAGTCCTCCTTATGAGGCCATGTTTGTGATTGTTTACTTTTGTGCCAAAGACCTCTAAATGAGGAATTGTTACTTGATAAGTCCTCCTAAGTGAAGAGGCAATTGACAGATAAAAGGGATTTGTAATCAATCCCCTGTTATTCAGTGAGTCTTTCATTATGCTCGCACTACGTGTTGATGCTCTTGAATAAACACCCAAGATCTTTGTATAGAGTCAGTCAAGTGGAATAGGGTCCCTCATTCTGGATCCCCACCCTTTCATTGTCTTGAGCTCACCCAGGCCAGGGTTAAGAGCATGAGGTCTAATCCTCATTTCCCATTTGATCAGCTTCACCCTAACTCTCAATGTTAGTGGTTAAGAGCTTTTGTTTACACTTATACAGCTTGCTTGTTTGTCGAGGTTGATATGACCCCTTGACTAAAGCCCACCCTTGTGTGAAGCCTCTTGTCTGTGCATAGTGTGTGATTGTTTGTTCATCTGTGCATTGATGTTTTGTGTGTGCCTCTGTGCATTGTTTTCATTTTTTGAGCATTACTTGTATGTCATTACCATGATCATTGCTCATACTTTGTGACAGTTACCTTGTCCTTTTGAGGAGTCAATGTAAGTTCAGCTAGTGGCATTTGTTTCCTTTGTGTTGTTAGGAGTTGGATGTAAGACCATTGATTGGCATTCTATTTCCTTGGAGTCGAGTGTAAGACCATCTATTGGCAGCTTGTTTCCTCTTGCTGTTGTTATCTCTGATACTTGCATTATCTTGCTTTGGCCCTGTGCTTGACTATTCCAAAGGAACTTACTTGGATCATTTCTATGATCTTGAGAAAGCAACCCTGTTTGTGGCTTTGTCCCTTAACCCTCACCTTTTGCATGCTTAACCTTGATCCATATTTTCATCCTTAACCAAAACCAGAAAACTTTTGTGCAAACATTTTGACTTGTTTTCAACATTAGAAACCTAAGCCTTAGGCTTTTGATTTTCAAACTTTCTTTTCATAACACTCATTGTGAATTGAATCTCTAATCAACTTTGACCATTTTTGCACATACTTCTAATTGGTTAATTCAACCCACTCAATTGCTTTTGTGGCCCATGTCCACTTCTTAATCAAACTTTTCATAACCATTTGCTATTAGGTTTGAATTATCTTAGTGGTTGATGTGAATCTCACATGTGTCCTTAGTGATCGAATTGTAAGACTTCCATGCTTATTATAGGGCATAATCCCCTCACTAGCATGTTGAAGCTATTCTTACATGGTGGACTTGTGGTTTTTCAGGTCGAGTTTTCTCTCTTTGATAACAAAAGACCTTAAGGCTTTTAGACCAATCAATCCACTCACTTTTTAGAAATCTTTTAGCCGAACTACGAGGTTTTGATCCTATCTTTTTTTAAGATGGTACGTAGGCAATGGGTTTCATCCATCCAAACACAAAAATGTAAATAAACTTGTATATTCTTCTCTCATCTCTTCAATCATGTTTGCACAAAATAATTTCATAAACAATAACCTTACAACAAGCGTGAAAAGGGCTCCCTAGGAGTACCTAGGATGTCGTGGGTGCCTAACACCTTCCCATGACATAACCAACCCCCTTACCCAGATCTCTGACCTTCTTTTACTAGTTTTATTTGTAAAACTTTATAGGTTTTTGTTCGCTTTCTAACCTTTCCTTTGGATAAATAGAAGTGCGGTGGCGACTCGACTTTGTATGATTTACCTCGGATTTAGTTAATATTTTCGATGGTGACGAATACACCGCTACAAAAAAGTGGCGACTCTGCTGGGGAAAAATAGGAATAATCCCTCGTGGGTTTTGCCAACTTTTCACACTTGTTGTATTATATTTGTTTATGACATATTTTTGTGCAGTTTGGGATTACTGTATTGATTGTAATGTTTGAATTGCTTGATATATCAATTGCTTGTTTTCTTGGTGATCTCTGTGAGATGAGTTCTATACCCGAACTCGAGTGCACATTAGGATAGGAGAATGGCATAGTCTCGTCGACTTGTGTGGAGTTATTCCTTAGCAAGTTGACTTGCGAGTCCATTCACTTGGTGGAGGTCATATTGGGATCAATAATGTCACACAAGTTATTTGTGGTTAGACATTACTCTTTCCAATATGTGCCTTAGAAGCCAAGGACCTTAGTTTACCAAGCCCATCTTGGCATATTTTTAGGACGTAGTGCGGAAGTCGTTCAAATGTAAGATTTGATGCGATTGTTACGCAATACTACACTCATAAGAGTCTCTCTTGAGAATATTTTTGGAATACGAGTATTCGTTCCTCCGATAATATTCGAAAGATGGGATGATGACTATGGGAACCTCTGGTAGAACATGTTCGGCAGGTTTAAACCATAGTACACTCCCTTTGGGTGGTTCTCAACCGAGACTCCATGCTCGTGACTCGCAACAAACCCGTGATTCATGGTTGATCCATTCAAGTATCCTTAATATCAATGGAACTTGGGTGTCGATAAGGTGAAAACCATAATCCACCAAAATGGATGATTGATATTAAGGATAATATGAGCCATCCCATGACCTTTGTCTGGTGTGCTTTGCTTGATCCTTGAGTGTGATTGTTGCATTCATGCATTCATTTGCATTTCATGTCATCAAAATAATAAGAAAATTTTCAAGGAACTTAAGGGGTTTATTTGCAAAATTTTCAGACAATGGAAAAACAAAAAAGGCATACAAAGAAGTACAGCTTCAGACAACCCGATCTGAAAGAGTTAAGGAATCTGACATCCTATGTACTAGATCCCTTGGGTTTCAAAGCTCGTTTCGGGAAACTTCTTCCTCTTCTGACTACTCAGATTGATGAAGGGTTGATGGGTACTTTGGTGCAGTTCTATGATCCTCTATATCACTGCTTCACTTTTCCAGACTTTCAGCTATTGCCTACCCTTGAGGAGTATGCTCATCTTGTGGGTATTCCTATTCTGGATCAGTTGCCGTTCAGTGGCTTGGAGAGTGTTCCTACTTCTCGAGAGATAGCTGACTTGTTGCACATAGATGAATCCCCGATTGAAGCTCATATGACTACCAAAGGTGGAATTCAAGGTCTCCCTTTTGAGTTCCTCATTGCTCAAGCTACTGTGTATGGGAAGGCCATGAGTGAGGATGCCTTCGAAGCCATATTTGTGTTTCTCATCTATGGGTTGGTTTTGTTCCCCAACATTGACAAATTTGTGGATGTGAACGCTATTAGGATCTTTTTTGTTCTTAATCCCGTTCCGACTCTGTTGGGTGATACCTATTTCTCTTTGCATCTGAGGAATGCAAAGGGTAGTGGCACTATTGTGTGCTGTTTGCCTCTGTTGTATAAGTGGTTTATTTCTCACTTACCTCAGACGGTCGCTTTCAAGGAGAACAAGGGATGTCTACGGTGGTCCACGAGACTCATGTCTCTCACTAATGATGATATCTCTTGGTATAACCGTGTATATGATGGTGTGCAGATTATCGACTCTTGTGGTGAATTCTCCAATGTGCCTCTTCTTGGTACATGTGGTGGAATTAGCTACAACCCTGTGTTAGCACGTCGTCAGCTTGGGTTCCCCCTAAAGGATAAACCTAATAACATTCTGTTAGAAGGTGTGTTCTTTCAGGAGGGTAAAGATCCCCAAGGCTTGAAAGCCAGGATGGTTCGCGCTTGGCGCAAGGTTCACAAGAAGGGTAGGAATGAGTTGGGTCCTAAGAATTGCATTGCTTTGGAGCCGTATACTGCTTGGATAAGGAAGAGAGCATCTGAGTATCTCATGCCTTACGACTATCCGAGACCTACACCTTTGATTGTGGCTGGGCCTTCAACCCTCCTTAATCAAGGAGTAGAGGAGTTGAGAGATGAAGACCGTTCGCGTGCCTGGATCCGTGAACGTGAAGAGTTGCTGCAACAGATCAAGGAAAAAGATGCTCTGATTGAGTTCCTCGAGCATCAAGTCATTGATGATCCTGATGATGCATGAACTTCTCTACTTCCTCAGTCTTCCAAATTCTGGAAGAGGAAGTATGATCGACTCGCCAAAGAGAAAGCAGACATGGAAGCAGCCTACGAGAGAGAGGTGAAGAGGCTTCGTGCAGCTTATCTTCCTGTGTCTCGAGCTTCTAGGGATCCATAGGATGTTTATTTTCCTTTTCCCCTGTATATGATTGACAATGCTGTACTTCTTTGTCTTGAATGATATTTGATGAGATATTTCCATTGAATTCAAAATGTTTAATATTTCAAAACTTGCAAATAATACCCTAAAAGTTCCTTTGAAATATAAAAACAAATCATATGCACAAGCAGGTTTTGTTCCGGTCTTCTTGTCTGTGGCCTAACTCTGTTGCTCTTCATTTATTTTGAAGACAAGCTGACTCATCAGTACTACAGCAGAGCCAACTCTGCAAGATTGATGGATCACCTCGAGCAAGAGAACCGTGAGTTGAAGGAAGAAGTTGCCAGATTGAGCGCTTTGATGGAGCAGTTCTTGGCTGCCTAGAGCCAGTCTTCTCCTCCGCCTTCAACTCCTCCCCAGAGGACTGTTGTTTCTGAGATTATCTCCTCAACGGTGCCTGCTGCTAGTATGCATTTCGCCCCGAATACCATGCCAACCGGGTTTTCGTGGGGCATGCCTCCTCATTTCATGCCTGAGGGCTCTGCTCCGACCTTCGCTTCTTTGCCGGCATCTAGCCCGGTCCTTGCTATTCCTCCTCTTGTCGTGCATACCATGCCTAGGGTAGACGACACCATCTATCATTCTGAGCCGTCTGAGGGCCCAAATGTTCAAGAGAAGATGGACGCTATGAATGATCAATTTCTTGAGCTGTGCAAGGAATTGAAAAATCTTCGAGGAAAGGACCTCTTTGGCAAGTCTACTGCCGAACTTTGTCTGGTTCCTAACGTCAAAATTCCTGTGAAATTCAAAGTTCCTGACTTTGAGAAATACAAAGGGAACACCTGTCCTCTCAGCCACCTGGTCATGTATGCCAGGAAGATGTCAACTCAGACTGAAAATGATCAGTTGCTCATCCATTATTTTCAGGACAGTCTGTCCGGTGCTGCTCTTAGATGGTATATGGATCTTGACAGTACGAACATCCGATCCTTCAATGATCTTGGCGAAGCTTTCGTCAAGCAATATAAATATAATGTGGATATGGCTCCCGATCGGGATCAGTTGCGAGCCATGTCCCAGAAGGACAAGGAGACTTTCAACGAGTATGCCTAGAGGTGGCGAGAGTTAGCAGCTCAGACTGTGCCTCCGCTGGAAGAGAAAGAAATGACCAAAATATTTTTGAAGACTTTGAGTTCATTCTATTACGAGCGGATGATTGCTAGCGCTCCTTCTGATTTCACCGAAATGGTGAACATGGGGATGCAACTAGAGGAAGGGGTTAGAGAAGGTCGGCTAACCAGGGATGAAGGCTCTTCTTCCAAATGATATGGAGCATTTGCCAAGAAGAAAGATGGAGAGGCACATGTTGTGACCTCCCATGTGAAACCCAGAAGACCCTTTGTGAAGAGGAAGACTGTGCGACCAGCCAGTAATCAGCATCAGGTGGCTCATGTAGCACCTGTTTTCCGTGATAATCAGCAATATCAGCATCACAATCATCAACAACCACCTCAGCAATATCAGCAACAACAACATCGCCCTCAACAGCAGGCCTACCAGCCTCGCAACAACAGTAATCAAGCTAGCTCAAATTACGAGAGGAAAAGGGTCACCTTTGATCCTATTCCGATGTCATATGCAGAATTGTATCCCTCTTTGATAGAGAGGAAGCTAATTACACCGAGAGACCCACCGGCTATACCTGCTAACCCTCAGTGATGGTATAAGCCCGAGCTGCACTGTGTTTATCATTCAGGTGCTCCCGGTCATGACATAGAGAATTGCTATCCGCTGAAGACTAAGGTTCAAGACCTTATGAGGTGCGGAATTCTGAGCTTTGAGGACGTTGGTCCTAATGTTAAAAAGAACCCATTGCCCGAGCATGGGAAGTCAGTTAACATGGTCCAGGGTTGCCCTGGCAAGTACAAGGTCAAATATGTCAGTCATATTCGACAATCTCTAGTGGAAATGCATCGTTTGTTGTGTGACTATAGTTACTGTGAGCACAATCATGACCGGTGTTGAGTTTGTTCTGTTAATAGATTGGGTTGTCGCCAGGTGCGCAAAGATCTTCAGAAGATGCTGGATGAGGGAATTATTGAGATCCTTCAAAACAGGAATGTTGACGAGGAGGAGCCAGAAGTCAACGTAATCTCTCCAGTGTTTCGGATACCTGATCCTATTGTCATCAAATTTGATGGTAGCAAGCAGAAGGTTTCCCCTTCTCTGATTATCAAGCCTGCAGGTCCAGTACCCTATTCTTCAGAGAAAGCAGTTCCCTTCCGCTATAGTGCTGTTGTTGTGGAAGATGGGAAAGAAGTGCCTTTGCCTTCCTCCTCCGTTGTAAATATTGCTGATGTAAGTGGTCTGACTCGCAGTGGTTATGTGTTTTCTGCACCTCCCAAGCCTCAAACCAATGCTGATTTTGCTGAGCGCCCGATCGGGAATGCTGTTAATGCTCCGAATCCGGCACCTGTTGTTAAATCCTCCTCTACATTGTTAATTCCTCCTTCTGTTGGCTCAAGTGGCAATGTGAAAGAAGACTGTGATGAGATGCTGAGGCTCATCAAGAAGAGTGAGTACAATGTTGTAGACCAGCTTCTACAAACGCCGTCCAAGATATCCGTGCTATCTTTGCTTCTGAATTCAGAACCTCATAGGGAGGCTCTGCAGAAAGTTTTGGATCTGGCTTATGTTGATCATGACGTCACTATCGAACAGTTTGACAGCATTGTTGCAAACATTACTGCTTGTAACAATTTGAGTTTCTGTGACTCTGATCTCCCTGAGGAGGGAAGAGACCACAACATGGCTTTACATATATCCATGAATTGCAAAGACGACGCCATGTCCAACGTGCTGGTGGACACTGGGTCATCCCTGAATGTATTGCCGAAGACCACTCTCTCTAGATTGTCATATCAAGGGCCTCCCATGAGGCAGAGTGGTGTTGTTGTGAAAGCTTTTGATGGGTCGCGTAAGACTGTGATTGGGGAAGTTGATCTCCCAATCAAGATTGGACCAAGTGATTTCTAGATTACCTTCCAGGTTATGGATATTCACCCATCATACAACTGTCTCTTAGGAAGACCATGGATTCACGAGGCTGGCGTCGTGACATCCACCCTACACCAGAAGCTGAAATTCGTTAAGAATAAGAAACTGGTTGTGGTAGGGGGAGAAAAGGCTCTCCTGGTTAGCCACTTGTCTTCCTTCTCGTATATTGATGCTGAGGATGAAGTTGGAACTTATTTCCAAGCTTTATCTATTGCTGAGCCGATTGAGAAGAGAACTCCTTCATTTGCTTCCTATAAAGATGTGAAATTGGCCATTGAGTGTGGTGCATTTGCTGGTCTAGGAAAAATGATCGAGCTTGAAGACAACAGGTCCCGGGCTGGCATTGGCTTTTCTTCTGGGGTATTCAATGATAAAGGGTTGTTCAAGAGTGGAGGTTTCATCCACACTGTTGATGAAGAAGCTGTTGCTATCTTGGAAGAGGATGTAGAGGACTCCGACAATTTTGTCATCCCTGGCGGGATCTGCAACAATTGGGTCGCTGTGGATGTTCCTACGGTCATTCATAAGTCAGCGTAATATGTTTGCTTTGTTTGAAAACCCTTCTCCCATGCCAAAAGGAGGAGTGATGACATTATTGGCATCATTAATACAATGATATTTCATTCAGTAAATTCATGTTAAACATTTGTTTTTCCAATTGTTTTCCCTTTTCGCTTTTTTGCATGAAATTGGTGATCACAAAAAACCCTAAAAACAAGAATAAAATCAGCTTTTCATCTGCATAATGATTTGTCTTGTTTAAATTCTAAAGCTTTTATATCCAAAATCATTATGCAGGTTGATTTCTAAACCCATTGAACATAATGATCCAACGCCATCTCCCAATTTTGAATTCCCTGTATTTGAGGCAAAGGAAGATGATGTTGAAGAGATTCCTGATGAGATTTCCCGTCTCCTTGAGCACGAAGAGAAAATCATTCAACCGCATCTCGAAAATCTGGAAACAGTCAACTTGGGGTCTGAAGATTGTGTTCGAGAGGTCAAGATTGGGGCACTCTTGGAAGAATCTGTCAAGAAGGGGTTAATCAGTTTGCTACGAGAATATTCCGATATCTTTGCTTGGTCGTATGAAGACATGCCTGGTCTAGATACTGATATTGTGCAACATTTCCTGCCTTTGAAGCCTGAGTGCGTGCCTGTGAAGCAAAAGCTCAGAAGAACTCATCCAGATATGGCAGTAAAGATCAAAGAAGAAGTTCAGAAGCAAATTGATGCAGGGTTTCTGGTGACTTCTACATATCCTCAATGGGTGGCCAATATTGTGCCCGTACCTAAAAAAGATGGAAAAGTCCGAATGTGTGTGGACTATAGAGACTTGAATAAAGCTGGTCCGAAAGATGATTTCCCTTTACCACACATTGATATGTTGGTAGACAATACATCTAAATTCAAGGTCTTCTCATTTATGGACGGATTTTCCGGATATAATCAAATCAAAATGGCACCCGAGGATATGGAGAAGACAACATTCATCACACCTTGGGGAACATTCTGTTATCGAGTGATGCCCTTCGGTTTGAAGAACACCGGAGCCACGTATCAACGAGCCATGACTACCTTGTTTCATGATATAATGCACAAGGAGATTGAAGTGTATGTCGATGATATGATTGCTAAGTCTAGAACGGAAGTTGAACATGTTGAGCACTTGTTAAAGCTTTTTCAGCGTTTGAGGAAGTATAAGCTTCATCTGAATCCGAACAAGTGTACATTTGGAGTCCGTTCTAGTAAGTTATTGGGCTTTATAGTCAGCGAGCGAGGTATTGAGGTTGATCCTACCAAGGTCAAAGCAATACAAGAGATGCCTGCGCCCAAAACTGAGAAGCAAGTCCGAGGTTTTCTTGGCCGCTTGAATTATATTTCCAGATTTATATCCCACATGACTGCCACATGTGCGCCGATATTCAAGCTCCTCCGGAAAGATCAGTCTCATGATTGGACCGAGGATTGCTAGAAAGCTTTCGACAGTATCAAAGAGTATCTGTCCGAGCCGCCGATTCTGTCCCCGCCTGTGGAAGGGAGACCTCTGATCATGTATCTGACTGTTCTTGAAGACTCAATGGGTTGTGTCCTCGGTCAACAAGATGAATCGTGGAAGAAAGAGTATGCTATCTACTACCTGAGTAAGAAGTTCACTGGTTGTGAGTCTCGATACTCAATGCTTGAGAAAACATGTTGTGCTTTGGCTTGGGCCGCTAAGCGTTTACGCCAGTATATGATAAATCATACGACTTGGTTGATATCCAGAATGGATCCAATCAAGTACATTTTTGAGAAGCCTGCTTTAACTAGGAGAATTGCCCGTTGGCAGATGTTGTTGTCTAAGTATGATATCGAGTATCGAGCTCAGAAAGCTATCAAAGGTAGTATCTTGGCTGACCATTTGGCACACCAGCCGATTGAAGATCATCAGTCAGTTCAGTACGACTTCCCAGATGAGGAGATTCTGTATTTGAAAATGAAAGATTGTGATGAGCCTACACTCGATGAAGGGCCAGAACCTGGTTCCAAATGGAGTATGGTATTTGATGGCGCTGTAAATCAGTACGGAAATGGTATTGGGGCAGTAATCATTACTCCTCAGGGCACACATATTCCTTTTACAGCGAGGCTAACCTTCAAATGCACGAATAATATGGCTGAGTACGAGGCCTGCATTATGGGATTGGAAGAATGCATTGATATCAGAATCAAACATCTGGATGTTTATGGTGATTCGGCCTTGGTTGTCAATCAGATCAAGGGTGAATGGGAGACGAATCAGCCAGGTCTCATTCCGTATAGAGATTATGCGAGGAGGATTTCAACGTTCTTTACTGAGGTTGACTTTCATCATATTCCTCGAGAGGATAATCGGATGGCAGATGCTCTTGCTACGCTCGCCTCCATGATTGTGGTTAAATACTGGAATGAAGTTCCCAACATCACAGTGATGCGCTTGGACATACCAACTCATGTATTTGCAGTTGAAGAAGTCAAAGATGATAAGCCTTGGTATTTTGATATCAAGAATTTCATTAAGAGCCAGATTTACCCACCTGGGGCATCTGTGAAAGACAGGAAAACTTTGAAGAGACTGGCAGGCAATTTCTACCTCAATGGCGAAGTGCTTTACAAGAGGAACTTTGACATGATTCTGCTCAGATGCGTGGATAGACACGAAGCAGACCTGTTGATGACTGAGGTCCATGAGGGTTTATTTGGTACTCATTCCAATGGACATGCCATGGCTAGAAAGATGCTGAGAGCAGGCTACTATTGGCTGACAATGGAGTCTGACTGCTCCAAATATGTGAAGAGATGCCATAAGTATCAGATTCATGCGGACAAGATTCATATTCCTCTGACATTTCTGAATGTGATTTCATCACCCTGGCCTTTCTCCATGTGGGGAATTGACATGATTGGCATGATAGAGCCGAAAGCGTCCAATGGGCACAGGTTCATTCTCGTAGCAATTGATTACTTCACCAAATGGGTTGAATCCGGATCATATGCGAATGTGACCAGGCAGGTGGTCGTGAAGTTTGTAAAGAATCAGCTTATATGCCGTTATGCTGTGCCTGATAAGATCATTACTGATAATGGATCTAACTTGAACAACAAAATGATGGAAGAGTTGTGCAGTGAGTTCAAGATTGCACACCATAATTCTTCTCCTTACAGACCCAAGATGAATGGGGTTGTTGAAGCTGCTAATAAGAATATCAAGAAGATTATCCAGAAGATGGTTGTTACGTACAAAGATTGGCATGAGATGCTGCCATTTGCTTTGCATGGATATCGTACATTTGTCCGCACTTCAACAGGGGCAACCCCTTTCTCTCTTGTTTACGGCATGGAGGCTGTACTCCCAGTAGAGGTGGAGATCCCATCAATGAGAGTCTTGATGGAAGCCAAGTTGACTGATGCTGAATGGATTCAGAGTCGTTATGACCAGTTGAATCTAATTGAAGAGAAGCGATTGACTGCCATGTGCCATGGTCAGTTATATTAGCAGAGAATGAAGAAAGCATTCGATAAAAAGGTCAAGCCTCGTGTGTTCCGAGAAGGTGACCTTGTGCTCAAGAAAGTCTTGTCTTTCGCGCCCGATTCCAGGGGCAAGTGGACTCCAAACTATGAAGGTCCATATGTTGTCAAGAGAGCCTTTTCAGGCGGTGCTTTGATGCTTACAACTATGGATGGGGAGGATTTCACTCGTCCTGTAAATTCAGATGCAGTCAAGAAATACTTTGCCTAAAAATAAAAACAGAATAGCTCGCTAAGTTGAAACCCGAAAGGGCGACTTAGACAAAAATGAGCGTCTCGGTGGATTGAAAACCCGAAAGGGCGATCCAGGCAAAAATTAGAGACATAAAAAATGAAATGTTTGCATCCCGCTAGATTGAGTACCTCATCCCGGGGCAATCTAGACAAAAATTAGGGATTTGGCAAGTAACTGCATCCTGACAAGACTTTCATTCTACAACGGTCGTTCGTCAGAGGTTCTCGCTCAGTCATCGTCAACTGAAGCATCAAATACATCGAATTCAAATTGGTAGAGAAATGGTCATTATGTTCAATGTAGCCCTTTTCCAATATATATCACCGATTTCAAATTTGTACATATCTATGGTGTCTTGCCATTTGCAGACTACCATTCCATCAAATCAATTTGAGCTTTTATCCAATTATTTGCATTCTTATTTGTTTCAATTCAACAAATGTTTTGCATGTTTTAATTGATAAAATATCATTATTTTTAAACAAACAAATTTTTCATAAAATTGTTTTTAAACAAAGTGAACATTCACAATGATGAAAGGATACTTAAGAGATCCACAGTGCTCTCCCAAGGATGGCATGATCTCCAACAGGGTAAGACTTTTGTTCATGTTCCTAGCATTGGTTGTATCCTCTTTCTCCAGATTGTCGTTGGGATTTCTCCCCAAGCAGAGCTTCTGTTGAGATTCTCCCCGAGCAGGGTATTTGTTGGGATTTCTCCCGAACAGATTTTTCTCCCGAGCAGATTTTGTTGAGCAGAGTCTTTGTTGTGACTCCTCCTCATTCAGAGTGCTTGTTGAGGTTTTCACCTCCCCTCCCTTCAGCATAGCAGTGATTCTTTCCTCCTCAGCAGTTGTGGTTCCTTTTGGAAGGTTCAGTATTTGGTGGCTAATCCCCAGTTCTCCTTCTTTTCCTCAGATAAATCCTCAGTGATTTGGTGTGATGGATTTTCATCTGTGGTGATTCATCCCTTGCAGAGATCTTGCTGTTTCCTGATCCCCGTCAGAATTGTTTATTCTCTGGTGATCTTGGCTTTCTCTCCTGTGGTGTAGTACCGGGCGTTTGTTCCCTGGGCTTGTTTGTGTTAGATACGTCTGTTTGTCAGCATTCACCAAACATAAATCACGCATATTCATGCATAATCATAACATTCAGATATTCATGTTGCATTCTTTGCCATATATCTTTGTTTGTTATTCCCTGCTTCTGGTGATATATTTCTCCCCAAGCAGATGTGGCTGTGTCCGATCTCTCAATATAGAGTCTGCCCCATAAGCAGAAAGTGTTTATCCTTTCCTTCCATATTCCCCACTGAGTTATATCCTCGTGGATGATGGTTGTTTCAGTTTCCTCCCAACACATATATTGGGATGGGTGTCCCCTATTGAGTTATATCCTCATTAGGATGAGTCTTGATTCAGTTTGCCTTTTTGGATTGATCCTGAATTGGCCTTTTTGTAACTGTCTCTTGTACTTCCCCGTGGTATAAATGAATAATTACTCAATATTTAATAGTCATTCACGTTATCCCCGGTGGAATTTGTGGTTTCCTACCCAGTAAACTGGTAGGTGTAATCCCTCCTTTTGTTGAATAATTGATCAGTATATCAAGAATTATTCACCTTTCCCTCAGCGGAGTTGGTGGCCTTCTACCAAGTAACCGGTAGTTGTAAGTCCTATCTTTTGGTATTCTACCCAGTAAACCGGTAGTTGTAAACCCTAATTTCCCCCCTGTACAGAGTTAACCTTTGTTGTTCATCCTAGTTGATGACAGTTACTCTTCCGTGGTTTTCTACCCAATATTCGGTAGATATATATCCCTTCTGTGGCATTTATCATTATCCAATATTCGGTCTTGATATTCCCTCCTTCTTTTTGGATAGTTGCTCTGTTTAAGCAATTTTATCTCCAGTAAGGTCGCCAGCGGATCCTCCTTCATTTACCGTTTGTCGGTGATGGATCTCATTGATCATTGTTTTTGACAATGTATCCCCTGTGAGTCTTCTTTCATTTACCCTTTTGTTGGTAATGATTGTTTCTCCCCTTGATTGGTCATCATTATATACCTAGTTTGGTATCCCGATGCCTTTCTTTTCGGTCGATTTATCCTTTATTAACCCAGTAAACCGGTTGTGGATAATCTTCCATGCGAGTATATTATTTATGTTATGATGGTAATAGATAATATATCTCATGCACTCTTCTGGTCGGAGCCTTCTGTCCTTCCCCAGCTGAGTAAGATTCGTATTCCTTTGTTTCGGAATAGAATATCCATCCTATAAACAAGTTTGCGTCTTGCTTTCTTCCAGGATGATGAGTGTTTTGGAAGTAAAAACCAATTCACGCCTCGGTCCGTCACCTATTATATGCCCAGTAACCGGTATCCCTGGTGTTCCTTCCATTCGAGTATATTATCTACGTTCTGACGGTAATAGATAATATATCTCATGCGCTCTTTGGTCGAAGCCTTCTGTCCTTCTCCAATCGAGTAAGATTCGTGTTTCCCTTTGTGGAGTCGAATGTCCATCCTAGTCGTGTTTGCTTTTGAAGCCCTTCTTTCGGATGATGAGTGTTTTGGGAATATTCCCCAATTCACGTTGGTCGGTCACCTATTATATGCCTACAAACCGGTATCCCTGGTGTTCCTTCCTTTCTGCTCCCTATTATGACCTTGGTCCCCTGTGGAGTCAGATTTTCCTGAGTTGAAATATACCTTTTTAGGTCTTCCTCAGATATTTTGAAGTCTTGATATCTCTCACCCTTATACCGGTCTAAGATATTCATTTCTTCTTGAGCTTGTTACCAAGTAAACCGGTAACACCTCATTTCCTGTTATTTTTCCCCAGGAGATTCCTTTTGGATATCCCCGGTGTGGTCCCTTAGTGGATGGTTCCCATCAGGTTCCGGATTTTTATCCGAAGTATCCTTTGTGGATAGTTCTGCTGTATTGGCATATTCCCCAATACACGCATCCTTAAGTCCGTTTGGGTTTTTCCAATGAATTTGTTCCCTTTGGAAAACTCTTATCCCCAGTTTTGAGTCGTGACCTGCTCACGCATTTTCAGTCTTTACTCCCCATTTGAGTCTTTCCTCATTGAATGACTTATTCATGAGAGTTCCCCAATAGAGTCTCTGTCCCTAGTGAGTGCATTACTCCTATGGATTGTCTTTTCTTCTTTGTGGACACATATCCCCACAAAGAGTTTTATTTTGCATACATACATTTGCATCATGAGGTCTCTTAGGGACCAAAATTTGTCTCTTTGTTATTATTTAAGCCCATTCTACCTCGTCGAGACGAAGATTTTAACCTTCACTTCTCCGGCTAGAATGACCTTAAATAGGGGCATCTGTAAGATCCTAATTTTGTCCCTAAGATCCCTCATGGCATCATAGCATTTCATTGCATAGCCTCAAGGATCTTTGAGCATCTTGGCTTCCTTTCCCCTTTGGGTAGTGTGATACGGTGAACTGACTTTTGTGTTTTTGCTTTGGAAAGCAAATGTCGCGGATAGCAAGAGTCACCACCGACTTTTCTTTTATCCAATAAGGAAAGGCGGAAAAGAACAGGAAAGACCTTGATTAAATTTTGGGTTCGGGAGGTACATTATACAAAGGGAAGGTGTTAGCACCCTTTGTATCCATGGTTATCCATGGGCTCTTAATTGCTTAGCTCACTTATGTTTTCTTTGTTTGAGAAAGTGTTTGAGAAATGTGGTGTGTTTAGAAAATATTTTGAAAGGAGAGTTTAACTTTGTAATGATTCTTGTACAAATGTATACAAAGTGTTTATCTCGTTTGATTTTGAAAGATGTTTAGAAAAATATAACTCGGCGATGATTCTGGTGGGAATGTATACCAAGTGGTGATTTTCTAAGAGATATTTTGAAAAGTGGGAGGTGTGAAAAGTATTTTAAGTTGTGAGAAGCGTTTAAGAGTTATACCTAACCAAGGTCTTTATAGGTATTTCCTATCCTTAGGAGGGTAAAACTGTCCTTACTATTGAGAAGTAAGTAGTCTCATCCTTTGGATGTAAAGGGACATCGTAGGGTCGTCGATTGGTCATTGAAGGCAACATTTGTAAGGATACCTTAGCATTCAAATGGACGATCATCATTTAACCGTAGGCTACCACGAAGGGTCATCGAGGGACAAAATCATGTATTCGAAGGCAACATTCGAGGGACTATGATGATTTAACCGAAGGGTCTTTGCTAAGTGTATCCCCACATTCGCGGGACATGACCGTAATACCGTAAGGCAACAAAGAGAGGGCCAAGATCATATATTTAAAGGCAACATTCGTAATCGGTTAGGTAATTAGGATGAATCTCCACAAGGGTATCCCACAAATAAAGTGGAACACCTAGCACGCTACCTTCTTCGGGAATATGTGAGCCCTCACAAAATTCAGCAAACAGGTCAGAATACCAAATGGGGTGCAATCAATAGTTGCACCGAACAAAGGAATCGCAGCAGTAATAATGTCAGGCAAATAATACACAGCTATGATAGGACATGTCAGATAAACACAGAACAGAACAGAAAAAAAATCAGCGACTGTCATGTTCGCTACTGCCTCGCCTAGCGAAGGCTTGGCGAACACTCGCTACATGTTCGCTTAGCGATGTGCTAGCGAACGGCTGTGGGTTTTGATTTTAATAACATTATGATTTCAGCAAGCTCCAAACCCTATGGCATCCATTACAGAAATTACATGGTTAAACATTCAAGACATCCATGCATACTTAAATCCACATGCAAAAACTAAGATATATTTATAAATTCAATCATTATGTCACATGTAAATTGGGAGCATAAAGCGGTAGTGGTAAGGCAAACCTGTTTGCAATTGAATTGCAACGTTGAATTGGCAGATCACTCTTAGGGTTGGTGCCGGATTGAGTTGGGCGGAGGTAACCTTTGTGCAGATGAGTTTCCTTCGGGGTTTCCTTTAGGGTTGCTCTGAATTCTCTTGGTTAGCCTCCAGGGTTTGCTGTCTGTCTCCGTTTTTTTTTTCTTGAATGAGGTCTAGGTATTTATAATAGTTTTTGTGACCTAATGGGCTCAGAATGAAGCCCAAAATTTCTGGTATCCGCAAGCTTCGCTAGGCGAGTGGTGCAGCGAAGGGTTCTCTAGGCGAAGGATTTTGCTCGCCTAGCGAGCAAGCCAGTTTGAGTCATTTTCTGGATTTGGCCACCTGTGTGCCGGGTCTTTGTTCCTTTAAGATTAATGTCTTGAAAAATGAGTTGGAGTGCCTTGAAAAATGTCTTGCAAGATTAACGGGCAAATTTTGGGGTATGACAGCTGCCCCTGCTCAATATTCTTAAACCAAGAGAGTTAGAATGGTATGTATGCCATTCGTGGTCTGGAGGTGTAAGATTATTGAACACTTAGAATGCCTCGAAAATTTGCGCTTGCTAATTAAAAGTTAGTCTTGATGGAGATGGGCTTAAAGATGCCATCTAGGAAGTTTGATGATGAGAGCTTCAGAGTGCGTCGTACATCAGACCAATTTGAAGACATGGGTGCCACACCAGGTCGTACGCTAGACCGTATAGTGAGTCATCCATTAGGCTGTCGACTTCACTGGGGATAAAGGGTCAGAATGGATCATACGCTAGATCGTATCCGAATTGCAGAATGAGTCGTACGTTAGGCTGTATTTGACGAAATAAGAATCAGAATGGATCCTACGCTAGATCGTATCTGAGTTGCAGAATGAGCCGTCCGTTAGGCTGTATCTGGAGAAATAAGGGTCAGAATGGATCGTACGCTAGATCGTATCTGAGTAGCAGAATGAGCCTTCCGTTTGGCTGTATCTGATGAAGTAAGAATCAGAATGGATCGTACGCTAGATCGTATCTGAGTTGCAGAATGAGCCGTACGTTAGGCTGTATCTGACAAAAAGTAGTCGTACGCTAGACTACACCTCGGAATGTACCGTACGCTAGGTAGTATCTGAGGAATGAAGATTAGAATGGATCGTACGTTAGATCGTATCTGAGTTGCAGAATGAGCCGTACGTTAGGCTGTATTTGACAAAAAGTAGTCGTACGCTAGACTACACCTCGGAATGTACCGTACGCTAGGTAGTATCTGAGGAATGAAGATCAGAATGGGTCGTACGCTAGACCGTATTGAAATAGTTGAAGGAATCATATGTTGGGCTGAATCAGAATGAACCGTACGTTAGGCTATATCTGATAATATTGGTATATGCTGTATTTGCAATAAATGTCTGGGATGGGCTTAAAGATGCCATCATTAGGAGGATATCAGAATGCTTGTCAGAATGAATATTCATATAGATTATATCTGGAAGATGCCTCTGAATCTCAAATGTAACTGATGAGGGTGTCCGTCTGAATGAACCTTTATTTTGACTGTATCGGGAGGATAATTAACCTGAAAAAAGTTAGCCTCATGCCATGTCATGATGCATGAGATGTTTTATGCTTGTGAAAATAAATGCGAACATTGCATGCATGTATATGATGTGAAATGATGCATGAATGAATTATGCGTCTGAGAATTTTTGCCAGGGGAAAATAAATCCCCATATTCTGGTTGGAGATATTTGTATTGACGACCCTTTCTTAGTTGGGGATACTTGATTTCTTGTCTGATGGTAGAAATATTCAACAGGACCTGGCTGGAGGATAAAAGAGATGACCAGTCTGTCTAGTAATGCCAATTTCTTCTGGAAAATAACTGGTTTTGCTGGGGAATAGGATTAGCAACTGGATTCATCGGAAAGTATAGTTAGACCTTATCCTCGACCCTAAAGTCTTTTAGTAACTGCTATTTTTATTTTATGCATGTATTTTCGGTAAACATCAATCATGTTCAAATGCATATATTAATTCGAATTAAATCAATGGACGTTTATGCAAACAAAACAGAGAAAGTAAAACAAAAGCATCTTTTTGGAAATAAAATTGTATTGAGTTTGAAAGAGGGCCTATAAATAGGCAATTTGAGTACAAGGAGACAGAAATCCTAGTAAGAGGAAATTGTCAAGAAAATAAAGAAAAAGCTTATGAAGAAAAAGTCCTATTGATTTTAATTCCACTACTGTCATTATGTCTTCAAGCCTCTCATCTCCTGCTGTCGGATAGAAGTGATTGGCTTGTTCAGTCCCTTTGACTTGGGTGAAGCTGACCGAGAACGGGACATAGTCATACGCTTTAATCCCTAATTTTTGCCTGGACCGCCTTTTCAGGTTTTCAGTCCACCAGGATACCCTTTTTTGCCCAAGCCGCCTTTTCAGGTTTTCGACTTGCCGGGTGTACGTTTTTATATGTTAATCCCTAATTTTTGCCCGAACCCTTTTGGTTCGCCGGGATGCCCTTACTTTTGCCTAGATACGTCGACCTAGCGGGTCTGTTTTATGCGTAGTATTTTTTAACTATGTCTGCGTTCACGGGATGTGGGAAGTCTTCGCCATCCATTGTAGCAAGCATCATGGCTCCACCAGAGAATACCTTCTTAACTACAAATGGCCCTTCGTATGTGGGAGTCCATTTGCCTCTAGAATCACCTTGTGGTAGAATGATACGCTTTATTACCAAGTCGCCAATTTGATATACCTGTCTCTTGACTTTTTTATTAAACGCCTGGGTCATGCGCTTCTGATATATCTGCCCATGACAAACAGCCGCAAGTCTCTTTTCATCAATCAAATTTATCTGATCGAGTCGAGTCTGAATCCATTCATCCTCGTCTAAACCTGCCTCTTTCATGATTCTTAGAGAGGGAATCTGAACTTCCACCGGTAAGACGGCTTCCATTCCGTAGACTAAAGAGAAAGGAGTTGCCCCTGTCGAAGTGCGCACCGAAGTGAGATAACCATGAAGGGCAAAGGGTAACATCTCATGCCAGTCTTTGTATGTTACTGTCATCTTTTGTATGATCTTCTTAATATTCTTATTAGCAGCTTCTACGGCGCCATTCATCTTTGGCCGGTATGGAGAAGAGTTGTGGTGTTTTATTTTGAACTGCGTGCAGAGTTCGGTAATCATCTTGTTGTTCAAATTGGTACCATTATCAGTGATAACTCTTTCAGGGATGCCATACCGACAAATAAGACTATTCTTGATGAACCGTGCCACCACATTCTTGGTGACAGAAGCAAATGAGGCCGCCTCTACCCACTTTGTAAAGTAATCAATAGCAACAAGAATGAAACGATGTCCATTAGAAGCAGTAGGTTTAATCTCTCCAATCATATAAATGCCCCACATTGCGAAGGGCGAAGGGGCTGTCAACACGTTTAATGGAGCAGGAGGCACATGTACTTTATCCGCATAGATCTGGCACTTGTGACAAGTTCTGGAGTGATGGTGGCAATCAGCTTCCATGGTAGACCAATAATACCCTGATCTCAGAATCTTCTTGGCCATCGTATGTCCACTATAATGAGTCCCAAAAATACCATCATGTATGTCTTCCATAATCTTTTCCGCTTCCTTTTTGTCCACACAGCGAAGCAAGGTCGAATCATGATTACGTTTGTATAATACTCCATTACTCAAAAAGAATTTAGCGGAGAACTTCCTCAGAAACTTTCTGTCATTGATGGATGCCCCTTCAGGGTATTCCTGAGTTTCTAAATATCTTTTTACTTCGTGGAACCAAGGTTTCTCTTCTACTTCATCAGTATTAAGTTCATAACAATATGCTGGTTCATCTAATCGTTCAATGGTGATCATGGGAGCTTCATTGTCCCATCTGACTCTGAACATAGATGACATGGTAGCTAATGCGTCTGCCAACTGATTCTCTTCTCGTGGGATATGTTCGAATGTAATCTCTTCAAAGTATGGGATTAATGTCAACACCCGCTCTCGATAAGGGATGAGATTCAGATGTTTAGTGTCCCATTCTCCTTTGATCTGACTGATTACTAAGGCTGAGTCTCCATACACCCTCAAAAACTTGATTCTCAGGTCTATAGCAGCCTTGAGTCCCAAAATACATGCTTCATATTCAGCCATATTGTTGGTACATTCAAAACATAGTCTAGCAGTGAAAGGCGTATGGCAACCCCTGGGAGAAATAATTACAACACAAACACCATTGCCCAATGCATTAGACGGTCCATCAAAAACCATAGTCCATCGGGGTCCCAGTTCGGGTCCTTTATCTGGTCCAGGTTCTTCATAATCAGTAACAAGCATGACATCCTCATCTGGGAACTCAAAATTCATAGATTGGTAATCATCAACTGCTTGATGAGCCAAATGATCAACCAACACGCTTCCTTTGATTGCTTTCTGAGTAGTATATTGGATATCATACTCTGTTAAAATCATCTGCCATCTTGCTATTCTTCCAGAGAGGGCAGGTTTCTCAAATATATATTTGATAGGATCCATCTTAGAAATCAGTAAAGTGGTATGATTCAACATATACTGTCTTAGTCGGCGAGCAGCCCAAGCCAAAGCACAACAAGTTTTCTCGAGCAGTGAGTATCTTGTTTCACAGTCGGTAAACTTTTTGCTAAGGTAGTATATGGCATGCTCTTTTCGACCAGACTCGTCATGTTGCCCCAACACACACCCCATTGAATTTTCTAACACGGTCAAATACATGATTAGAGGTCTTCCTTCAACTGGTGGCATCAGAATTGGAGGTTCTTGGAGATACTTCTTGATTTTGTCAAAAGCTTCTTGACATTCATTATTCCATATCATCTCTTGATTTTTCCTCAGTAATTTGAAGATGGGTTTGCAGGTAGCAATCAAATGGGAAATAAATCGGGCGATGTAATTCAAGCGTCCCAAGAAACCTCTGACTTCTTTATCTGTACGGGGAACTGGCATTTCTTGAATAGCTCTCACCTTAGCCGGGTTGTCACACGGTGAACTGACTTTAATGTGTTTTGCTTTTAATCGCAATGTCGCGGATAGCGAGAGTCGCCACCGACTTTTCTTTTATCCAATAAGGAAAGGTGGAAAAGAACTGGAAAGACCTTAATTTAGATTCTTAGGTTCGGGAGGTACATTATACAAAGGGAAGGTGTTAGCACCCTTTGTATCCATGGTTATCCATGGGCTCTTAATTGCTCAATCATTTATGTTTTTCTCGTTTGAAAAAAGTGTTTGAAAAATGGGTAGAAAATGTTTTAAAAAGGAGAATTTAACTTTGTAATGATTCTCGTATGAATGTATACAAAGTGGTTATCTCGTTTAGTTTTGAAAGTCGTTTAGAAAAATATAACTCGGCAATGATTCTAGTACGAATGTATGCCAAGTGGTGATTTTCTAATGGAGGTTTTGAAAGCTGTAAGGTGTGAAAAGTAGTTTTAAGTTGTGAATAAGCAATTAAGAGTTATACCTATCCAAGGTCTTTGCGGGCATTTCCTATCCTTATGAGGGTAAAACTGTCCTCACTATTGAGAAGTAAGTAGTTTTATCCTTTGGATGTAGAAGGGTCATCGAAGGGTCATTGATTGGTCATCGAAGGCAACAGTTGTGAGGATACCTTAGCATTCGAAGGGACTATCATCATTTAATCGTAGGCTATACCGAAGGGTCATCGAGGGACAAAGGCAACATTCGAGGGGCTATGATGATTTAACCGAAGGGTCTTTGCTAAGTGTATCCCCATATTCGCGGGACATGACCGTAATACCGTAATCGGAGGGTAACAAAGAGAGGTCCGAGATCACTTATTTAAAGGCAAAGTTTTACAATTATATAGATAGCCGTAATCGATTAGGTAATTAGGTTCACATTAAAATTGATGAAATCAATACATTAAAATCAGCTAGGTAATTTAGGATGCATCTCCATATTAAAATTAAGTAATTCAGAATCCATCTCCATAAGGGTATCCCACACATAAGGTGGAATACCTAGCCGGCCGTTTCCTCGGGAATATGTAAGCCTTTACACCATTCAGCACACGGGTTAGAGCATCGAGATAAAGTATAATTGGAAATTGCACCACAACACAATAGTCATTAAGTCATGCCAAATGATGCAGAATTATAATAAATCTTGATTAGATAAACATAAGGCAGAACAGAAAAGAACAAAACAGCCACTGTCCCGTTCGCTCCTGCTTCGCCTAGCGAAGGCTTAGCGAGTGCTCGCTACCAGCTCGTTTAGCGATGTGCTAGCGAGCGGCTGCTGTAACACCTCAAAATTTGCCCTCCTCTCTTGGGACTAGCATTAACATTGTGCATATCATTTTAGGTCATTAGGCATTGCATATTGCATATCATGTGGTTACATTGTGCAAGCTATCCTCTCAAGTCTTGATCAGAAGATGAGGAAGTCAAAGTGCAAGCCTAGGGTTTATTGACTGATCATTGGCCATCTGAGGATGTGGAGGTTTAAATTAGGGTTTTATGATTCTCAAAGGATGTTGGTCTTCATCTTGATTGCAATGATACATCATCATCATCATGGTTTGATATCATCAGGAGATGCAAGAGATTGAAGCAGATTCCTTGAGATTAGGGTTTTGACCACTGGTCAACCCTAATCAGTTGCATTGGGCCAGTCAGGGCATGGTCAGGAGATGGGGTTTATGATGGTTATGGGGTTCATTCTATGATTATATTGAGCTTATTAAGGCTAGGGTTTCACCTTTGAGCCATTTCAGTTGAAGATTGGGGCTCAGATTGATCTATGCATTGCCAAATTCATCTGTCAGTTGGAAAAGTCAACTGTGGTCAACTGTACATGATCTGATGGATTTGGAGGTGGAAATGAGTTGGATAAACTTCATTCATGTTGGAACAAGTGTTATATGACATCTCAAAGCTTAAGAATGAAGAAAATCAAGTCAGAACAAAAACTGCCAAAAATAGAAAGTGACTTGTAATGGAAGTTTCCAAAAATGGAAAGTTTTGGACCTCAAGACCACGTGTCCAAGGAAGCTTCAAATGAAAATTTGTTCAACATGAAAGTTGTAGATCTTGTTCTCACCTTTCCAAAAAGTCCAAGAACTTGAAAATCCCATGTATGGTTGGAAAATTATGGCTCAGTGAATTTCAAAAATGACCCATAATCAGGAGGCCATAATTTCCACATGGTTTGTCCAAATTGCAAGTTCTTTATATGCACAAACTCCATTTGACATGTACTTTCATGGTGCATAATTGGATTTTTTCAAAAGTGGTCAATGCAAAAAGTCAAATTTCAACTGGACAGTTAAATGGACCAAGGGCAAAATTGTCCAACTTGTGAAATAATTGGAATTTTTGAGTGGGGATTTTTGCTACACCTCATAAATGGTATTTGAAACTTGTTGGAATCATCATAACATGGCTAGGTTTCATGATTTGGAATTTGGCTTGTAAAATGAAATTGCAAAATTGGACAAAGTGCTATCACATGTGGAATTTCCAAAATATTCATCCAATGGGAGTGAAACAAGTTGCAACAGCTCACACATGTCATTTTGAGAGTGTGTGAGCTGTCCATGAGGTGGCAATGAGCTGGCTTTGGAAAATACCATTTTGCCCTTACTTGAAATTAACCATTTTCACTAACAAATGCAATTTGGTTAATTAGCATGGTTAATCATGGTTTAAGCACACATATATATTTCTAATCACACAATAATCCTAACAGAAAACTCACACTTCCCAAAACCAGATCTGAAAACTCTTCATTCTCTCAAAATTCCTCAAGAACACAAAACCTAAAAGTTCATCAAACTTCATCAATTTTGGCTCAATTCTCGAATTTCTTTTGGCATTGGATTCCTTTCATCATCATCATCAACTGTTTGTGGAAATTGGAGTGAAAGGAGTGCTGAATCGCAACTGTCCAAGCAAGCTTCATTCATGGAAAATCGAGTTTTCGAGCAATAGAAGTGAAGTCAATGGAACCTAATCACATCATCCAATTGCCTGGACCTTCCACCGCATCTGTTTGAGGTCGAAGCACACAAAGAATAGCAAGAACAGCACTGTAATTTCCAGGTATGCCAAAATTCGAATCTCACGTTTTGCTCGATTGATATATGCCTTGTGTAGTGCGTTTCACATAGATCGTAGTGATGCTTCTTGTTTTAGAAATGATGAACTATATAGGATGAAATCTGGATTTAAAGATTGGATACCAAACCCTAACTCGCTCGATTCAGATGATTTAGGAACTTTTAGGTCGAATTAGGTTGATATTTGGATTGTATGTAGTAAGACGGTTCTAACGGATATTCACTTGTTCGTTTTGGTGTTGATTTGAATTTCGAGTGTTCTTGAGTTGCTGGATGAAGAAGAAGAAGTTTTCTGGAAATAAGACATGTTTGATCTTTAATTTCATTTGAATTTTTGAATTAGGTGTTTCCCTCCCCCGCGCCCAGAAATTACAATTATGCCATTACTGAAAATTAATTAATTAATTTAATTCATTAAAAATTGTTAAAAATCACAATGACCTTTAAAAATTCACCAAAAATCATAGAAAAATCAGAAAAATATAGGAATTTTTGTGTTGACTTTCTTGTTGACTGTAGAATTTATTTGACCTATTGATTGAAGTAGTGCATGGTAGAAATTAGGTTTGACCTAGGGTTGATTAACATGTGTGACATTTTGATACATTCTACCATTTTGATTGTGAAATGCTCATGCTTACAAATAAATGCTTGAAAATTTTTGTGGTGATTGTGGACTGGTTGATGCTTATTTACATGTAAATTTCATGAATTTTGGATTCCTGGTGTTTGAGTTATGAATTTTGGAATCTAGGTGTGACAATTTGTGTCACACCTCATTGTGTCAACTTGCTGGATTTATTTGAATGACCTAGACTTGTTAGAATGGAATGAAATTTTGCATGGATTTCATTAACATGTTAAGATGCTATGTGTATTTTTCTGGATTTTTCCACTGCATTTTCAATTTGATTGCTATTTTTCATCTCTGTTGGTCAAATATGCAAGCTTGTGTGACATAGGTTGGTAGATCTTGTGTGAAATGCTCATATGGTATTGAATGATCATGAAATTTGGTATGATAGTTGTAGACACATGATGTGACATCCCTGTTTTAGTCCCACTCATTTCTTTACTGTTTTCATTGACTTGTGAATTTTTGAAGTGAATGCGTGAGTTGATGTTGTGATTTGGCTCATATAATGGTGTCTGTTTTTGTTTGATTTTCATTGACATAGTTCCCTTTTCTCAATTAAGCTGAAATTTGATATGCCATACCTTGAATAGTCCCTGTTTAGGTGTAAATTATTTGAGGATTTTTGGATTTGTTTTGATATGGAATTGGATGCAATAGTTCTGTTTGGATGTTTTGTGTTCCATTTGACATAAGTTGACATGTTTTGGTCATGAAATGAATGTGGTGGATGACATGGACATGGGACTAATTGTGTTGGCTTTTGTTTGACATTAATTTGACTTTGGTTAGAGATACCTTGCTGTTTAGGAATTTTTCTTGCTTTTGGACCCTAGGCTTGGCCTAGTGGTCTTGTTGCTAACATTTGCTTGATTTTTCAGGATGAATAGCACAATGCTCATGGAGAATGATCCAAGTTGATTGAAATGATGTTGTTTGATGTTTGTACACTAACATAACATTGTTTTGTAGGTTGTGAAGTTTGGGCTTGAGCTCATAGCTTGCCTTTGTTGTGCATTAGTTTGTATAGTCTGACTGATTAATACTTACTGTTTATTTTTGTCTGTCTGAGTACTAACTGTGTTTGACTGTTTCCAGGTACTTTTAGTTGCTCAGTTCCTTGTGAACTTTTGCTTTGCTTTGCTTAAGCAACTTGCATTGAGGTATAACTTCCTAACTTCATGTAGTCTGGAGACCCGGTCTGTTATTTGACCGGGCAAACTGTCTGAAGTCCTCCTTAAGAGGCAATGGTTGTGATTGTTTAAAATTGTGCCTAAGCAGGTAAAGTCCTTAATCAAGGCAATTGGTGGAAGTTAGGGATAAGCAATCTATCCCCCACTATTCAGTTGAGTCTTCTCCTTGCTCCCATTACATGGTTGTAGCATTGAGATCACAAGCCCAAGATCTGTGCAATGCACATTGTGTCAGAGTCTCTGAGTATAGAAGGGTTCCCCCATTCTGGACCCATGCTCATTTGTCAGAAGCTCTCCCTGGTTAGGGATAAGAGCTGTGAGGTCTGATCCTCACTTCACCTCTCATCTGCTTCACCTTAGCCTCGTAATGGCAAGGTTAAGAGCAAACACAGCCCGTACAGATGACTTGCTGAGGCAGTCAAACCTATTGTGTGAGCCCCTTGTTTGGCTATAGTGCGTGCTATGTGGATATCTGTTTGAGATGCTTGTTCTCATTTGATGTATGCTTGAATTATTCTGTATGCTTGTGTGCTTGCTTCTTTCCTGGATAGGAGTAGTTTGCTTATGCAAGTAGGATAGAAAACTGAACTTAGGGCAACGATGCATGACAACACTAGGCTCGAGTCCAGCTCCCTAGTAGTGCGTCTTCCCCCGGTTTCTGGCTGAAATCTTTTTCCCTTTCAGGGGAACTACATCGCCCTGATCCTTGTTCCAGACAAGGTATGTAGGCAGGGGGTCGTGCGAGACCTCTCCGGGCAACCTTTTTCTTTTTATTTGTGTTTACTTGTTATCTGACTGTGTGTTTGGGTTCGGATGCTGACGTAAGCCCAGTGATTGGCTGTCGGGCTCCACGTTTGCCGTTTTGTACATGTTTTGGTTCGGATGCTGACGTAATTCCATCGAGTGGTTGTCAGGCTCCATGTTTGCCACCCTTGCTTGTTTGTGTGTTTTGTGTTGTTTGGCATGCGTAAGCCGAACTACAGTGGCTCTGATTCTTATTCCAGACAAGATATGTAGGCATAAGGTGCGATACCTTATCGAGCTCGTTCCTCCTAACCCCACCTACGTTCCCCGTGTGTGTGTGTGATGTTTTAGCAACCTTTTCTTTTCTTAGAACGTGGATCCCGTCGAGTACGACGGACGTGAGGGGTGCTAATACCTTCCCCTTGCGTAACCGACTCCCTTACCCTTTCTCTTTGGTCGCAAGACCATTTCCTTTCCAGGTTTCTCTGAGCGTTTCCTTTCCCTATCTTGGGATAAATAACGCGCAGTGGCGGCTCTGTGTGTGTTTTGTTTTTAGCTCGCCGGTTGATTTTTCGCAGGATGCGACAGCTGGCGACTCTACTGGGGAAATGGGTAGATGTTGACCTGTGCTGGTCCATCTTCCCTGAGCGAGTCCTTCTTAGCGTTTTAGGATAGTTTAGGTTGCTTGTGATGTTTGATTTATTGCATTTATTATTCTGACTACGTATATATTTGCATTAATGTCTGCATGCATCATACTATCATGTTGTTGCCGTCCTCTGTGCAGGTGGTTCCTCTGTTTGGGGTGGGTGTTCTGAGTGGGGCTAAAACCCAGGCCCGAGTATACACCTAGGACTAGTGTGGTCTCATGTCGCCTCTTTCGTGTTAGGTTAACATGTGCTTGGCGGCGTGATGTACCACAAACCGGACGAGGTTCAGTTGATAGTGCTTTCCTCTGTGGAGTATCCACTTTGGTTGAGTTACTTCATCTGAGCTGTGGACTCTGGTGACCGATCATTTCCCGGATCTTTAGTTTAGACGGTCTCAGGAGAGCTACAATGGCACACCCGAAAGGGCAAACCCATTGAGTATCTCTGCCCGATTGTCGAGACTATTATCCGCCTTAGGATGACCTGTTTAGAATTTACCTGTGAGGGGAGGGTGATTCTTTCAGATGCATGATCAGATGGGCCCAGATGGTGACTTTTGTTCCGTGGGTCTTATTTATAAGTCGGATTTATGGTCATTTATTGCCGAGACGCCGGAGTGCTGTCCGTGGACATTTATCAGTGGGGATCCGTTTATTTCAGGATTCCCCGGGCCGATTCAGATGGTTGTGGGTGTCTGCTCAGAGACTGATGATGATGAGGATGTATCTGTCTTCCGTTTATTTCGGAACCCGTGGGTCTGATTGATGATTGTACACTCCTCAGATGGTTAAGATCAGTTCAGAGACCAGATTCAGTGCAGATGATCAGATGGCTTGGAGGATGGCAACATATTGCATTCATTCATCAGCATCATTACATCTTGCATTAATTGCATCTAACACATGTTTACCCATATGCAGGGACATTTTTGATCGAGATCCTGGTTGAGAGATTTCTTTGCTCAGAGATGAGGACCGGTTTGAAGCCCGATGTTGTCTACAGTTTCTTCGATCCTGAGATTGGTGTGCTGAAGGAGATGATAGCATTGATCACACCCGACCATGTGGGGATGTTCAGAGAGGCATACGGTAGTATTCTGAAGACGGTTTTCAGACTCACTGACAGTGATCGAAGTGCCATTCATACTCTTCTCCAGTTCTATGACCCGGGGCTGAGATGTTTCGTATTTCCAGACTATCTGTTGGGACCTCTGATGGAGGACTATGCTAGCATCCTGGGTATTCAGATCCGTGATCAGATTCCTTTTCATGTCACTAGATCAGAGCCAGATGTCCTTGGAATTTCACGTGCTCTGTATTTGAGTCCGGAAATGGTCAAGGAAGGGTTTGAAGGAAAAGGGGAAGTTACCTGGATTTTATTTGAGTTTCTTGGAGGCTAATGCCAAGGAACATGCTGCTTTGGGTAACTGGAAGACGGTGTGTGCATTGATTGCCGTGAGCATTTATGGGATTGTTCTGTTTCCTAATCAGAAGAATTTTGTGGACCATAATGCTATCAGATTGTTCATGCAGAGAAACCCTATTCCTACTCTGGTCGGAGATGTTTACTACTCGGTGCATAATAGGAATGAGAAGAGGCGCGGTGGTTTGATCAGATGCTGTTCTCAGTTGCTTTTCAAATGGTTTAGGGGGTATTTGCCTTCTCGAGGTGCCTTTGTTCAGATTGATCCCAGTGTCAAGTGGTCCTTCAGGTTGATGGGTTTGCGGGCTGATGATATTGCTTGGACTCATAATGGTTTGGCTGGACGGGATTTTATATGTAGTTGTGGGAGTTTACCTAATGTGCCTTTGGTGGGAGTTCAGGGTTGCATTAATTACAACCCAACGCTTCTCAGGAGACAGATGGGGTTTGCTGTAGAGGGTCCTCCTCTCGGGCGAGAGATTCAGGAGTCCTTTTATTTCCCGATTGATGGTAACCAAACCAAGCTGAGGCAAGTGTTGGATGAGTGGCGAGATATTCAGAGGAAGGGTAAGGTTCCTTATGGTAAAGTCAACAGTCGGTATTTTCCTTTGTTTGAGGATTGGTTGCGGAAGAGGATTGAAGCTACATTTCTACCATTTCCTGGAGGTGATCCTGTGTGTCCTATGATTGAGGGTCCAAGTTCTTCTGTCAGCATGGAAGAATTCCTTGAGATGAAGAGGGCCAGAGATCAGTTACTTGCAGAGAAAGCTGAATTGGAGAGAAGTGTTGCTCGGCTTCAGACAGCTAATCAGGAGATCAAAGTGAAGATGGAAGATCAAGACAAGCGACATGCCCTAGAAGCCAAGCGCTTTGAGATGGATACAGCCTACTATGGGATGATCAGCCAAGCTTTAGCATCATCCAACCGGGAGCATGACATCACTAAGGATAAGCTGTTCAGAGCATTGAAAGTCATTGAAGATGAGAAGAGAAGGCAAATCCTAGTGAGGGATCAGAGAGATGAGAGAGCCAGAGTCCTCGCTGCAGAGTGGGAAGCGGAGAAAGCAAAGATCAGGGCTGAGAGAGATCACTACATGGCTGAGAGGGACCATTACTTCAGGCAGATGAAGATTCATCAGAAGGAAGTTGGAAGACTACAGCAGGAGAACACAGAGCTCAGGTTCGCCGCAGAGTTCGCGAGGATGGAAGATGAGATAGGGCCCTCTGTGGGACCCTCATCTAGCTAGATCTTTCATTTGTGTTGGATTACCGTCAGGCTTGTTGACGGAATTCACTTGTCTGTATTTCTTTCCTATGCTGGAGGATTGTATTTGAATTTTATCTGGTTGATGTATGACTATGGCACTGATTGTGCCCTATTTGGTTATGTTATGGTGATTTTTCATTCAGTGATTGGTTTTCAAGCTTTATTTGCTTTACTGTATGCACTCGCACAAGCACACACATGGTTGGGGGTATCATGCCGAATCACATATCTCCGAGCCACACGATGAAATCAAATGCTGAATGACTGAATATTGATGCCAGGATCAAGAGACAAAGTGTCCTTCATATGGATAGACACTGCATCCATGCATTGATCATAATAACCTGTGTTTTATTTTGCAGGTATTTGTTACTAACGTGCTTGTTTGTGACAGGAATCATTGCTCGCGCTCGAAGAACAGTACCTTTGCACTCAACACGCCCTCACAGATATTATACCAGAAGGAATACACCCAGACTCATGGAGTTTCCCAGTGCAGATATGCTTGAGCTAAAAGATAAAATGAATGAGTTGATCAACATAATGCAAGGTTTTGCAGTTGGTCAGAAGGCTCTGGCAGACAAGGTTGAAAAGCTCGAGCGGGCTTCTGCAGCAAACAGTGGGGTTAACCTGGATGGAGTCTCCAACCAGGGGCTGGGGTCTCGAGACGGTGGAAAGAGGACGACTGTGGGCCTCGTGAATAATGCTGGTGGTAATGGTGGCGCTGGTGACCAACCGGGTCCGAATATGCAAGATAATTTTGTGCCTCCGTTTTATGGGTTTGATGAAGATCAGGAGGAAGATAGAGAGGCTGACCAGTTCTCGATACAGAACGAGCCGTTTGTGCCGTATAATGCTCCACCTCAGAATAAGGAGATTCAGCTGTTGGCTGAAAAGATAAAGGTCTTGGAGAGCTATGCCACGCCCGGAGTGGTGAATATGTCTAATATGGGGTTGGTAGAGGGGATCGTTATTCCGCAGAAATTCAAAGCACCTACTTTTGACCGATACAATGGGAGTTCTTGCCCAGAGACTCACCTTCAAGCATTCGTCCGCAAGATCTCTGCGTACACGGCAGATCAGAAACTGTGGATGTACTTTTTCCAGGACAGCCTGTCTGGAGGATCCTTGGAATGGTACACCAAGCTGAAATCTTCTGACATCAAAAGCTGGCAAGATCTTGGGGATGCGTTCTTCAAGCAATACCAGTTCAACGCTGACATGGCTCCGAGCCGTACCCAGCTGCAGGGTATGTCTCAGAAGCATAATGAGGGATTCAAGGAGTATGCTCAGCGGTGGAGAGAACTGGATGCAAGGGTGCAACCTCCGCTTGTGGATCGTGAGATGTCTGACTTGTTCATGGGGACCCTGCAGGGGCCGTTTGCAGAAAGAATGGTGGGTTGTCCTGTCACCAATTTCTCTGACATTGTGGTGGCAGGAGAAAGAATTGAAAGTTGGTTAAAGCTGGGTAAGATCCAGGGTACCGCTTCTGCGTCTTCTTCCGGTTCAAAGAAACCGTTTGGTAACAATGGGGGTCAGAGGAAAAAAGAGGGCGATACCAGCGCCGTGTATACGCAGCGTGGACCCAGTAGGGACCATTACTTTCAGCACACTGCTGCGGTAACAATCCCTGCTGAGCCGCAATCCGCACCGCAACAACAGCAGCAACAGCAACAGAGACAACAACCCTTTCAGCAGAGACAGCAAAGGGCTGGTTATCAAGTTCGGGGCAGAGCACAGGACAGACAATTTGATAGGCCTCCGGTGACCTATGCTTTCTTGTTCAAGAAGCTGCAGGATTTGGGCCTAGTGCAAACCAGAACTCTGGCACCTTTGAGACCTGATCAAAGGCCAGCCAGCTATGACGAGAACGCGAAGTGTGAATTCCACTCAGGTGCGCCTGGGCATAATATTGAGAACTGTAAAGCTTTTAAGCACACAGTTCAAGATTTAGTGGATTCCAAGGCCATTAATTTTGCTCCATCTCCCAATGTCAATGCAAACCCCATGCCTGCGCATGGTCAGAGGGGAGTAAATGCCATCTCTGCGGAGAATAGAATCGGACTGTCTGATGTTGATCAGCTGGAGACACCTTTGGCTGAGGTCAAGAGGCAGTTGTTAAAGAATGGGGTTTATCCGGGCTGCGGTCGTGTGTGTGCTGAGTGCACAGTTTCTGTGAACGGTTGTGAGCTTCTGAGGAGGCATGTCCAGGGTCTGATGGACAGTGGTAATATTCTGATTGAAAGGACTGATGAAGGGAAAGAGGAGGTCTCCACCATAACCATTTATTATGATCCGGTGGATTTGTCGAATCTTACTGAAGAGGCTCCAGTTACCATCACGGTACCTGGGCCAATTCCCTACGACAAAGATGATGCCGTGCCATGGCATTATGGGGGGGAGGTGTACTGTAATGGGGAGAGGTTGGAGGAACAATCTGCAAGTGAAACCACCGTGCTAAAGGTGGATAATGCCGGTCCCAGCGGTTTCACTCGCAGCGGTAGGCTGTTTGCTCCGGATACTCTGAGGAGGGGGGAGGAAGAAAAAGATAAAAAAGAAAAGGCCGAGGCTTTAGCCAGGGCAAAAGGGAAGGCTGTGGTTGAGAATGGAGCTACTCCTGTGATGACACCGGCGCCTGCGGGGTCGGAAAATAAATTTGATGATGAAGCTGAAGAATTCCTCAGAATAATCAAAAAGTCGGAGTATAAACTGGTTGATCACTTGCAGCAAACTCCGTCCAAGATCTCAATTCTTTCATTGTTGCTGAGCTCAGAGGGGCATAGGGAGGCCTTATTGAAAATATTGAAGAAGGCGTATGTTCCTCAGGAGATCACCATCAATCAGCTGGAGACGGTCGTATCCAATGTGCATGCTAGCCATGGGTTGGGCTTTACGGATATGGACCTGACAGTGGACGGAAGGAACCATAATCGGGCGCTACACATAGCAATGGAATGCAAGGGAGCCGTGCTTTCGCATGTGCTGGTTGATACCGGCTCCTCCTTGAATGTGTTGCCAAAGAAGGCCTTGGCTAAACTGAACTGTGACGGGCTGATCTTGACCCCGACTGATTTGATTGTGCGGGCATTTGATGGGTCAAAACGGGCTGTGTTTGGGGAGGTGGAACTGCCAGTAAAGATTGGACCAGAGGTGTTCAAGTCGACTTTTTATGTTATGGACATTCAGCCGGCATACAGTTGCCTGTTGGGTCGCCCATGGATCCATGCTGCGGGAGCAGTTACTTCGACTTTGCACCAGAAACTGAAATATGTCTGGGGAGGTCAGGTCGTTACCGTCTGCGGAGAGGAGGACATTTTTGTCAGCCACCTGTCTTCGTTCAAGTACGTGGAGATGGATGGTGAAATATGGGAGACGCCGAGTCATGCTTTCGAAACCGTCAGGGTGGAGAATGCTCTGTTCGCAAAGCAAGAGGAAGAGAAACCATCCATCGCTTCATACAAACAGGCTGCTGAGGTGGTCAAGAGCGGAGAGGCTCCGGGCTGGGGCAAAATGATGCTGGTCCCTGAGAAGAAGGATCGTTTCGGGGTTGGATATCAGCCGGGCCGAGGCTCTGGACAAGGAAGAGGACGTCGTACGTCAGTAACCTTCACAAGTGCCGGAATGCTGGATCCGGATCACATTTGTATGATGGGTGAAGATACTGATAGTGACTGCGACATCGACCAATGGATAAAGCCGTGCACACCAGGGATGGAAATCCACAACTGGAAGGCCGAAGAAATCATCCGGGTCACTCTCCTTGAAGAGTAATATTTTTCTTGTTTTCTTTCTTATTTGCATGAAAGCCATACGTGTTGCCCGACACGTAATGGTCCATTGTAAGGGCCACCTCATGTTTAAATTTGCAAGAATTTTGCATCATTAATAAAAGGATGTTTTTCAGTTAAAAGCGGTGTTCCCTGTTTTTCATTTATTTTTGCAGTTTAAAAATAAAAATAAATAAAAATGGCAATGTTTTCATTTTTCTTTTTCAATTTTCTCACACCGGTTCTAAAGCAATGCATGAATCAACATTCATGCAGATGCGATTCCTCTCCGGATCTCATTGATAACAATCCTGTTACACCCTTGTATGACTTCGACAATCCGATCTATCTTGCTGAAGAAGAAGACGAAGAAGATTGTGAACTGCCAGGGGAATTAGCCAGGTTGTTAAAACAAGAGGAGAAGGTGATTCAGCCGCACGAAGAACAGATTGAGGTCGTGAATTTGGGTACCAATGAGATGAAGAAGGAAGTGAAAATCGGGGTTGCTTTGGAGGAAAGTGTAAAGAGCAGATTGGTAGTGCTGTTGAAAGAGTATGTCGACATCTTTGCCTGGTCTTATCAAGATATGCCAGGGTTGGATACCGATATTGTTGTGCACAAGCTACCGTTGAGAACAGATTGTCCTCCAGTAAAGCAGAAGTTGTGCAGAACTCGACCTGATATGGCGATGAAAATTAAAGAGGAAGTGCAGAAGCAGTGGGATGCTGGTTTCCTTGCTGTCACTAATTATCCGCCATGGGTTGCGAACATCGTGCCAGTCCCGAAGAAAGATGGGAAAGTAAGAATGTGTGTGGACTACCGAGATCTGAATAGAGCTAGTCCGGAAGATGATTTTCCATTACCTCACATTGACGTGTTGGTAGATAATACAGCTCAATTCTCGGTGTTTTCCTTCATGGATGGTTTTTCTGGCTATAATCAAATCAAAATGTCGCCAGATGATATGGAGAAAACAACGTTCATCACACCGTGGGGTACCTTTTGTTACAAGGTAATGCCATTCGGTCTCAAGAATGCCGGTGCTACTTATCAGAGAGCCATGGTGACTTTGTTTCATGATATGATTCATCATGAAATTGAATGCTATATTGATGACATGATAGCAAAGTCCCAGACAGAAGAGGGGCATTTGGTAGATTTGGATAAGTTGTTTGACCGGTTGAGACAGTTCAGACTGAGGTTGAATCCGAATAAGTGCACGTTCGGAGTGCAGTCCGGTAAATTGCTGGGGTTCATTGTAAGTGAGAAAGGAATCGAGGTTGATCCTGCAAAGGTAAAAGCAATAAAAGAAATGCCTGAACCGAGAACAGAGAAGGAGGTTCGTGGTTTCTTAGGTAGATTGAACTATATTTCGCGGTTCATATCTCATCTAACAGCCACGTGTGAACCGATATTCAAATTGTTGAGAAAAGATCAGACGGTCAGGTGGAATGATGATTGCCAAGCGGCGTTTGAAAGGATAAAAGAGTATTTGCAGGAGCCTCCGATTATGATGCCTCCTGTGGAGGGAAGACCGTTAATTCTGTACCTGACAGTCCTCGAGGGGTCTATGGGGTGTGTATTGGGGCAGCATGACGAGTCTGGTCGAAAAGAGCATGCCATATACTACCTTAGCAAAAAGTTTACCGACTGTGAAACAAGATATTCACTGCTCGAGAAAACTTGCTGTGCTTTGGTCTGGGCTGCTCGCCGACTAAGGCAGTACATGTTGGTTCATACCACTTTATTGATTTCCAAGATGGATCCGATCAAGTACATTTTTGAGAAACCAGCATTGACCGGACGGGTTGCGAGGTGGCAAATGATTTTGACTGAATATGATATACAGTATACTTCTCAGAAAGCGATCAAGGGGAGTGTATTGTCTGATTACCTCGCTCAGCAACCCATTGATGATTATCAACCGATGAAGTTTGAATTCCCTGACGAGGACATCATGTTTCTCAAATCGAAAGATTGCGAGGAACCGATCCCGGAGGAGGGGCCTGACCCTGAATCCGAATGGATTCTGATGTTTGATGGGGCCGTTAACGTGAATGGAAGCGGTGTTGGTGCTGTTTTGGTTACGCCGAAAGGATCCCACATTCCTTTTGCTGCCCGGCTAACATTTGAGTGCACCAACAACGTGGCTGAATATGAAGCTTGTATACTGGGTATTGAGGAGGCGATTGATTTGAGAATCAAGAACCTTGTCATATATGGAGATTCAGCTCTGGTGATAAATCAGGTTAACGGAAAATGGTATACGCATCAGTCTCATTTGGTTCCGTATCGAGATTATACGAGGAGATTGTTGACGTTTTTCACCAAGGTGAAGATGCATCATGTGCCTAGAGAGGAGAATCCTTTGGCAGATGCTTTGGCTACTCTAGCCGCCTTGATTAAGGTGCAGAGGTGGAATCAGTTCCCCAGTGTCGAAGTTGGACGTCTGGATAGGCCGGCTTACGTGTTTGCTGTTGATACAGCGCCTGATGATGAGAAGCCGTGGTATTATGATATCAAGCGCTATCTTGAGACGCAAGAGTATCCTGAGGGAGCATCCAAGAAAGATAGAAAGACTCTGCGGAGGTTAGCCATGGTGTTCTACCTCAATAAGGATGGGGTTTTGTATAAGAGGAATTTTGATTGGGTCTTGCTCAGATGTGTTGATGATGCGGAAGCAAGCCAATTGATGAAAGAGGTTCATGAGGGATCGTTCGGTACCCATGCCAGTGGGAATGCAATGGTGAAGAAGCTGCTGAGAGCAGGTTATTACTGGATGACAATGGAGGCCCAATGTTTTAATTTCGTGCGGAAGTGTCATAAATGCCAGATTTATGCTGACAAGGTGCACGTGCCTCCGAATCCGTTGAGCTTAATGTCGTCTCCATGGCCGTTTGCTATGTGGGGCATTGATATGATCGGAAAGATTGAACCTACGGCTTCGAATGGGCACATATTCATATTAGTGGCTATTGATTACTTCACCAAGTGGGTAGAAGCAGCCTCTTATACGAATGTGACGAGGCAGGTCGTGGCCAGATTTCTCAAGAGAGACATCATTTGCAGATATGGGGTTCCCGAGAGAATCATTACTGATAATGGTTCTAATTTGAACAATAAGATGATGGCAGAGTTGTGCCGGGAATTCAAGATTGAGCATCACAATTCTTCTCCCTATCGTCCGAAGATGAACGGGGCGGTTGAGGCAGCCAACAAGAATATAAAGAAGATTGTGCAGAAAATGGTGGTAACCTACAAAGACTGGCATGAGATGTTGCCGTTTGCATTGCATGGGTATCGAACGTCGGTACGTACATCTACTGGGGCAACTCCTTTCTCATTAGTATATGGGATGGAGGCTGTGTTACCCGTTGAGGTTCAGATTCCCTCGTTGAGAGTCCTGATGGACGTGAAGTTGCAAGAGGCTGAATGGGTAAGGACCCGGTATGAAGAGTTGAGCCTGATTGAGGAAAAGAGGCTAGCGGCCATCTGTCATGGGCAGTTATACCAGCAACGGATGAAGCGTGCTTTTGACAAGAAGGTACGACCTCGGGTATATCACGTAGGTGATATGGTGCTGAAAAGGATCCTTCCTCCTCAAAACGATCGGAGGGGCAAATGGACGCCGAATTATGAAGGTCCATTCGTGGTCAAGAAGGTTTTCTCTGGTGGAGCCTTGTTGTTAACGACCATGGATGGTGAGGATTTTCCATCCCCTGTGAATGCGGACGCAGTTAAAAAATACTTCGTATAATAGACCCGCTAGACGAAAAGAACAAAATAGTCCAGGCAAAAATGGGCATCCCGGCGAACCAAAAACAGAAAGAAAGGTTCGGGCAAAAATTAGGGATAAAAATGAAAAATGTACACCCGGCAAGTCGAAAACCTGAAAAGGCGACTTGGGCAAAAAGGGGTATCCCGGTGGACTGAAAACCCGAAAGGGCGGTCCAGGCAAAAGAGGGATTGAAACGAACAACTGCGTCTGGCATGATCGTTTGTACTTTGGTTAAAGCATCATGGATAATACCCGGTAGGGATCAGTTGGAATTGTCTTGTTCAGAAGGCAGAAAGCATGGAGAGTCTGAGGACATATGGGGTGTAACCGAGTTGGAACTCGATGAGATTACGGGTTTCACATTGCCATTAGGATAGATTTTTCCTTTTGAGCGCAATTACCTCTTTTCAGGAATTGCTTCCTTTTGTATTGCTCATTTGAGCCACACTTTTCCAATCAATAAAATGCATATTCAGTCAAGTAATTTTGTTTTTGTCTTTCATTATTGCTTTGATTGCAAAAACATCCGATTATTTTGATAAAGAATTATTGCATTTTTAAGATATACAGGTTCCTTCCAATGCATGTCTATAAGATTGAAAGCTTGAAATCTTATTTGGAAGGTGGAGTGACCCAAGTGTTGAAATCTTGACACGCCTGGGGCACGGTTTTATCTAACGGTCTGTTTTGCAGGTACTGTTAGGAATTTTTCACTCACGTGCAGGTTGTGATGTGGAAGCTTTGTAACAGATCCCCAGAGAGTTCGCTCAGGAACGAATGAATGAAAGAATGACGGAGACGTTGAGACGTACGATGGTCCTTGATGATAATCAAGAAGACTCTTCAAAATCGGAAGATTTGAAAGTTTGTAGAAATTCCCCAGAGGAGGACGGTAGAGGACGACGAGAGACGTCCGACGACCCTTGAAATTAATCAAGAAGACTCTTCAAAGTCGAAAAATTGGAAAGTATGTATAATCCGAGGAGTTCGATCTTCGTCGAGCGCGGAGCGATTGGGAATACAAGATGATGGAGCAGAAAAGGTCCAGACGAGTCTGGAAATTTTCAAAAGTGGAAAGTTGATACGGGATTGGGAGGTAGATACCAGGGTTCGACGAGTCGACGGGTGTTTTGTACCAACTTTTCTCATTTCCCGGCTAAGTCCCCAAGCAGAGTCATAGGACTAGCTCCCCAGCAGATCCAAGGTCTGTGGTTTCTCCCAGCCGAGTCAGGATGATTATCCCGGCAGGTTTAAAACAGTGTTTCCTCAGCAGCCAGGTCAGAAGGTTGCTACTCCCCGAGTGGAGCGGGTTTCAATGAAATATATCTCCAGCAGTGTGCATCCTACCAGTGGATTGGACGAGTTTCCATAGCAGACGGATTTTTGCATCCCCAGCTGAGTTGATTCTACCTATGGATTGCATGGGTTGTCCCCAACGGAGTGGCATTTGTTTCCCTAGCAGGTTCAGGATGGTCATCCCCAGCGGGTGTCAAATCAATGTTTCCCCAGTCGCCGGGCCTGGAGGTTGCTGTTTCCCCAGCGGAGCTCTTTGTGAGCATTTCCCCGGTGAAGTCGTCAGGTATCTGTGAGGGTTTCCCGAAGCAGAGTCAGGATTGATATCCCTAGCAAGTCGAAGACTGGTGTATCCCCACAGAGTGTTGGTGGTGCTTATCCCCAGCAGTTTCCCGAGCGGATTGGGTGCAAAGGAGGTTCTTCCCCAGCAAGGGCTACCTTTTCCCAGCAGCAACGTTATTCCCCAGTAGGGTGGAATCAGAGTATTGACGAGTTCCTCAGCAGAGTGTCTCGTGCTCCTCAGAAGAATCCCTTGAGGGGGATGCTTTTTATGCATTCATCATGTAGAATAAGCATAGCATATTGCATAGAAAAAATAATAAATAGCGTAGCATTTCCATAAGTATGGAGCATTACGCAGAGAAAAATCGGTCATTCATCATTGCAAGCATAAGCTAGTCTCAAACCGTGGTTACTGTTCGAGAAGTAGTTTTGCCCAAAGGTGAAGAGGTGTTACTCCGAGGAGTTCAGCATCGTGATTGAATCGAAGATATTCCCCGGTAGTGCGATACTGTAGTAATTGTTTTCCGTCAAGCCGAGATGGGAAATGTTTGGCGTTCAGCGCAATTCAAGCCGTGGTTACCGCTTGAAGCTTTGGTGCACCAAGTGGTGAGGATGTTACTCTGAGGAGTCTAGCATCATGACGTCAGATCAGCAGTGTTCCCCAGTAGTGCGATATTGGAGGAAATGTTTCCGTCGGACGGAGATGGAAATAAAACCAGAGGACGTTACGCGATCAGCGCGATTCCGGGGTTCAAATGGAGAAAAGGAGATACTGAGGTATTGTCTGGGGTTCAAATGGAGATGGAGTTGAAGATTATATCCAGGATGAGGTCCGCAGGATTATCTTCTGTTCATGTGTCACCTTAGACTCTGGCTGAGGCCAATGGAGGTCGTTATAGGTGTCTTCTGAGGAAGAGTTACACATGTTACCTTCTTTGTGAAGGTATACCCTCTGACATGTCGCCCTCAGAGTGGTTTGGTGTTATTTCCGACGTTGCCAGCGGAATTATCACGAGAGATTGGAGAAAAGGAAATGTTGAGGCATTTTCTGGGGTTCAAATGGAGAAAAGGAAATACTGAGGTATTTTCTGGGGTTCAAATGGAGAAAAGGAGATGTTGCGGCATTTTCTGGAGAACGGGGTTCATATTGGTGATCGCGAGTTATCGTCAGGCGACTGGGGTTCAAACTGGAGATTGGGGTTCATTATTTTGGCAAAAAGGAGTGCTGAGGCATTTTCTGGGGTTCAAATGCAGAGATCTGAGGATCGTTTGCGCAAAGAAAATTTTCGGGGTTCAAGAAAATGAAAAAAGATAAGAAAAGTTTTGGGGTTCAAGAAAAGCTTAAAAAGAAGAGATGATAATCCCGCAGGGATGTGTGGTGATCAGACCATGGTTATCCCTGAGTTACCATTTATTTTGGTATCCAGGTCGACGTTTTTCGAGATTGTTTCTTCGCCGATGCTGACAGGCGTTGTTAATTATTTTCCCATCAGAGTGCAAATTGTTCGTCTGTTCTTGGTATTCAATCACTCTTCATCCTGATCATCCGAAAGCCGAGGCTATTCGTATCGACAGGTTCACAGTGGATTGAATAGGGGCAGCTGTAACACCTCAAAATTTGCCCTCCTCTCTTGGGACTAGCATTAACATTGTGCATATCATTTTAGGTCATTAGGCATTGCATATTGCATATCATGTGGTTACATTGTGCAAGCTATCCTCTCAAGTCTTGATCAGAAGATGAGGAAGTCAAAGTGCAAGCCTAGGGTTTATTGACTGATCATTGGCCATCTGAGGATGTGGAGGTTTAAATTAGGGTTTTATGATTCTCAAAGGATGTTGGTCTTCATCTTGATTTCAATGATACATCATCATCATCATGGTTTGATATCATCAGGAGATGCAAGAGATTGAAGCAGATTCCTTGAGATTAGGGTTTTGACCACTGGTCAACCCTAATCAGTTGCATTGGGCCAGTCAGGGCATGGTCAGGAGATGGGGTTTATGATGGTTATGGGGTTCATTCTATGATTATATTGAGCTTATTAAGGCTAGGGTTTCACCTTTGAGCCATTTCAGTTGAAGATTGGGGCTCAGATTGATCTATGCATTGCCAAATTCATCTGTCAGTTGGAAAAGTCAACTGTGGTCAACTGTACATGATCTGATGGATTTGGAGGTGGAAATGAGTTGGATACACTTCATTCATGTTGGAACAAGTGTTATATGACATCTCAAAGCTTAAGAATGAAGAAAATCAAGTCAGAACAAAAACTGCCAAAAATAGAAAGTGACTTGTAATGGAAGTTTCCAAAAATGGAAAGTTTTGGACCTCAAGACCACGTGTCCAAGGAAGCTTCAAATGAAAATTTGTTCAACATGAAAGTTGTAGATCTTGTTTTCACCTTTCCAAAAAGTCCAAGAACTTGAAAATCCCATGTATGGTTGGAAAATTATGGCTCAGTGAATTTCAAAAATGACCCATAATCAGGAGGCCATAATTTCCACATGGTTTGTCCAAATTGCAAGTTCTTTATATGCACAAACTCCATTTGACATGTACTTTCATGGTGCATAATTGGATTTTTTCAAAAGTGGTCAATGCAAAAAGTCAAATTTCAACTGGACAGTTAAATGGACCAAGGGCAAAATTGTCCAACTTGTGAAATAATTGGAATTTTTGAGTGGGGATTTTTGCTACACCTCATAAATGGTATTTGAAACTTGTTGGAATCATCATAACATGGCTAGGTTTCATGATTTGGAATTTGGCTTGTAAAATGAAATTGCAAAATTGGACAAAGTGCTATCACATGTGGAATTTCCAAAATATTCATCCAATGGGAGTGAAACAAGTTGCAACAGCTCACACATGTCATTTTGAGAGTGTGTGAGCTGTCCATGAGGTGGCAATGAGCTGGCTTTGGAAAATACCATTTTGCCCTTACTTGAAATTAACCATTTTCACTAACAAATGCAATTTGGTTAATTAGCATGGTTAATCATGGTTTAAGCACACATATATATTTCTAATCACACAATAATCCTAACAGAAAACTCACACTTCCCAAAACCAGATCTGAAAACTCTTCATTCTCTCAAAATTCCTCAAGAACACAAAACCTAAAAGTTCATCAAACTTCATCAATTTTGGCTCAATTCTCGAATTTCTTTTGGCATTGGATTCCTTTCATCATCATCATCAACTGTTTGTGGAAATTGGAGTGAAAGGAGTGCTGAATCGCAACTGTCCAAGCAAGCTTCATTCATGGAAAATCGAGTTTTCGAGCAATAGAAGTGAAGTCAATGGAACCTAATCACATCATCCAATTGCCTGGACCTTCCACTGCATCTGTTTGAGGTCGAAGCACACAAAGAATAGCAAGAACAGCACTGTAATTTCCAGGTATGCCAAAATTCGAATCTCACGTTTTGCTCGATTGATATATGCCTTGTGTAGTGCGTTTCACATAGATCGTAGTGATGCTTCTTGTTTTAGAAATGATGAACTATATAGGATGAAATCTGGATTTAAAGATTGGATACCAAACCCTAACTCGCTCGATTCAGATGATTTAGGAACTTTTAGGTCGAATTAGGTTGATATTTGGATTGTATGTAGTAAGACGGTTCTAACGGATATTCACTTGTTCGTTTTGGTGTTGATTTGAATTTCGAGTGTTCTTGAGTTGATGGATGAAGAAGAAGAAGTTTTCTGGAAATAAGACATGTTTGATCTTTAATTTCATTTGAATTTTTGAATTAGGTGTTTCCCTCCCCCGCGCCCAGAAATTACAATTATGCCATTACTGAAAATTAATTAATTAATTTAATTCATTAAAAATTGTTAAAAATCACAATGACCTTTAAAAATTCACCAAAAATCATAGAAAAATCAGAAAAATATAGGAATTTTTGTGTTGACTTTCTTGTTGACTGTAGAATTTATTTGACCTATTGATTGAAGTAGTGCATGGTAGAAATTAGGTTTGACCTAGGGTTGATTAACATGTGTGACATTTTGATACATTCTACCATTTTGATTGTGAAATGCTCATGCTTACAAATAAATGCTTGAAAATTTTTGTGGTGATTGTGGACTGGTTGATGCTTATTTACATGTAAATTTCATGAATTTTGGATTCCTGGTGTTTGAGTTATGAATTTTGGAATCTAGGTGTGACAATTTGTGTCACACCTCATTGTGTCAACTTGCTGGATTTATTTGAATGACCTAGACTTGTTAGAATGGAATGAAATTTTGCATGGATTTCATTAACATGTTAAGATGCTATGTGTATTTTTCTGGATTTTTCCACTGCATTTTCAATTTGATTGCTATTTTTCATCTCTGTTGGTCAAATATGCAAGCTTGTGTGACATAGGTTGGTAGATCTTGTGTGAAATGCTCATATGGTATTGAATGATCATGAAATTTGGTATGATAGTTGTAGACACATGATGTGACATCCCTGTTTTAGTCCCACTCATTTCTTTACTGTTTTCATTGACTTGTGAATTTTTGAAGTGAATGCGTGAGTTGATGTTGTGATTTGGCTCATATAATGGTGTCTGTTTTTGTTTGATTTTCATTGACATAGTTCCCTTTTCTCAATTAAGCTGAAATTTGATATGCCATACCTTGAATAGTCCCTGTTTAGGTGTAAATTATTTGAGGATTTTTGGATTTGTTTTGATATGGAATTGGATGCAATAGTTCTGTTTGGATGTTTTGTGTTCCATTTGACATAAGTTGACATGTTTTGGTCATGAAATGAATGTGGTGGATGACATGGACATGGGACTAATTGTGTTGGCTTTTGTTTGACATTAATTTGACTTTGGTTAGAGATACCTTGCTGTTTAGGAATTTTTCTTGCTTTTGGACCCTAGGCTTGGCCTAGTGGTCTTGTTGCTAACATTTGCTTGATTTTTCAGGATGAATAGCACAATGCTCATGGAGAATGATCCAAGTTGATTGAAATGATGTTGTTTGATGTTTGTACACTAACATAACATTGTTTTGTAGGTTGTGAAGTTTGGGCTTGAGCTCATAGCTTGCCTTTGTTGTGCATTAGTTTGTATAGTCTGACTGATTAATACTTACTGTTTATTTTTGTCTGTCTGAGTACTAACTGTGTTTGACTGTTTCCAGGTACTTTTAGTTGCTCAGTTCCTTGTGAACTTTTGCTTTGCTTTGCTTAAGCAACTTGCATTGAGGTATAACTTCCTAACTTCATGTAGTCTGGAGACCCGGTCTGTTATTTGACCGGGTAAACTGTCTGAAGTCCTCCTTAAGAGGCAATGGTTGTGATTGTTTAAAATTGTGCCTAAGCAGGTAAAGTCCTTAATCAAGGCAATTGGTGGAAGTTAGGGATAAGCAATCTATCCCCCACTATTCAGTTGAGTCTTCTCCTTGCTCCCATTACATGGTTGTAGCATTGAGATCACAAGCCCAAGATCTGTGCAATGCACATTGTGTCAGAGTCTCTGAGTATAGAAGGGTTCCCCCATTCTGGACCCATGCTCATTTGTCAGAAGCTCTCCCTGGTTAGGGATAAGAGCTGTGAGGTCTGATCCTCACTTCACCTCTCATCTGCTTCACCTTAGCCTCGTAATGGCAAGGTTAAGAGCAAACACAGCCCGTACAGATGACTTGCTGAGGCAGTCAAACCTATTGTGTGAGCCCCTTGTTTGGCTATAGTGCGTGCTATGTGGATATCTGTTTGAGATGCTTGTTCTCATTTGATGTATGCTTGAATTATTCTGTATGCTTGTGTGCTTGCTTCTTTCCTGGATAGGAGTAGTTTGCTTATGCAAGTAGGATAGAAAACTGAACTTAGGGCAACGATGCATGACAACACTAGGCTCGAGTCCAGCTCCCTAGTAGTGCGTCTTCCCCCGGTTTCTGGCTGAAATCTTTTTCCCTTTCAGGGGAACTACATCGCCCTGATCCTTGTTCCAGACAAGGTATGTAGGCAGGGGGTCGTGCGAGACCTCTCCGGGCAACCTTTTTCTTTTTATTTGTGTTTACTTGTTATCTGACTGTGTGTTTTGGGTTCGGATGCTGACGTAAGCCCAGTGATTGGCTGTCGGGCTCCACGTTTGCCGTTTTGTACATGTTTTGGTTCGGATGCTGACGTAATTCCATCGAGTGGTTGTCAGGCTCCATGTTTGCCACCCTTGCTTGTTTGTGTGTTTTGTGTTGTTTGGCGTGCGTAAGCCGAACTACAGTGGCTCTGATTCTTATTCCAGACAAGATATGTAGGCATAAGGTGCGATACCTTATCGAGCTCGTTCCTCCTAACCCCACCTACGTTCCCCGTGTGTGTGTGTGATGTTTTAGCAACCTTTTCTTTTCTTAGAACGTGGATCCCGTCGAGTACGACGGACGTGAGGGGTGCTAATACCTTCCCCTTGCGTAACCGACTCCCTTACCCTTTCTCTTTGGTCGCAAGACCATTTCCTTTCCAGGTTTCTCTGAGCGTTTCCTTTCCCTATCTTGGGATAAATAACGCGCAGTGGCGGCTCTGTGTGTGTTTTGTTTTTAGCTCGCCGGTTGATTTTTCGCAGGATGCGACAACTGCTGGTTTTGAATTTGATGGCAGCATGATCTCCGGAACCCTGAACTTTGTGGCATTGAATTACAGGAATAGCATGGACAAACATTCAGGATATTCAAGCATATTTAAATTCGCATGTGAAATCAAATTACATATCCGAAAATTTAATCATGATGCCTTATGTATGTAGAGATTATCGATTAAAAGCATAAAACATTAGAGATACGCAAACCTGTTTGCAACCGAGCTGCGATGTTGAAGGGACTGACCACTCTTGGTATCAGATGGAATTGGGCGGCGGTAGCTTCGGAGCGGATGAGCAGCCTTTAGGGTTTCTTTACTCGGAATTCCTTAAGCTGGTCTCCAGGGTTTCTGTGCCAGGGTTTCCGTCCGTCTTCGTCTGTTTTCGTCCCCCTTTTCGTGACTGAAGCTTGGCTATTTATAATGCTCTTGTTGTGACCTAATGGGCTCAGAATGAAGCCCAGAAATTCTGATATTCGCAAGCTTCGCTAGGCGAAGGAGTTGCTCGCCTAGCGAGCAAGCTAGTTTGGGCTTTTACTGGATCTGGTGCTTCGCTGGGGCGAGTGTCATAACGAGGGGTTCGCTAGGCGAAGGAATTGCTCGCCTAGCGAGCGAGCTAGTTTGGGCCTTTTTCTGGAGTGGGTCCGTTGTGAGCTGGCCTTTTGTTCCTTTAAGGTCAGTGCCTTGCAGAATAAGTCGGAGTGTCTTGAAAAATGTTTTATAAGATTAGTGGGCAAATTTTGGGGTATGACAGCTGCCCCTGTTCAATATTCTTGAACTGAGAGAGTTAGGATGGCAAGTATGTCGTTCGTGGTCTGGAGGTGGAAGATTATTGAATACTAGAATGCCCCAAAAATTTGCACTTGTCAATCGAGAGGTGGGCTTAACGATGCCATCCAGGAAGTTTGATGATGGAAACTTCAGAGCGTGTCGTACATTAGACGATATCTGAAGACATGGATGTCATACTGGGTCACACGCTAGACCGTATAGTGAGTCCTCCCTTATGCTATCGACTTCGCTGGGGAGTCAGGGTGTGTTATACGCTGCTGGGGATAAGGGATCAGAATGGATCATACGCTAGACCGTATCTGAATACCAGAGTGAGTTGTTCATTAGGCGGATGACTTCGCTGGGGATGGAAGATCAGAATGAATCGTACGCTAGATCGTATCTGAGTTGCAGAATGAGCCGTCCATTAGGCCGTATCTGAGGATGGTGGAATTAGAATAGATCGTACGCTAGATCGTATCCGAGTTGAAGATCCAAAGGGGTCGTATGTTAGGCCGCATTGGAGTTGCGGAATGAGCCGTACGTTAGGCTGTATCTGAAGGAGAAAGGGTAGTCGTATGCTAGACCATGTCAGAATGTACCATACGCTAGGTAGCATCTTAGCAGCAGAATGAGCCGTTCGTTAGGCTGCATCTGATGAAATAAAGGTCAGACCGGATCGCACGCTAGATCGTATCTGAGTAGAAGAATGAGCCGTCCGTTAGGCTGAATCTGATTGTGAAGGGGGTAGTCGTACGTTAGACTACACGTCAGAATGTACCATACACTAGGTAGCATCTGAGGAGATGAACATCCGAATGGGTCGTACGCTAGACCGTCTTGAGATAATTGAAGGAATCATATGTTGGGCTGAATCAGAATGAACCGTACGTTAGGCTATACCTGATGATATTTGTATATGTTGTATCCGCAATAAATGTCTGGGATGGGCTTAGAGATGCCATCATTAGGAGAATGTCAGAGAGTTTGTCACATGGATTATATCCGAGAGCTGTATTCGAATCTTGAATGTGATAAGGAGGATAATTAACCTGAAAGATCAAGTTAGTTTCATGCAATGTCATGGTGCCTGAGATGTTTTATGCCTGCGAACACGGTATGCATGTGCATGCTATGAAACAATGTAATGTATATGATGCGGAATGAAATAAATGTGAACATTGTATGCAGGTATGTGATGTGAAATGATGTAATGAATGCACTATGCGTCTGAAACGTTCTTCCAGGGGACTCTACTGGGGAAATAAATCTAGCCTTCTGGTCGGAGATATTTGTACTGATGACCCTGTCTCAGCTGGGGGTATTTGATTTCTGTCTGATGGTAGAAACATTCGACAGAGCCTGGCTGGGGGATAGAAGAGATGACCAATTTGTCTAGTGATGCCAATTTCTTCAGGGGAATAACCAGTTTTTGTTGGGGAACAGGATTTGTAACCGGACTTGTTGGAAAGCATGGTTAGACCTTATCTTCGATCCTAAAGTCTTTCAGTAACTGTTATTGCTATTTCATGCATATTTTTTCGGTAAACATCAATCATATTCAAATGCATATATCAATTCAAATTAAATCAATGGACGTCTATGCAAACAAAACAGAGAAAGTAAAACAAAAGCATCTTTTTGGAAGATGAAATGGTATCGACTTTGAAAGAGGGCCTATAAACAGGCAATTTGAGTACAAGGAGACAGAAATCCTAGTAAGAGGAAGTCGTCCAGAAAACAAAGAGAAAGCTATGCAGAAAAAGTCCCATCGATTTTAATTCCACTACTGTCATTATGTCTTCAAGCCTCTCATCTCCTGCTGTCGGATAAAAGCGATGGGCTTGTTCAATCCCTTTGATTTGGGTGAAGCTGACCGAGAACGGGACATAGTCATACGCTTTAATCCCTAATTTTTGCCTGGACCGCCTTTTCAGGTTTTCAGTCCACCAGGATACCCCTTTTTGCCCAAGCCGCCTTTTCAGGTTTTCGACTTGCCGGGTGTACATGCGTAGTATTTTTTTAACTATGTCCGTGTTCACGGGATGCGGGGATTCTTCGTCATCCATTGTAGCAAGCATCATGGCTCCACCAGAGAATACCTTCTTAACTACAAATGACCCTTCGTATGTGGGAGTCCATTTGCCCCTAGAATCACCTTGTGGTAGAATGATACGCTTTATTACCAAGTCGCCACTTCAAAATTATGGTGTTTTATTTTGAACTGCGTGCAGAGTTCAGTAATCATCTTGTTGTGCAAATTAGCACCATTATCAGTGATAGCTCTTTCAGGAGACAACAGGTTTCTCAAATAGATCTTTGATAGAATCCATCTTAATATGAAGCGGTATGATTCAACATATACTGTCTTAGTCGGCGAGCAGCCCAGGCCAAAGCACAGCAAGCTTTCTCGAGCTGTGAGTATCTTGTTTCACAGTCGGTACCTTTTTGCTAAGGTGGTATATTGCATGCTCTTTTCGACCAGACTCGTCATGTTGCCCCAACACACACCCTATTGAATTTTCTAACACGGTCAAATACATGATTAGAGGTCTTCTTTCAACTGGTGGCATCAGAATTGGAGGTTCTTGGAGATACTTCTTGATTTTGTCTCGGTAATTTGGAGATGGATTCGCAAGTAGCGGTCAAATGGGAGTTAAATCGGGCGACGTGGTCCAGATTTACGATTTCGATCGATGCCCCATGCGGCTGAATAGTCCTTTCTTCTTGCAGTAGTCTGGCAAGTTCTAGGTACTTCACAATCTTCCTCACTTCCATCCTCGGCTTGGTAGATCGGATTTTCAAAGTCATAATGAACAGTAGCAGAATTACTATCAATAGGATCCAGAGTGGATATGGATCGGTAATTTGTTACGTGAGTGTGTGCAAGAAAACATAGCTTGTTTGAAAAATGACAAGAAAGATAAAAGAGCGCAATATTTGAATGCAAAAAGGTCCATTGATTTATTGAATGTGAATATGCTTATAAAAATGACAAAACCTTTAACAAAATTTAATACATTAAAATAAGCAATAACAATTACTCCTGACTAAAGGAAATCGGGATAGTGTCTTCAGCCTTCCAATTGGAGTCCGTCACCAATTGTTGGGAAAATCCAGCTATCCAAGTCATAATCGTTATCAGTATCTTCCCCAGCATTGACAGTCTCGTCATGATTAGGCAGAGGAGCAATGATGACATTAGGAGTCTCCGGAGGATCAGAGGTAGCCGCCTGTATCTTTCCACTTCGAACGCCGCTTTCAACATGTTCACCTGTTAATATAAGCTCAGTGAAACCCAATGAGGAACTCCTCAATAGATGGCTGTAGAATGGGCCAGTCAGTGTGCTCATGAACATGTCCACTAACTCTCTGTCGGTCAGAGGAGGTTTGACTCTGCCAGCCAAATCTCTCCATTTTTGAGCATATTCTTTGAAGCTTTCTTTAGATCCCATAGTCATATTCTGCAACTGTAACCGAGTAGGTGCTAATTCAGAATTATACTGGTAATGCTTGTAGAAAGCTGTCGCTAAGTCAGTCCAGGTGTGGATGTCAGAGCTCTTGAGCTGATAGTACCATTCTAACTGTGTGCCAGACAGACTCTCTTGGAAGAAATGGATCCATAGTTTCCTGTTAGTGGTATACGGCTGAATCTTTCTCACATAAGCTCTCAGATGCATCTGAGGACAAGATGCCCCATCGTATATAGTGAAAGTGGGGATCTTGAATTTGCGAGGAATGACCACATCGGAGACCAGACCCAAGCTTTCGAAATCCAGACCGGGCGCCTTCTGACCCTCCATAGCTAGCATGCGTTCTTCCAGCAACTTATATTTAGCATCTTTTGGAGAGTACAGTTCATTTTCATAATCTTCATCGTCGTCCTCCTGGTTGAGAGGATTAGCATTCTCATCTTTCGAATCATTTTCTGTCTCCTCTTCTTGATCCTTTGGAAGTCTAATCTTGACTCCCGCAGCCTGTCCTTTAAGCCTTCTTCCTAGGTTAATGTAACTCACAGGTTTCTTGTCTTTCTTCTCGAGCAATAGAGCCTTTAGTTCCTCCTGCCCCTTGGATAAGTTCAAGATCATCTCCTGGAGTTGAGCATTCTGAGCCTGGAGATTTTTGACAGCTTGTTCGAGGTCCATTTTTCTGTTTGCAGAAAAACCGTGAGAACATTGATCCCTGTAGAGTACCTGTTATGCAATGTGATGTTATGCTATGCCATGTATGAAATATTTTCCATGTTTTAAAGTCCTTGAAATGGTTAGTACAATGCCATGATGTCATGATGTTATGATGTTATGAGGTTAAGATGTTATGTAAATAATAAGCATAAACAAGTCACACAATCATTCCTAGGTTTTAAGGCATGCATGAGTTCCATAGGTAAGTACCCTCCCCACTGAAGTCTGGTTGGTTCAACCTATCCTAGAATAGTAACCGGGTTCTAGAAGGATCTCAAATCATTGACCTTCCTTTAAGTCCACTTCAGTGCAACACCAGGTGGTTGACCGAAGCTTCCCTAAAGTCCAATCTCAAAGAGCGTAGTATCGAGTCTCAACCAACCTCAGTCGGAACCGAAGTCAGTTATCTCACTACTTTCTAATGGCTAGGATGAGTCAATTAGGGTTCTAAAGGTCTGGTTAATGCTTTGATGACACCACGCGAATGCCAAATTTTTCCTCAAGTAAACATGAGGAACATCAGGACATCCAAAGTGTCACATTAACCGTAGCCATCATTTTAACCATTCCGGTATACGCCGGATAGTCGCGATGATCTATTGCTACTTACCTAAGGTACACTAGATCCGGGTGTAGGATCTTTCACTCAAGCATAACATACCCAAGCAATCCCTTAAAAGTAAATCAGACAATTTAAATAAGTGATCTTGTTTTTAAGGTAACCTCTCTTTTTAAGGTTCCCCAGCAGAGTCGCCAGTTCTGTCACACGGTGAACTGACTTTAATGTGTTTTGATTTTAATCGCAATGTCGCGGATAGCGAGAGTCGCCACCGACTTTTCTTTTATCCAATAAGGAAAGGTGGAAAAGAACAGGAAAGACCTTAATTTAGATTCTTAGGTTCGGGAGGTACATTATACAAAGGGAAGGTGTTAGCACCCTTTGTATCCATGGTTATCCATGGGCTCTTAATTGCTCAATCATTTATGTTTTTCTCGTTTGAAAAAAGTGTTTGAAAAATGGGTAGAAAATGTTTTAAAAAGGAGAATTTAACTTTGTAATGATTCTCGTATGAATGTATACAAAGTGGTTATCTCGTTTAGTTTTGAAAGTCGTTTAGAAAAATATAACTCGGCAATGATTCTAGTACGAATGTATGCCAAGTGGTGATTTTCTAATGGAGGTTTTGAAAGGTGTAAGGTGTGAAAAGTAGTTTTAAGTTGTGAATAAGCAATTAAGAGTTATACCTATCCAAGGTCTTTGCGGGCATTTCCTATCCTTATGAGGGTAAAACTGTCCTCACTATTGAGAAGTAAGTAGTTTTATCCTTTGGATGTAGAAGGGTCATCGAAGGCTCATTGATTGGTCATCGAAGGCAACAGTTGTGAGGATACCTTAGCATTCGAAGGGACTATCATCATTTAATCGTAGGCTATACCGAAGGGTCATCGAGGGACAAAGGCAACATTCGAGGGGCTATGATGATTTAACCGAAGGGTCTTTGCTAAGTGTATCCCCATATTCGCGGGACATGACCGTAATACCGTAATCGGAGGGTAACAAAGAGAGGTCCGAGATCACTTATTTAAAGGCAAAGTTTTACAATTAATTAGATAGCCGTAATCGATTAGGTAATTAGGTCCACATTAAAATTGATGAAATCAATACATTAAAATCAGCTAGGTAATTTAGGATGCATCTCCATATTAAAATTAAGTAATTCAGAATCCATCTCCATAAGGGTATCCCACACATAAGGTGGAATACCTAGCCGGCCGTTTCCTCGGGAATATGTAAGCCTTTACACCATTCAGCACACGGGTTAGAGCATCGAGATAAAGTACAATTGGAAATTGCACCACAACATAACAGTCATTAAGTCATGCCAAATGATGCAGAATTATAATAAATCTTGATTAGATAAACATAAGGCAGAACAGAAAAGAACAAAACAGCCACTGTCCCGTTCGCTCCTGCTTCGCCTAGCGAAGGCTTAGCGAGTGCTCGCTACCAGCTCGCTTAGCGATGTGCTAGCGAGCGGCTTCTGGTTTTGAATTTGATGGCAGCATGATCTCCGGAACCCTGAACTTTGTGGCATTGAATTACAGGAATAGCATGGACAAACATTCAGGATATTCAAGCATATTTAAATTCGCATGTGAAATCAAATTACATATCTGAAAATTTAATCATGATGCCTTATGTATGTAGAGATTATCGATTAAAAGCATAAAACATTAGAGATACGCAAACCTGTTTGCAACCGAGCTGCGATGTTGAAGGGACTGACCACTCTTGGTATCGGATGGAATTGGGCGGCGGTAGCTTCGGAGCGGATGAGCAGCCTTTAGGGTTTCTTTACTCGGAATTCCTTAAGCTGGTCTCCAGGGTTTCTGTGCCAGGGTTTCCGTCCGTCTTCATCTGTTTTCGTCCCCCTTTTCGTGACTGAAGCTTGGCTATTTATAATGCTCTTGTTGTGACCTAATGGGCTCAGAATGAAGCCCAGAAATTCTGATATTCGCAAGCTTCGCTAGGCGAAGGAGTTGCTCGCCTAGCGAGCAAGCTAGTTTGGGCTTTTACTGGATCTGGTGCTTCGCTGGGGCGAGTGTCATAACGAGGGGTTCGCTAGGCGAAGGAATTGATCGCCTAGCGAGCGAGCTAGTTTGGGCCTTTTTCTGGAGTGGGTCCGTTGTGAGCTGGCCTTTTGTTCCTTTAAGGTCAGTGCCTTGCAGAATAAGTCGGAGTGTCTTGAAAAATGTTTTATAAGATTAGTGGGCAAATTTTGGGGTATGACACGGGTCAACCTCAATTCCTTTACCACTGACAATAAAGCCCAAGAGTTTACCAGATCTTACTCCAAAGGTGCATTTGTTCGGGTTCAATCTCAACTTGTATTTCTTCAACCTCTCAAACAGTTTGTATAAATGATCGAGGTGTTCTTCTTCAGTATGAGATCTGGCTATCATGTCATCCACATATACCTCTATTTCATGGTGGATCATATCATGGAATAAAATCACCATAGCATGCTGGTATGTTGCCCCTGCATTCCTTAAACCGAATGGCATTACTTTGTAACAGAAAGTGCCCCATTGCGTCACAAACGTAGTTTTCTCCATGTCCTCAGGTGCCATCTTAATCTGGTTATAACCTGAGAATCCATCCATGAATGAGAATACCTTGTGTTGAGCAGTGTTATCTACCAGAACATCAATGTGCGGAAGTGGAAAGTCATCTTTGGGACTCGCTTTATTCAAATCTCTGTAATCTACACACATTCGCACCTTACCATCCTTCTTTGGCACCGATACCACATTAGCAACCCATTGAGGATAAGAAATAACAACCAGAAAACCTGCATCAAATTGTTTCATAACCTCGGCTTTGATTTTCTCAGACATTTCAGGACGCATGCGTCGAACCTTTTGCTTAACAAGATGACAATCTTCCTTCATTGGCAAACGATGCACTACTATATCAGTATCCAGTCCTGGCATGTCTTCATATGACCAAGCAAAAATCTCTACATAGTCATGTAACATAAGAATCAATCTTTCTTTGACACTGTTTTCCAGGCCTGCTCCTATTTTGACTTCTTTCTTGTCTACTTCAGTACCCAGATTTACAATTTCAATTGATTCCTCATGCGGCTGTATAGTCTTTTCTTCTTGCAGTAACAGTCTGGCAAGCTCTCCAGGTACTTCACAATCTTCCTCACTTCCATCCTCGGCTTGGTAGATCGGATTTTCAAAGTCATAATGAACAGTAGCAAAATTATTATCAACAGGATCCAGAGTGGATATGGATCTGCAATTTGTTACGTGAGTGTGTGTAAGAAAGCATAGCTTGTTTGAAAGATGACAGGAAAGATAAAGAGCGCAATATTTGAATGCAAACAGTCCATTGATTTATTGAATGTGAATATGCTTATGAAAATGACAAAACCCTTAACAAATTAGCTATTTGTGCCCCGGGTATAGGCACAATGCTTTAAGAAGTTCAAAAAATTAAAAATTTGCAACACTAAAATAGCAATAACAATTACTCCTGACTAAAGGAAATCGAGATAGTGTCTTCAGCGTTCCAATTATTGAGTCCGTCACCGATTGTTGGGAAAATCCAGCTATCCAAGTCGCAATCGCTATCAGCATCTTTTACAGCATTAATCTGATCTTTGACTACCTTTTCAGAGCTAAATCCCAGGCCACATCTATCAGCCTTGTACGGTACATTGATCAGTTGACCCCAGCCAGTACGTCCACCATCTTCGACTACGGCTTGAGCATCTTTCAGAGAAATCATAGCAGGAGGAGCACGAATAACCTTGGGCACACGGGAGGTTGGCTTAAGGACAGGATTGGTCGGAGGAACTTCTTCAAATGATTGAGAAGGAGTCTCAAAGAATTCACCAGCCATCTCGACGTATCTGAAGGTATGCACACTACTGACAATATACTCTTCTTCTCCGCACACAGTGACAATCTTACCCTCTATTGGATACCTTAACTTTTGATGGAGAGACGAAGCTACAACACTTGCCCCATGAATCCAAGGGCGTCCCAGCAAGCAGGAATAGGAAGGACGAATGTTCATTACGTGAAAGGTAGTGTTGAAGACTTGAGGTCCTATCTTGATAGGAAGAACCACTTCACCATGGACAACGCCCTTCGCACCATCGTAAGCACGCACCACAACGTCACTAGGTTTCAGTTCAATGCTTTTACAGTCAAGTTTATCGAGCACAACTTTCGGTAGCACATTCAAAGAAGAGCCATTGTCGATCAATACGTGAGACAAGGTGATCCCCTCACACTCAATGGAGATATGCAGAGCTTTATTGTGATTCTTTCCCGCTGGTGTCAGGTCAGGATCGGAAAAGCCTAGGCCATTGTCAACAGCCAAGTTAGCAACATAATTTTCGAATTGATCGACAGATGTCTCCTGAGGTACATGAGCGGTCTTCAAGAATTTTATCAAGGTATTGGCATGAGATTCAGAAGATAACAACAAGGATAACATCGAAATTTTAGACGGAGTATGCCCCAGCTGTTCTACCACATCAAAATCACTCTTACGGATGATTTTCAGCATTTCTTCCATTTCCTGCCCGGCAACATCTTCGGTAGTAACTTCGACTGGTGTCCTTGACTGAGAAGGGTTGATTACTGGTTCCTTTCCTTGAGTTTCAGGGACGGGAGGTGAGATTTCTGGAGAAAAGATCCTTCCGCTTCGAGTAATTTTACTAGTCCCAACAATGTCAACGTCATTAGGATTAGTAGAATTATCATCTTGCTTCACGCCATGGATGTAAACATCACCTCCATAATTCCACGGAATGGCTTTGCTTGAGGAATACGGTATTAGGCCAGGTGCAATAATAATTAGGGGAGCTACCTTGGGCTCAGCAGTAATCTTCACAGGCACTTTAGTAGCGGTAATCTTCACTGGAACTTTGGACCTAGCAATCACAGATATTTCTTCAACAGGGTTTTCCATTTTAGGAATCTTTTCAAAGAGAATTGTACGATCATCCATCAGCCGTTGAATACCATTCCTCAACTTTAAGCAATCATTGGGTCGGAGTATACAGAGATCGCAACTTTCAGCACAACCTGGAAATAAACCAGCTTGCAACAAATTCTTCTTGATGATTAGGAGAGGAGATGTTAAGCCCGCTACATTAGTAATGTGAGAATTGTCATCCACCGCATTAACAGTCTTGTCATGATTAGGCATAGGAGCAGTGATGACATTAGGAGTCTCCGGAGGATCAAATTCAATTTCTCCAGCGTCGATCATATCCTGAATCTTATTCTTCAACAACCAACAATCGTTGGTATCATGCCCGGGGCTATCGGAGTGATATGCCCACTTGGCATTGGGGTTATAACGAGGAGAAGCAGTGTTGAGATTTGCAGGAGGGCCTCTGAGGGTAATTAAATTTGCTTTTAGCATACCCTGTAGTGCTTGTGCTAAAGTCATATTGATCTTGGTAAACTGCCTTCTTGGCCTGTCTTGTCTGTGCTGGAAGTTTTGAGATGGCGGTGCTGCAATCGTAACTGCTCCAACAACATGGTCACGATTTTTCTTGTTATGACCCCTTTGACCGTACACAACATTTGATTCATTATTCCCCTGATAGGACTTTTTGATGCTTGCAGAGGTAGACACCTGTATCTTTCCACTTCGAATGCCACTTTCAACACGTTCACCTGTTAATATAAGTTCAGTGAAACCCGATGAGGAACTTCCCAATAGATGGCTGTAGAATGGGCCAGTCAGTGTACCCATGAACATGTCCACTAATTCTCAATCAGTCATAGGGGGTTTGACTCTGCCAGCCAAATCTCTCCATTTTTGAGCGTATTCTTTGAAGCTTTCTTTAGATCCCATAGTCATATTCTGCAATTGTAGCCGAGTAGGCGCCAATTCAGAATTATACTGGTAGTGCTTGTAGAAAGCTGTCGCTAAATCAGTCCAGGTGCGGATGTTAGAGCTCTCAAGCTGATAATACCACTCTAACTGTGTGCCAGACAGACTCTCTTGGAAGAAATGGATCCATAGCTTCCTATCAGTGGTATACGGCTGAATCTTTCTCACATAAGCTCTCAGATGCATCTGAGGACAAGACGCACCATCATACTTAGTGAAAGCGGGGACCTTGAATTTGTGGGGAATGACCACATCAGAGACCAGACCTAAACCTTCGAAATCCAGACCGGGCGCCTTCTGACCCTCCATAGCTAGCATGCGTTCTTCCAGCAACTTATACTTATCATCTTTTGGAGAGTACTGTTCATTTTCATAATCTTCATCGTCGTCCTCATGGTTGAAAGGATCGGCATTCTCATCTTCCAAATCATTTTCTGTCTCCTCTTCGTGATCCTTCGGAATTCTAATCTTGACTCCTGCGGCCTGTCCTTTAAGCCTTCTTCCCGGGTTAATGTAACTCACAGCTTTCTTGTCTTTCTTCTTCTCGAGCAAGAGAGCCTTCATCTCCTCTTGCCCCTTGGATAAGTTCAAGATCATCTCCTGGAATTGAGCATTCTGAGCCTGGAGATCTTTGACAGTTTGTTCGAGAGCCATATTTCTGTTTAGAAGGAAGACCGTGAGAACATTGATCCTTTAGAATACCTGTTATGCAATGTTATGTTATGCTATGCAATATATGAAATGTTTTCAAGGACTTTCGGGATTTAACTTTGCGTAAACCACCAAAAAAAAAAGGGAACTTTCATTAATAATTTCTTTAATCAATGTTCGTTACAAAAAATAATAAAAATACAATGAAAGATCAAGTCTCCCAGGGACGGTTTCTTTTTGGGCGGAGATACGCATTGAGTCTTCGTTCCTCATTAAGCTGGCTGGTGAGCTCTAATGCTTTCTTCCTTTCTGCACCGAACTGAGTTTCAAAAGTATCCCTTTCCTCTCTCAACTGGATCCAGGATTTCCTCAATTCTTCGACATTGGTAGGCATATCTGGATAAGGAATCATCTGAGGGGCACCTCCTTCAACTTTTGGTTCAACGATCAGAGGTCCGATTGCAAGATATGGCATGGTAAGCTCACGAGCTCTGGCGCGTACCCATCTGAGATAAGGTTCCATAGGAATAGAGTTCTTCTGTCCTAAAGTACTTCTTTTCACCATGCCCCAAGCTCGTACAAACCTTTGACGGAGACCTTGAGAGTCGTTGTCATAGTCAAACACAGTGCCTTGAATAATTATTTCATGTGGACCATCTCTTCGAGCATAACCAAACTGACGTAGGGCTAAAGTTGGGTTATAAGTAATACCTCCTCTTATCCCCAGGAGTGGTACGTTAGAGAATTCTCCACAACGGTCAATGATGATAACATTTTCTTTGGGTTGGGGACACCAATGGACGTCTGCATGGGAGAGCGACATTATCCTTTGAGACCATTTCAAATTTTGCTCATTCTTCAAGACTGATTGACGAAGGTGCGAAATAAACCACCTAGATAATAAAGGTACGCAACACATGAGAGTCCCTTGCCTTTTCATAGTACGAGTGTGAAGGGAATGCAAAATGTCTCCAAGCAAGGTGGGCACAGGGTTATGAGTGGGAAATATCTTAACAGCATTCATGTCTATGAATTGATCCGGATTAGGAAATAGCACCAAACCATAGATTAGTAGTGCTAGAACATCTTCGAAAGCATGGATATTCATAACTTTTAGGAATTCTCGGGCCTTATTTATCAGGAATTTGGCAAGTAAACCCTTAACTCCACTTCTTGTTACCCAATTAGTTTCAATGTCAGACTTTGTCATGTGTAAAGCCGCGGCAACTTCTTCAGACTTCAGAATCTTTTCTAAACCACTGAAAGGTGTTTGATCAAGGATAGGTATCCCAAGCAGCCTGGAAAATTCTTCTAATGTGGGTACTAACTGATAATCTGGGAAGGTGAAGCAATGATGTTTAGGATCAAAGAACTGGAATAGAACTCTCATCATATCTTCTTTGAAACTGGTGGTAACTAAATTGAGGAGAGAACCATGTTTCTTGATGAACTGAGCATGATCGGGCAGCTCTGACACTAAATTCTTGAGTTGAGGAGAGATCGCCACAAGATTGATCCGGATGGTCTTCCTGGAAGCCATAGCCTGTTTGCAATGCAAAGTTAAACCCCTAAGTCCTTGAAATGGTTAGTACAATGTCATGATGTCATGATGTCATGATGTTATGATGTTATGATGTTATGATGTTATGATGTTATGATGTTATGATGTTATGATGTTAAGTAAGTAACAAACACAAACAAGTCACACCGCAATCATTCCTAGGTTTTAAGGCTTGCATGAGTTCCATAGGTAAGTACCCTCCCCACTGAAGTTTGGTTGGTTCCACCTGTCCTAGAATAGTAACCGGGTTCTAGAGGGATCTCAAATCATTGACCTTTCCTTAAGTCCACTTCAGTGCAACACCAAGCGGTTGACCAAAATTTCCCTAAAGTCCAATCTCAAAGAGTGTAGTATCGAGTCTCAACCAACCCCAGTCAGAACCGAAGTCAGTTATCTCACTACTTTCTAATGGCTAGGATGAGTCAATTAGGGTTCTAAAGGTCTGGTTAATGCTTTGATGACACCACGCAGACGCCAAATTTTTCCTCAAGTAAACATGAGGAACATCAGGACATCCAAAGTGTCACATTAACCGTAGCCATCATTTTAACCATTCCAGTATACGCCGGATAGTCGCGATGATCTCGTGCTACTTACCTAAGGTACACTAGATTCGGGTGTAGGATCTTTCACTCAAGCATAAAGTACCCAAGCAATCCCTTAAAAGTAAATCAGACGAAGGAACAATTCAAAAACATAAGTGGCCTTATTTTTTTAAGGTAACCTCTCTTTTTAAGTTATCCCCACCAGAGTCGCCAGTTCTGTGATACGGTGAACTGACTTTTGTGTTTTTGCTTTGGAAAGCAAATGTCGCGGATAGCAAGAGTCGCCACCGACTTTTCTTTTATCCAATAAGGAAAGGCGGAAAAGAACAGGAAAGACCTTTATTAGATTTTGGGTTCGGGAGGTACATTATACAAAGGGAAGGTGTTAGCACCCTTTGTATCCATGGTTATCCATGGGCTCTTAATTGCTTAGCTCACTTATGTTTTCTTTGTTTGAGAAAGTGTTTGAGAAATATGGTGTGTTTATAAAATATTTTGAAAGGAGAGTTTAACTTTGTAATGATTCTTATGCAAATGTATACAAAGTGTTTATCTCGTTTGATTTTGAAAGATGTTTAGAAAAATATAACTCGGTGATGATTCTGGTGCGAATGTATACCAAGTGGTGATTTTCTAAGAGATATTTTGAAAAGTGGGAGGTGTGAAAAGTATTTTAAGTTGTGAGAAGCGTTTAAGAGTTATACCTAACCAAGTTCTTTATAGGTATTTCCTATCCTTAGGAGGGTAAAATTGTCCTTACTATTGAGAAGTAAGTAGTCTCATCCTTTGGATGTAAAGGGACATCGTAGGATCGTCGATTGGTCATTGAAGGCAACATTTGTAAGGATACCTTAGCATTCGAAGGGACGATCATCATTTAACCGTAGGCTACCACGAAGGATCATCGAGGGACAAAATCATGTATTCGAAGGCAACATTCGAGAGACTATGATGATTTAACCGAAGGGTCTTTGCTAAGTGTATCCCCACATTCGCGGGACATGACCGTAATACCGTAAGGCAACAAAGAGAGGGCCAAGATCATATATTTAAAGGCAACATTCGTAATCAGTTAGGTAATTAGGATGAATCTCCACAAGGGTATCCCACAAATAAAGTGGAACACCTAGCACGCTACCTTCTTCGGGAATATGTGAGCCCTCACAAAATTCAGCAAACAGGTCAGAATACCAAATGGGGTGCAATCAATAGTTGCACCGAACAAAGGAATCGTAGCAGTAATAATGTCAGGCAAATAATACACAGCTATGATAGGACATGTCAGATAAACACAAAACAAAACAGAAAAAAAATCAGCGACTGTCATGTTCGCTACTGCCTCGCCTAGCGAAGGCTTGGCGAACACTCGCTACATGTTCGCTTAGCGATGTGCTAGCGAACGGCTGCGGGTTTTGATTTTAATAACAGTACGATTTCAGCAAGCTCCAAACCCTATGACATCCATTACAGAAATTACATGGTTAAACATTCAAGGCATCCATGCATACTTAAATCCACATGCAAAAACTAAGATATATTTATAAATTCAATCATTATGTCACATGTAAATTGGGAGCATAAAGCGGTAGTGGTAAGGCAAACCTGTTTGCAATTGAATTGCAACGTTGAATTGGCAGATCACTCTTAGGGTTGGTGCCGGATTGAGTTGGGCAGAGGTAACCTTTGTGCAGATGAGTTTCCTTCGGGGTTTCCTTTAGGGTTGCTCTGAATTCTCTTGGTTAGCCTCCAGGGTTTGCTGTCTGTCTCTGTCTTTTTTTATTTTCTTGAATGAGGTCTTGGTATTTATAATAGTTTTTGTGACCTAATGGGCTCAGAATGAAGCCCAAAATTTCTGGTATCCGCAAGCTTCACTAAGCGAGTGGTGCAGCGAAGGGTTCGCTAGGCGAAGGATTTTGCTCGCCTAGCGAGCAAGCCAGTTTGAGTCATTTTCTGGATTTAGCCACCTGTGTGCCGGGTCTTTGTTCCTTTAAGATTAATGTCTTGAAAAATGAGTTGGAGTGCCTTGAAAAATGTCTTGCAAGATTAACGGGCAAATTTTGGGGTATGACAGGTAGGGATCTCTTTTGAGTGGTTTTGATCACCAGGCATACTTGCATTGTATATCATTGCTTTTATCACTTCATTTACTAACCAAAAGTACAAAAATATGTCATTAATCTTTGTTACTTGCAGCTTAAGCAAACATAGGTCAAGCACTTCCTGAGCATCCTTTGTGCAAGAGATGATGGTATTTTCTTGAGATGTTGACCATATGATCATTTTGATAAGCTTATATGAGTTATGGTTCCATTTTGGAGCATTTTTCCCAAGTGGTGGAGATTCAAATTCATCAAAGCGTTTTCAGGTCATCTGAAGACCCAGACAGTCAACTGCACAGTCAACTGAGGACTTTGAGGTTAGGGAGGTGATTGAGACACTTCATTCATGTTCAAACAAGGTCCATTTGACATTTCAAACATCCATATTGAAGATTTTGAGGTCATATCAAAAGATTCCCAAAATGGAAAGGGACCTATAATTTCAAGTTTCCTAAAATGGTAAGTTTTCAGTCCACATTCAACTTAACTTTCCAACATCAAAGAAGCTTCAAATGAATTTTTGGTGAACATGAAAGTTGAAGATCTTTCTCTCCCATTTCCAAAAATTCCAAGATCATGAGCATCTGATGAATGGTTGAAGAATTATGATCAAATGATTGCCAAGTTTGCATGGAAGTTCAACATGGCATAACTTTTGATCCAAGACTCCAAATTGGTCCACTCTTTTTGCAACATGCTCCTTATGACCAATATTTTCCAAATCAAACATTGCATTGCATGATTTTAGATCACATGATCATTTGTCCATGCATGAACATTTTGGAGGAAAAATCAAGAAGTTAAATTTTGTTGATCATACATGCAAAATACCAATTCCATGTTGATTATTGGCTGATTTTAAGTGATTTCAAGGCCCAGCATGGCACTGTTCACGTGTAGCATGTACATGCTAAGCTCACTTGCATTTTTTTCACTACACCTCCTATTTCACTAATAATGTTTAGCTTTGGCTTAATCATTGTTTCAGTATCATTAACACACCATATAAAAGCAAAACCCTAATTTCATTTGAAGAGAACAAAATTCAGATCTCAAAATTTCCAAATTCCTTCCAAATTTTCTCTCTTCGAAAATCCAAATTTCTTGACACAAACCTTCAATCTCTTTGCATATTCGTGACCCCTGTGTAATTCTGAGCAAGAATCATCATCTGGATTGTTCGTTTGAGCTGGATTTCGAGCCACACAAAGCTTGAACATGAAGATGGATTTTGAAAATTGAGCTTCAATTTGGTGGATTCAAGTATCAATTCGTACATAAAGCTTCAATACACAAGTTGAGGAGAATACCTGGAGCTGGAGGAAGCTTGAATCAAAGAAATCAACTCACTGCTCTCCAAAAAGGTTGGAATTCGAATCTCATTATTCTTCATTTCATTGCCATGAATTGATAGATCTTGCACTACTGATGATCCTGTTATAAATAGAATTTAAAATGGATGAGTATTGAGTGAGATATGCTGATTTGAAGTTTTGATTGCAAGAATGTTTTGCTTTGATTTGCTTAATACATGATGATTTAGGCTTAGATAATGTGATTTTCTTGATCTACATGACGAGATCTTTCCAATGATATGCCTGTTGTTGATTTCTGCAAAAAAACAATTGGTCTTCTCCGCCTGGCTGGCCGGAGAAGACGGTGGAAACTTCCACCAGCCGCCGCCTGCATTAGCGCTAGGGTTTATCCCTGCTGGCGCTCACGTGGCTTCCTATTTGGCGAAATGATTGGCTATCGCTCCTTTGACCCGTTCCACGCGCGCCTGGACTTGCTGACTGGCATGCCAACTCAATTAATGGAACGACTGCGTTTTGATGCTGAAACGCGCCTCTTTGACCTCTGAGTCCTCTGTTTGATCCTCACATGGCTTATGTTTGTTTAATTTTGCTTTGAGCGCCTCTTTTACCATGCAAACCCTGGTTCGATTCCTGGCAATGTTACTTTTGATTTATTTTCCATGCGCTGTTTTGACCTCATGATCCTGTGTTCGATCCTTGCCATGACAATTTCTGAATTTATTTTCCATGCGCTTCTATGACCTTAATGTCCTGTGTTCAACTCTTACTTCCAGCATTATTTCAAATTTCATCAAACATTTTCCATTTCCCTCCACATTTTGCCATGCATTTGTTCATTAATTCATTATATTTTCATCAACTTGCAAAAATCATTAAAAATAGTATATTAATCCAAATTGCTCCCAATTTTTTTTCACTTGATTGTATTGATGTCTATTATTTTTAGATGTCACTTGTGTGAATTGACTGTTGCTGGATTTTTAATTGTGAATGTATGTTTGAACATGTATGCAAAATTACCATGCTTCATTCAATTGATTATGAAATGCTCATTGTTTATCCAAATGATTTGAAATTTGACATGATTAATCCTCACATGTTATCCGATTTTTTAGCTTTGATCTGGAATTTTTATGACATACCATCACTGTTTTGGACACATGATCATACGTTGTGACAATTTGTGTCACACTTTTGAGCCTTGCTTTTGTGCATTTTCATTTACATGTCATTTGATCTCTTCTGATTCCAATTGTTTGCATGATGCTTGTGTTTAACATGTTAAATGCACATAAAAAATTTCATGATCATTGGACTCATTTCTGTTTTAATGTGGATTTTCTATTCTTGATGTCCAATTGTGATCACCTTTGCTTGCCTTTGCCTTATCTTGATTAATTGATGGCTTTGCCTTTTGATTTGGATTTGATCCTTTTTAGGAAATGTTCTTGTTTGGTTAAATGTGCTTCATGTTGAATATCAACTTCTGTTTTGACTATTTGCTTTGCCTTTGACCCTAGTCTTGGTACTAGTGGTTTGTACTCACCTTTTGAGCTTTGTATTTCAGGTTCAAGCATCTAGCTCTAATGGTTGATGTGATCTCATTACTTGAGATGCAATTTTCTTTGGTTAACCAACTTTGATTGTTTTGTAGGTCATTTGATATGATGAAATCATTTGAGTGCTTGCACTTGTGCCATTGCTTTGTGTAACACTGTTGATTGGTTTCTCTGTTTTCTGATTAGTTGTCTGAGTTACTAACTGATTAGCCTTTTGCACAGGTACATTAGTATCTTGCTAGCTTTGCTTTTGCATAAGCCTTGGATTATGGTTGATACACCACTGAGGTAGTTTAGCCTCCTTCTCCATGTAGTCTGGAAGTCCTGCCACCTTTTTGGCAGGCATTTGGCTGAAGTCCTCCTTATGAGGCCATGTTTGTGATTGTTTACTTTTGTGCCAAAGACCTCTAAATGAGGCATTGTTACTTGATAAGTCCTCCTAAGTGAAGAGGCAATTGACAGATAAAAGGGATTTGCAATCAATCCCCTGTTATTCAGTGAGTCTTTCATTATGCTCGCACTACGTGCTGATGCTCTTGAATAAACACCCAAGATATTTATATAGAGTCAGTCAAGTGATTCTGGATCCCCACCCTTTCATTGTCTTGAGCTCACCCAGGCCAGGGTTAAGAGCATGAGGTCTAATCCTCATTTCCCATTTGATCAGCTTCACCCTAACTCTCAATGTTAGTGGTTAAGAGCTTCTGTTTACACTTATACAGCTTGCTTGTTTGTCGAGGTTGATATGACCCCTTGACTAAAGCCCACCCTTGTGTGAAGCCTCTTGTCTGTGCATAGTGTGTGATTGTTTGTTCATCTGTACATTGATGTTTTGTGTGTGCCTCTATGCATTGTTTTCATTTTTTGAGCATTACTTGTATGTCATTACCATGATCATTGCTCATACTTTGTGACAGTTACCTTGTCCTTTTGAGGAGTAAATGTAAGTCCAGCTAGTGGCATTTGTTTCCTTTGTGTTGTTAGGAGTTGGATGTAAGACCATTGATTGGCATTCTATTTCCTTGGAGTCGAGTGTAAGACCATCTATTGGCATCTTGTTTCCTCTTGCTGTTGTTATCTCTGATACTTGCATTATCTTGCTTTGGCCCTGTGCTTGACTATTCCAAAGGAACTTACTTGTATCATTTCTATGATCTTGAGAAAGCAACCCTGTTTGTGACTTTGTCCCTTAACCCTCACCTTTTGCATGCTTAACCTTGATCCATATTTTCATCCTTAACCAAAACCAGAAAACTTTTGTGCAAACATTTTGACTTGTTTTCAACATTAGAAACCTAAGCCTTAGGCTTTTGATTTTCAAACTTTCTTTTCATAACACTCATTGTGAATTGAATCTCTAATCAACTTTGACCATTTTTGCACATACTTCTAATTGGTTAATTCAACCCACTCAATTGCTTTTGTGGCCCATGTCCACTTCTTAATCAAACTTTTCATAACCATTTGCTATTAGGTTTGAATTATCTTAGTGGTTGATGTGAATCTCACCTGTGTCCTTAGTGATCGAATTGTAAGACTTCCATGCTTATTATAGGGCATAATCCCCTCACTAGCATGTTGAAGCTATTCTCACATGGTGGACTTGTGGTTTTTCAGGTCGAGTTTTCTCCCTTTGATAACAAAAGACCTTAAGGCTTTTGGACCAATCAATCCACTCACTTTTTAGAAATCTTTTAGCCGAACTACGAGGTTTTGATCCTATCTTTTTTTAAGATGGTACGTAGGCAATGGGTTTCATCCATCCAAACACAAAAATGTAAATAAACTTGTATATTCTTCTCTCATCTCTTCAATCATGTTTGCACAAAATAATTTCATAAACAATAACCTTACAACAAGTGTGAAAAGGGCTCCCTAGGAGTACCTAGGATGTTGTGGGTGCCTAACACCTTCCCATGACATAACCAACCCCCTTACCCAGATCTCTGACCTTCTTTTACTAGTTTTGTTTGTAAAACTTTATAGGTTTTTGTTCGCTTTCTAACCTTTCCTTTGGATAAATAGAAGTGTGGTGGCGACTCGACTTTGTATGATTTACCTCGGATTTAGTTAATATTTTCGATGGTGACGAATACACCGCTACAATTAGAAGTTAGTATTGTTTCTGCTTTTGCTTTTTTAAGTCATTCTTTGGAGAACACTCAACCCACTTATCACAAGCCTAGATCCTCTAACCAAGACATCTTCCAAAGGAAGGAAAAAAGTCCAAGTTTCCATACAATACCATAAAAGAGGGGAGACTTACAATCTCACTAACTAGAATGCTATGCCTTTTGAATAAAAAATTTAGCGCTATGTTAAGCAATCGTAATTGGACTTATGTAGAAGTCACAACTATGTGAGGCCGGGCAATAGAATTTTGGTGTTAATGCATGTTAGAGACATAGTATAATGGACTATGCTCATGAAACATACCACACACAAAAATAATATGCAAAGGAGGTGGCCTAATCTCATCCATACTTATGTTAATTTTTCAATCAACTAGCCTTAGGATTTAGAGACATCATATGAAATGGACGCATAAAGAAGGGGAATTAGATGAAGAGGGAGGGGAATGGATCAAAACTCAAATTGGTCAAAGGAGGACTTTTACCAAATTAAGATCATTCATTCATTTTGGGAGATGGAATGTACATTCCATCCATCCCCTAAATCCAATGATCTTAACCTAGAAAAGTCAAATCAACCTTGACCAAGGCCCAACAACACAAGTCAAACTTATACAAACCATCAAAATAGCTCAACACAATTATTTGGCATTTATTCAATTTAAAAAATACTAAAAATAAAGCATTAAATTAAATATGGTTTCTCAAATTCCTAAAACCTCATCAAAACACCAAAGAAATGGCCATGAGATTTATCATAGGTCAAACAAGGTCAAAGGACCTTGGAGAAAAAATTTCAGAATTTTTAGAGACTTAAACGTATTTTTAAACAATTAAAAATATTCACAAAATCAATTAAATAATGAAAAATATTAATAATGATCCAAAAAATAATTTTAATTAAAAATATGAAAGAGGAATTTATTTAAATTTTTTTGGTGAAACTCTCAATTTTTTTGGATCAATATTAAAATTAATATGAATTAATGAAAATCAAATGAAATAAAATGAAAATCAAAAAATCAAAAAAACGTGGACCACTTGATCTCCCTCATTAATTGAGGTGGCAAATCAAGTGGATGGAAACGCGCGTTCCATGGTGGAACTTAGTCAGCGCGCCACACGCGTGGCAATCACAACCAACACTCAAGATTAAAACATTTTAAATGAGATCAATGGCACAGAACCTGTCCGACACACCACTGGCGCTGGACCTCCGGTCACCTTCTCAGGCGAGGTCCATCGGACTGGTTCACTCACCACCATCAAGAAAATGAAAAAAGAGGACATGATCTGAAAGAAAAAATGGCGTAGAGCACGAATCTGACCTCAATTCTAACTAACTCCACACATATAGAAAGATATGAGGAGTTGAATTTTGAGGTGTGTCAACTGAGTTGCTTCGATTTGACCTTAAAGCAACTCAATCTTCTTGCCTACATTGGTAGGACTTCAGAAAACCAAAGATCCAAGAGAATTGATGATAATTGAGTGAGAATTGAAGAGAAGAAGTTTTCTAAAATTTACCTTCAATGTTGTGCAGAAATGGATCTTGCTTGCTTCAAACTTGATCTGACAACACTTGAGAAGCTTGTAGAAGAGGTTTGGCAATGATACAAAGCTTTGGATCCTGGAGTTTTTGAATCTCCAAACAGTGAGATTCAAACTCAATTTTCAAGTTGAAAATTCTCAGGTTTTCCTTTGAATGGTGAGGGTTTCAATTGGGGGGAAAAGCTGGCGCGCAAGGTGTGTTTGAAATGAGCTCCAAGGGCCTGTATTTATAGCATTTGAGAGTGATATTTGCACACTTGAAAAATTGCTAAATTTGGACATGGTGATGCACAAGCTTGCATGGGTGTGTACAAACCCATGAAGCAATCCAATTTGATCCATGTACAACTTTTCTGAAGTTCAAAAGAGGCTTGGATGTCAAGGCATTGTAAAATGGGATTTTGAACATTCGATTTCTTCCAATGATACAACCCTGTTAAGACCATGTGCAGCCCTTGCAAATCTCATCCAAAATGCATGAAATTGAGTTATTTGGAAAGCATAGATCAAGGGGAATAACTTTTATGTTGGACACTTTTTCATTTGGAACTTGTATCATGGTGAATTTTGAGGTGGAAGTTTGGAAATTTCAACATGTTGAAAATTTTTCTAAGTGTTAAGCCATATATCTCAATATTCCACCTTGCTTAACTTTTTATGTGAACTTCAAATGAGAAAAGTGTCTTCATCAAAGTTGTATCTATTTCAAAGTCATTCAAAAAGGTCACCAATTTCATGTCATTTGGATTTAGAAGGATAGAGTTATACATTTTTGAAGTTGAGGACAATCACTTGTTCAATGGTATAGGGCAAAAATGACCTATAATGAATCCTCATATCACATGCTCATAAAAGTTGAATTAGTTCTCACTCCAAAAATAAAGGTTAAATTAGACATCTTGAATTTGATTATGAAACTTGGAAATCTTTCATCTCATAAAAATTGAGCAAGTTATGGCCTTGGGAAGTTGACTTTCAAATTAGGGTTTAGACAAAATGACCTATAATGTTTCAACATAGAAAATGATTTTCCAAGCAAAACTAGCTCTAGGTCTAAACATGAAAGTTGTTTGGAATGTCACTTAGAGTAACTTGGCTCTTGGAATAATTTTCATATGGTGAAAATTGTAGGAGATAGGGTCTAGGGAGACCCAGTTTTGATCAGATGAAATCATCTGGCCAACCACCATCAACCAACTTGCTAGCCTCCAATTATCTTGACTTTATAGGCTCATGGTAGATCATATATGCACAAGATGATGAATTTTGAAATGTCCCTTGATAAATTTGATTAATTGGTGAAATATCTTGTTAGATCAATGGGGATCATGCCCTACCTACAAAAGAGTTAGGCAAATACAAAGACATATTTTTGTATTTTGGTTAGTAAAAATGATAATATACAAGTATGATACAATCACATGGTGCTTGGTGATCTCTCCCAAAACAAAACCCAATGAAAGAGGGGTAAGGAGGATGCCAAGGTATAATCCCAATGCTAATTCATATGATGAAATTGCATGAGGGATCTTAGGGTCAAAATTGGGGTCTTACAATGACGTATGCAATATGCTAATGCAATATGATTGATTTTTGTCTGTCTTTCTCATTTTTTTGTTTCCTTCATTCTTTTTTTTTCTTTTTTTTTCATTCTTGCCTCCACTAACAAGTTTTGGCATGTTACCAGTGATCGAGGTATTCCCGTTGGACTCTATGAAGGTAAAAGAATCATGTGTTTGAAAAAGGAGAGGATACAAAACTGAACTGAGATCTCCTATATAAGGCAGAGAGACGTCTTGCAAAAGGCAAGTAGCTCAACTGAAAAATGACTTTCTCGTGCAACAGGTATCAACGACTCCTTAGCAAGAGAAACAGTTTTTTTTTAAATACAGTTAAGAAAAAGGTGGGAAGACTTCTTGCACAAAAGGTTATGAGAACTCCTTAACAAAAGGTTAAGAAGAAAAAGGGAATAAGATGACCTCGCTGGGGGATATGATTTCTCTCACATAATAGGTAGCAACGGCTCCTTAGCACAAGAAAATGGATCTCCCAAACAAAAAGTTAAGAAGAAAGGATGGTCGAATTTCTCACACAAAAGGTAGTGAGAACTCCTTGACAAAAGGTTAAGAAGGAAATGAGAATGAGATTCACGTACAAAAGGTAACGAGAGCTCATAGACATAAGGTTTGCCGGGGATTCTCACACAAAAGGTAGTGAGAACTTCTTAACGAAAGGTTAAGAAGAAATCTAGGGATGAGATTCTCATACAAAAGGTAACGAGAGCTCCTAAACACAAGGTCTCACATAAAAGTTAGTGAGAACTTCTCAATTAAAGGTCAAGAAGAAAGCTGGAAAGGATAAACATCTCATACAAAAGGTAATGAGAAACTTCTCAATGAAAGGTTAAGAAGAAATGTGAATGGTATTTCTCATACGAAAGGTAATGAGAAACTTCTTAACGAAAGGTTAAGGAGAAAGGTGAAAAGGATGATCTTCTCATACAAAAGGTAGCAATGACTTCTTAGTAAGAGAAGATTTCTAATGCAAAAGGAAAAAGGTACTTGCAAAAGGTAAGCAGGTTTAGGAATAAAAATCTTCGAGAAAAAGGATGAGGAGACTTATAAAAGGTAAGAAGCTGGAGATAATGACTTTTATGCAAAAGACACAAAAGGGAATCACAAAAGGTAAGAAATAAGGGAAGTATCTCCCATGCAAAAGGCAAGGGAATACTTACAAAAGGTAAGTAACTAGCAAAAAGTCACAAACATTTGTGTAAGGCAAAACAAAGAGTAGACCTGCTAGGTAAAACCTAGACTTAAGAGGATTTGCCAAACGAATATGGGCTTTGGTATACTCTGACAAGTGGGGAACTTTGAAAATAGGCACGAAAACCTCATATCGTCCCTCAGGCACAACGGTGGGGATGAAGTTCTCAAACAATGGCTACCCAAACCCCGAGACTCACAAAACCTATATCAAGTGTTTAAACAAACGGGAAGCAAAGATCTAACAGAGGTACCCTACTCATGCAAAAGGCAACGAGGGGGAGAAGTGATTTCGTGCACAAAGCAGTGAAATAAACTCATGAAATGTAAGTTATCTCAATTATCTTCTCCATACGAAAGGCAAGGAGGGCTAGCACAAGGCCGAAAGGACCTACAAAAGGTAAGCAATTGGTGAAAGATTTAAAAGGTACTTGCAAAAGGTAAACACATAGGAGAGATATTTCGGGAAAACCTGCGGGGAATACCACTATAGAATTTCATGATAATATTCTCAACTGAGGAGGAAAAATGTCTCAATGGAGGATTCTTTTATGCTTTCGAGAAAGACTTTCATGTAGTTATGCGTGTTTATTACATGGCGTAATGCTCCATCTTGATGGGATATGCTATGCGCTTCATCATGCAATGATATGTAATGGATGATTATTTATGAAAAATGTGGATGCAGTTTATGCAATGGTCTTGATGTATTTGGGTACACCAAGTGTGATTGGGCTTTCGGTTAAGCCTCTTGTGGGGATCTGACTTCAAAGGGTTGATGGAAAAGGAATGTTGTCATCAAAGGATTGATGGAAAATAATGAATAAGTAGTGACATCGTCAAAGGGTTGACGTAAAAGTCAATTATCATCGTCAAAGGGTTGACAACAAAGGAATATCGTCATCAAAGGGTTGATGGAAGATAACTTATCATAGTAAAAGGATTGACGGAGAAGGAATATCGTCATCAAAGGGTTGATGGAAAAGTAATTGTCATCGTCAAAGGGTTGATGAAAAAGAAATACCGTCATCAAAATGTTGATAGAAAAATAATATCATCGTCAAAGGGTTGGCGGAAATAATAGTCATCATCAAAGGGTTGATGGAAGGATAGTCATCATCAAAGGGTTGATGGAAGGATAATCATCATCAAAGGGTTGATAGGAAGGATGGGTTTTGTATGCATATGATGCATGTTAATTTGATGAAATCTTCTCGTCGCGACGAGAAAGATTTTTTGATATGGAACCTCATGCCTCTGCAGGAAAGTTATGCATGTATGTTGTATGCAGCGCATTCGGAAATGCAAGTAGGTGATTAGTTTTTGGATTGGTCTCCCTTTTTTGAAGGTGAGATCTTTTGGGTAGCAATATTGATTAGATTTGAATTTATGATGATGCCAACAAAGCGAAATTTGATTTTTTGGTAGGATGTATCCTGAAGATTGAGAACCAAGGGTACCAATAACCATTGGGTTTATCAATTAGGCTCGTTGTTCTCTGTTGAAAGGTTGGGGGATGTGTTTAGTGTGACTCCTCGGCATTTATCTTAAACTTAGAAGTCTCTTATGCATAATGGAACTTGCTCTGAACAACCTCAAAAGTATAGAATAGATCTTCCTTCAATAATCAGTCATGCCCTAGTCTATTGGAAATTTGCATGGATTGCCCCAGTCACAAGTTATGAAATAGCTTTGTTATATAACTATCTCGATCTGACATAACCCCAGTGTCTTGAAACAACATACCTCTGATTAACTATCTCGAAGAGATTGACTTCTTGGGTTCCTGAGGTAGCTTGCTCTAGTACAAGTCTTGGAATAGATTTGCCTTTGGCTGGTCGATCTCTAAGGAGATGCCCCTGGCTACATATCATGTAGGGATTTGTCAAATCTTGACGTAACTTCCTTAGGTTAACTGAACTATAGAGATTTATCGATGTGTTACTTCAGATCTACTGAAATTTGAAGTGTCTTGTCCTTCTGCTTAATAGAGTTCTTAGACATTCTGTTTCTTGATATGGTCAAATGAAGTGGCTTGCCCCTGCTCAATGGAGTCTTAGGCGTTTCGTACTTTTGGTCTGATCAATCTAAATGATTTTCCCCTGCTCCACAGAGTCTCAAGCGTTTGGTCTTCTGATGCGATAAACTGGAGTTATTCACTCCCTGATTATCTGACCTTTGGAGAGATTTGTCGAGTCTCGACATAACTGTCTCAGACTAACTGAATCTTGCTGAAATTCCTTGACGTAATTGTCTCAGGTTGACTGAAACTTTGAAGCATCTTATCCTTTTTCTCAATGGAGTTTGAGACATTCTGCTCCTTTATATAATCACATGAAGTGGCTTGCCTCTGTTCAACAAAATCTTAGGCATTTAGCATTTATGGTATGATCAATCAAAATAACTTTCCCCTGCTTAACGGAGTTCTCATGCGTTGGTCTATATGGGTACGATCAAATCAAGGTGACCTATCTCTGCTCAACAGAGTTCTCAGGCATTCTGTCTTATGATCCAATCAGTTAAAATAATTTTGCCTCTGCTTAACAAAGTCTTTAGGCATCCTTCTCTTCTGGTGTAATCGAGCATTCCAATTCACGTTCATTATGGAAATCCTCTTGAGGTTAAATGTTTACGCACGAGTAACACATGTTCATTTTAGAAATGATAATGACAATGTTATGTTTATGCTAGTTTTGAAGTCCAAGCCTGTTCACTGTGTAGCGGTGCATTCGTGACCATCAAGCTATGGATAAACCCGACGTCAATTGAAAAATCAGAGTCGCCACCACACTTTATTTATTTCCAAAGGAAAAAGGGAAAGTACAAACAAAACCAAAAGATAAGAAGTTTTCAAATGAAACTAATAAAATGCCAGAGATCACAGGTAAGGGGGTTGGTTACACAGAGGTATTAGCACCCAAAGTGTCCTAACTCCTAGGGAGCCCTTTTTTCTGTGCAAGTGTTTTTTTTTGTTGAAAAGATGTTTGATAAAAATGGAATGAGGAGATGAGAAAAGAATTAATTTTTTATATTTTTGTGTTTGAGAAGACCTTCGGTCTTATGTCTACGTACCAACATAAAAATGAGGGATAAAAACCCCGTAGTTCATGGTAAAAATTTCAAAGAAATTTGTGGATTGATTTTAACAAAAGTTTAAAAGAAAAGGGCACAAAATGGCCAAAATATTTAAATGAAGTTGTTAATTCTTTTTGTCTTTTTGAAATTGAGGTCAATATTATTAAGTTTATTCACAAGTTTGATTTAAGAAAAAAGTTTGAAAATTTATTGGCATAATGCCAAAGTTTCTACTTATTAAAACATGTATAAGTTGAAAACACAATCAAAGAAGGTTTTGAAAAGAGAGAGAGATTTTGAAATTAAAGAAATAGGATAAGATAAAGGGATTACCCTAGACAAAAATTAAAAGTTAAGAGTTGAAAAGATCTGACCAATGGTGAGCAATCCACAAGACAAAAATGTCATATAGAAACCCATTTCCTTTGGACTTTTAAGCAAACAATAAGCATAAGCAACGTCCAAGCAAATAATATGAAGACCAAGGCATCAAATAAAGTTAGCCATAATATCCAAGCAAACACTCCAATAGCAAGCAGTCTTCAATGTCTTCAAATGTATCAGATGAAATATTTCCTTGGCAAACTCACACAAATAATCATCAGACATCAATCAGAATAATATCATAATGATTAAGCACAAAGACAAAGTGACAGATGAATCCAAAAGAAATCCCCAGGTTATATAAGATGAAAGGCACTGTCAAGGATATCTCAGTCTCAAAATAACGACATTGGCCAAGTCATTCATAGCATAGGGAATGTTGCCTACTTCTAAGCCCAAGAGTTCAGATCAAGTCCAACAGTCCACCAAGATATTTTTAGGGTTCTTGTTGTTTATTAAGTATTTTAAGGCCTAAGACCATAAACAGAACAACACAAGCACACAATATATATACAAACACAAATGATATGGCTCAAGTGAGCAAAGTAAAAATGAATGAAGCATACACATCTTGCATAAAATGTAAACGGCAATGAATGATAAAAGTACTTGAATTTAAATTGCATTAAGTAAATGAATTGAAAGTAAAGCAATGTTAATAAGAGGTTAGTGAAGTGTTAGTCAAATAGTTTTAATTATTTAAGTCATTTCTTGGAGAACACTCAACCATCCATTCACAAGTATGAAGACCTAAACCAAGACATCATCTGTGAGAAGGGCTCCAACTTGGATAAATCAACAAGTATGACACTAGCTCTCACAAATGGAAAAAATGTCAAGTCTTCACACAATTCCATGAAGAATGAAAGACTTACAATCTCACTTACAAGAATGCTATGACTTTGGGGACAAATTTAGCTCTATGTTAAGCAATCGTAATTGGACTAATGTAGAAGTCACAACTATCTGAGGTCGGACAATAATAATATTAGTATTATTACATGTTAGAGACATGGTACAAAGAACCAAGCTCCTAAAACGTACCACACACAAAAATAAAGTGGGAGGGACCTATCTCAGTTAGGCTCATGTTGATTCATCTGACACAAGGTCATTGATGAATCAACTAGCATTTGACTTGTACAGAATTCATTGGTCAATGATGGATTAGGGAAGAAGAGGGATAAAGATGAAAAGGGGAGGGGAAATAGAAACCCAAATTGATCATAGGAGGAATTTCATCTGATCAATATTATCCATTCATCTTAAGGGATGAAATGCACATTTCATCAACCCCCTAAATCCAATAGTATTGATCAAATGGAAGTTCAAATCAACCATGATCAAGGCCAAACAGAAAGTCAAATATAACAAAGTCAACCAAATGGCTCAACAATATTTTTAAACAATTAAACAATTAAAAATCAAATTAAAAATGAATTAAAATGCATTTTTCAAAAGTACAAAACCTCAAGTCCCTTCAAATCACCAAATAAATGACCAATGGATTTATCCTAGGCCAAACAAGGTCAAAGGACCTTAGACAAAATATTTCAGAATTTTTGGAAAGTGAGAAGTATTTAAAAATACTTAAAAACAAGTAAAAAATAATTTAATTCACAAAAAATATCAAAATTAATCCAAAAAATGATTTTAATTCAAAATATGGAAGATGAAAATATTTAAAGATTTTTGGTGAAAGTCCCATATTTTTTGGATTAAAAATGAAATTTATATGAATTAAATAAAACAGGAGCAATTAAAATAAAATCAGAAATTAAAATAAAAAGCAAAAAAACAAGAGCCATCAGATCTCCCTCATTAATTGAGGTGGCAGATCTAATGGCCACGCGCTTATGGTCCACCATGCGCCAAGTCAAACGCGTTGCAACATGAGTCAAACAAAACAAAGGCCAGGATTAGAACGTGGGGAGATGATCATATGGATAGGAACAAGCCACCACATCACCGGAGCTAGGTCTCGAGTCATCTTTTCTGGTGGACCTCACCGGACTGGTCCACCACCAACGTTCATGAAAATGAAAATTGCATAAATTATTTTGAAGAGAAAAATGCAAGGAATCCAAATTTGCCCTCAAAAGTTTCTAATTCTCATTATATTGAAAGATATGTGGAATTGAAAATTGAGGAGTATGAACTGAGTTGCTTCGGTTTAACCTCAAAGCAACTCAATTTTGTTGCCTACATTGGTAGGTCTTCAGACAACCAATGATCAAGCAAAATAGTGAAGAATTGAGGGAGAATCGAAGAAGAGAAAAATCTAAAAATTCACCTTCGGTTTGCTTCAATTGAGCTTGATCTCCCTTCTAATTTGGCTTGTCTTGCTTCTATCCACTTGCATGAGGTGAAATGAATGATTAAAGGGCTTGTATTCTCGGTGTTTCAATCTCAAAACAGAAGTGAAATTGAAACTCGATTTTAAGAGAAATCTTCAATTTTATCCTTTGAGTGGAGGTTAGGGAAGATGCAGGTCAAAGCTTAGGCCAAAGGATCCTTATTCTCAGCTTAAGGGCAATGTACTTATAGCCATGGAGGTTGCTTTTCACACACCTTCCAAATTTTGCCAAAAATAGCAATGCCATGATGCAAATAGGTCCAAATCCAAATCCAAATGATGTTGAAACAATAACATGGAACCATGCAATGTTGATTTGAAAATTGGTCATGAAACTTTCCAATTAGGGCCCTGCATTACACCCATGTGCAAGTCATTCAAAAATGCTCCAAATTCCATGATCTTGGATTCTTTTGAAATATGACATGAAGGGAAGCAACTTTGATGTTGAATTTTTTTTCCATTTGGAGCTTGGATCATGATGAATTTTGAGGTGGAAGTTGGAGGAATCAAACATAGTTGAAATTTTTCTAAGTTAAAAGTCAAATGACCATTTTTTCCACCTTGAATAACTTTTGATATGAGCTTCAAATGAAAATGGTTCCTTCTTAAACATTGTATATCTTTAATTCCTTTTAAATTTGATCACAAATTTGACACCATTTTGATCTTACATGAGGGATTTATGGATTTTAGAAGTTGAGGAAAATTGCTTGTTCAATGATGATGACCCAAAATGACCTATAATGTTTCCTCTTGGTACATGCCCTTGCATGTAGATTTTGACATTTATCAAAGAAGAAAAGTTATATAATACATATTAGAATTAATTATGAAACTTTGATGGCCTTAATATTATAAAAATTGAGAAAGTTATGATTCTTGGAAGTTGAACTTCTATCTAGGGCACAGACAAAATGACCTATAATCTTTCACCATAAAAAGTGACTTTCCAAGAAAAATTAGCTCTTGATGCCGATATGAAAGTTGTTTTTAATGTTATAAAGAGTAACTTTTATCTTGGAATAATGTTCATATGACAAAAAAAATGTAGGAGATAGGGTCTAGGGAACCCCAGATTTGACCAGTTGACTTCCTCTGATCAACCTCTTTGAACCAATTTTCAAACTTTGAGTTGTTTTGTTCTTTGGGGCTCATGGAGGATAATATATGCTTGAGATGATGTGAAATGAAGTATCCCTTGAAATGTTTGACCAATTGATGAAGAAACTTGCTGAGGAAGTCACACAAGATACCCAGATGATTTATGGCTTCTAAGGCAAACAAACTTCAAAATCTTGATGAATTCTTGATCAAATTGACAAATAATGAACATGGGGACCCATATATTAGGTTTAGGACCATGGTGAACCTATATTTGATTGATATCTTGCATTGAGGGTCTAAAACCTTATGTGAGCTTGATGATGCATAGATGGACACACACACTACCTACAAAAGAAACAAAGCTATACTAGACATATTTTTGGTATTTTGGTTAGTAGACAAATAAAAACAAAGTATGATACAACCAAATGTGCTTGGTGATCTCTCCCAATGTAAACCCAATGAATGAGGGGTAAGGAGTATACCCAAGGTGTGATCCCAAAGCCAATGCAAATGATGAGATAGCATGAGGGATCTTAGGGTCAAAATTGGGGTCTTACAACTGCCCCTATTTAAGGACATTCTAGTTGAGGATGTGAAGGTTAAAATATATGTATCAACTCAGTAGAATGGACTTAAATAACAACATCAAGAAACAAATTTTGGTCCCTAAGCGACATCATGATGCATATGATATGAATGCAAAAATAATCAGTGGGGAATATATTGCTACAAAGGAAAAGAATTCGAAGAGACTGAAAGTCCACAGGAGAAAAATGAATTCCATAAGGAAAACCCACTGGGGAGACAGAGACTTTGGGGATAGAATCTATGCGTAGGCCAGGCTACAACTTGAAAACTGTTGGAGACACGAGGAGATTTCTATGAAAATAAATCAATGGAAAGACTCGGCTGCAGGGGATAAAAGATCTGCAAGGAAAGAGAGCAGATCAGAGAAAAGCTAAAATACTCAACAAAGGAAATTCGATTTCATCAAGAAATACGAACCCAAACTCAACTGGGGAAGAAAAACTTTAACACAGAGTAAAAGAGATGTATTATCTACCACCGGTTACTGAGCAAGAAGATAGTACACTCGGATAGAGAGACATCCATTACTGGTTAGGGTAAACATATCAAGGATGACTTGCTGAGGAAAACGAGGAATATTCATTACCAGTTACTGGGTAAGAATAACCTGTTGGGGGAAAAGGAAATCAAATAGGAATTACAACTACCTTTACTAGGAAGAAGACCAAAAAGAGAGTATCCGTCACCGGTTAAAGTGAATATATCAAGGATAAACTCAAAGGAAAGAATATCCGTCATCGGTTAAAATGAACATATCAAGGATAGACTACCCGGGGAATAAGGAAGATTATCCGTCACCGGTTTGGATGAACATATCAAGGATAGACCACCCAAAGAAATGGGATTTACATCTACTGGTTATTGGGTAGAAGACCGAAGAGAGAGACTCTGTCACCTGTTAAAGTGAACATATCAAAGACACACTCAAGGGAAAGAATATCCATCATCAATTAAGATGAACATATAAAGGATAAACTGCCAGGAAAAATAGGAATTACAAATACCTTTTTACTGGGCAGAAGACCAAAATAGAGAATATCCGTCACCAGTTAAGATGAACATATCAAGGATAGACTCAGAGGGGAAATATGATTTATATCTATCATTTACTGGCAGAATACAACAAAAAGGAGAAAATCCATCACCAATTAAAGTGAACATATCAAAGATAGACTCCCTAGGGAAAGAAGGATTTGAAACTACCTTTTTACTGGGTAGAAAACCAGATAGAAAGAATATTTGTCACAAGTTAAGATGAACATATCAAGGATAAACTTGCTGGGGAAACGAAAAAAATGAATATTATGGAGCAATCAAAGAAGTGAATTACCTTTTACCAGCTACTGGATAAATTAACACAGGTAAAGTACTCAACATCAAGAAGGGTATTACCAGTTATTGGGTGATAAACTCTTGGGGACTAAAAGATCTATCAAGGTAAGAACTAGAAAGAATCAGTCAAACCAGACTCAAGCCAATGAGGATATAACTGAAAATGGGAGTGGTTCCATCCATATAATGAGTTAGGGAGGAAACAAAATAATAATCATCCATGAGGAAATAACTCAGTGGGGAAGAAGAAATGATAAACTCTTTCTGCTTAAGGGGATGACACTATACAATTGAAGGAGGACAAACACACCAAATCTGCATGGGAAAATAATATCATCGAAGCAGGGGATCAGAAGAAAGGTTAATGCGACGAAATGCACAATGAAATATATGATGCTATGTTTATGCATGAATTGCTTGAGTATATGATTATGCTGACAAACGAGCACAAAGGATACAAACATGAAGATCTGAATCATCACAACTAGATACTCGACTAATCTCAACAAGATGGAAACACCAACTGGAGAACCTGCTAGGGAGGAAAATAAATCATCAAGGATAAAGATCCTAGCTCAAAATAAGTTCACCTCGGGCTAGAGAACGGCATGGAGAACATGCATCCAACCACATACTGCTGAAAACTCAGCGCTCTAAGGAGATGAAAAAGATATATATATATATATATATATATATATATATATATATATATATATATATATATATATATATATATATATATATATATATATATATATATATATATATATATATATATATATATATATATATATATATATATATATATATATATATATATATATATATATATATATATATATATATATATATATATATATATATATATATATATATATATATATAGCAATCGAAAGGATCAAAACAAATCCAACTCAAACTCAACTCTCAGAAGAGAAGGAGATACTGCTAGGGGATAAGCCAAGATCATCAAAGATCCTGCTTAAAACTCAAACTCTCCGGAGAGGAGAAAATACAGACTGGCAAAATCCGCGGGGGATGAAAGCAATGCTGCAAATGTCAATCGACATGCTGAGGATAAGGAAATCTGCTAAGGATCCATATCTCAAGCTGATGGATATAGATATACTTTGAAGCAACAATTCAATATTGCGGGGAATTTTAGGTCAATACCATATCAAAAGGGAGATAACCTTGCAGGGGATAACTATAATACTGCTCATAATCAATAACTGTCCGAATGAAGAAAATATTCTATCAGAAGATGAAACTCTGCTGGGGGACCCAAGTCACAATAAGAGGCAAAACTCTAAGTGGGGAACCAGACAATCTACTGAGGATTCCATCAAAAAACAAACTCTGTGGGGCTTCACTGGGGATACACAATTTTCCAGAATAAATCAAAGGCCACACGAGTACATAAATCAATAAAAAAATTCTCAAAAGGAAAGCTAAATTCATCATACTCTTCTTGGAGATTGAGAAATAAACCAATTCTAAGGTATAAAATACATCAACCAGATCTGCAGTCTCACGTAGGGGAGAAACTGCCACGACTGTGCAACAACCAAATAAGGGTGTTGGGGATCTGAAAACCAAATAAAGGTTTCACGGAGATCCAGGGTTCATTCACAAATACAAATGCAAACCGAGGATGAAAACTATAAAGTCTCGGCTGGGGAAGGATAGACTACAAAGAGCACAACACATCAACTCTACTAGAGATAAATGATGAACTGCTTGGGGAGCAACCCACCAACTCTACCGGGGATGACAAATTGCTTGGGGAGCAACCCATCAACCGTGTTGTGGATGAATTATGAACTGTTGAGGAGGTAAAATCACCAATGAAATGCTTGGGGAAGACAACAATGCTTCACACCTCAAGACTTACCATTCTTAGATTGTTGTTGATATTCCTTTTTGAAATCGATTGTTCTTAAAGTAAATGCCTTATTATTTCAAGGAAAATGATTATTCATCGATTTATTTATTTCAAAATTATCATCATGAAATTAAATTTTATTAAAATAGAAACAGATAAGAATAAGAAATAATTGGATAAAAGCTCAACTTTATTTAATAGAATGGTAGTCCACAAAGGACGGGACTCCATGGATCTTTACACAGTTTGAAAATGGTAGTTTACATGGAAAGAGATACATTGAATAAAATGACCACTACTCGCCCTACCAACTTTGAAATCCACTGTGCTCTTGTCTTTGGTTGAGAATGATGAATGAGAACCAAATGACTGTTTCAAAACTGCTTCGAAGATCAGGACCAGTCGGATGCAGTTACTTGTCTTAATCCCTAAATTTTGCCTAGATTGCCCCAAGGCGGGGTACCAATCTACTAGGATAAATTTTTATTTTATGTCTCTAATTTTTTCCTGGATCGCCCTTTCGGGTTTTCAATCCACCGAGACGCTCATTTTTGCCTAAGTCGCCCTTTCGGATTTTCAACTTAGCGAGTTGTTCTTTTCTTTTTTAGGCGAAGTATTTCTTGACTGCACCGACATTCATAGTATGCGTGAACTCTTCACCATCCATAGTTATAAGAATCAATGCATCGCCTGAAAAGGCTCTCTTAACAACATATGGGCCTTCATAATTAGGATTCCATTTGCCCTTAGCATCAAGCTTGAAAGATAGAATATTCTTGAGCACAAGGTCACCTTCTCTGAACACACGAGGCTTGAACTTCTTATCAAATGATTTCTTCATTCTATCCTGATATAACTGACCATGATACATATCAATCAATCTCTTTTCTTTAATCAAATTAAGTTGATCAAACCTGGTCTGGCACCATTTAGGTTCAGTCAACTTAGCTTCCATCAACACATGCAATGATGGGATCTCAACCTCCACGGGGAACATAACTTCCATGCCATAAACAGAGAGAAAAGGGTTTCCCCTGTTAAAGTGCGGACGGATGTACGGTACCCATGCAAAGCAAATGGGAGAATCTCATGCCAATCTTTATACGTCACAACCATCTTCTGAATAATATTCTTAATGTTCTTGTTCGCAGCTTCAACAACCCCATTCATCTTGGGTATGTAGGGAGACGAATTATAATGTGCAATCTTGAAGTCTTTATAAAGAGATTCCACCATATTGTTATTCAAGTTCGATCTATTATCTGTAATAATCTTACTTGGCACACCATAACTGTTGGTGTAAGCCATAGAGGCCAATACTTTTGGTACTTGTATCAAATTATTTATTAATAATAAAAGGCTTTTTTATTTATTATGTTTGTTTATTAAATTCCTTAGAATAGCTAGTCCGTTTAATGTATCAAGTGTGACTTAATCATGAGATCCTATTAAACATAAGGACACTATTCTTAAAGTATCCATAGTCGAGCTTTGTTGTGAAGTGGGATAACATTAAAGCATTAAGGCTATTATGTATATAGGCTTTTTTTATCTCATGAATCATGGATAAGGAGTTATCAAGTCTTAAACATAGGTATGGATATTAAGAGTAATATTTATATTGGATTCACCCGCTATGAGAATACTATATAGAATGTTATGCAAAGTGTCATAAGTTATTCTCATGGTGATAGTGGTGTATACCACCCTTCGACCTGAAACCACTATGGACCCTAGATGTAGGGTCGAGTGCCTTATTGCTGATCAAACATTGTCCATAACTGGATGATCATAAAAATAGTTGATGGGTACTCCACGAAGCATGTTGAGGGACATGAGTAACCTAGATGGAATTTTCCCATCCTGCATAACAGGATAAATGTCTAAGGGCCCAATATTGAACTGGACAAGGATGACACAGTCTATGCCTTGTGTTCAATATAGACGTAGGGGGAAATGGTAATTGTACACATAATTATTATCACAAAAGGATTTGTCAGATCACATGACATTTTCGTGTCTTGGGTAACAGTGATGTGTTGCTAGATACCGCTCACTGTTTATTATGTTAAATACGCGATTTAATATAATTACCAATGTCATGATAACCTATAGGGTCACACATAAAAGGACGGATTGATGAGAGATAGAGTAAATAAGGAACACTATAAGGTACGGTGCATTTAAGTGAATTGTAGAACATCGTAAGGTACAATGCACTTAAGTAGAATATGAAATATGGTAAGGTACCACACGCTTAAGTGATTTTGGTATATCATAAGATATGGGCCACATACACTTAAGTGGGCCTTTTAGCTTGTAGCACAGACAAGTGGTTCTATAAATAGAACCCTTGTGTAAAAGCATTGGATTAGATAAAAATTTCGTTTCTCTCTCTCTCTCTCTCTCTCTCTCTCTCTCTCGCTCCCATTCAAAGCCTTCATTCGTAGCAGCTAGCACTGAGATTGAAGGAATCCATTCGTGTGGACTGAGTAGAGGCATTATCCCCATTCAACATTCGGGATCACTCCTTAGATCTGCATTAAAGGTTTCAATCGCCACAAGAGATAATGATTTCTATCACTGATCATGCCCATTCGTAAGGATCACTAAAGGAGAAAATTTTAAATTCCGCTGCACTTTGGATCACAATTCTCCTTCAATAACGACATATAATTTGATTTTTTATGAACCTCACAACAACTTTCTTGGTCAATAGCCACTATGCCGCTTCAACCCACTTTCTGAAGTAATCAATAGCCACCAAAATAAAATGATGTCATTTCGATGATTTAGGCTCAATCATGCCAATCATATCAATTCCCCGCATAGAGAAGGGCCATGGAGAGGAAATGGAATTCAACAGTTTCGGAGGAACATGAATCTTATCCGCATAAATTTGACATTTGTGGCATTTCTTTACAAACTTGCAACCGTCAGATTCCATTGTCAGCCAATAGTAACCTACTCTTAACACCTTCTTTGCCATGGCATGCCCATTGGAATGAATAGCAAAGGAGCCTTCATGGACTTCTGTCATCAAAAAGTTTGCTTCGTGTATATCCATGCATCTGAGCAAAACCATATCAAAATTTCTTTTATAAAGCACATCACCATCCAGGTAGAAGTTGCCAGCTAATCTTATCAAAGTCTTCTTATCTTTCAAAGATGCTCCAGACGGGTAAGTTTGACTTCGGAGGAAACATTTGATGTCATAATACCATGGCTTTTCATCCTTGACTTCTTCAACAGTAAACACATGATTTGGCCTATCAATATGCATCATAGTCAAATTGGGAACTTCATTCCAAAACTTTACCACGATCATGGAAGCCAACGTTGCAAGAGCATCTGCCATCCGACTTTCATCTCAAGGAATATGATGAAACTCAACCTTTGTAAATAAAGTTGATATCCTCCTTGCATAATCTCTGTATGGTATCAAACTGGGTTGATTCATCTCCCATTCACCTTTGATCTGATTAACCACCAAAGCCGAATGTACATAGAAGTCGATATATTTAATTCTGAGATCAATGGCTTCTTTGAGTCCTATAATGCAAGCTTCATACTCAGACATATTATTCGTGCATTTGAAGGTCAATATATCTTTAAATGGAAAATGAGTTCCTTGAGGAGTAATAATCACTTCCCCAATACCATTACCATATGAATCCATCAAATACCATGCCCCAACGGGAACCAGGCTCTGGCCCTTCTTCAAGCAACGATTCATCACAATCTTTCACCTTCAAGTACAAAATCTCTTTGTCAGGAAATTCATACTGCACTGACTGATAATCTTCAATAGGCTGGTGAACCAAATGGTTAGACAAGATACTACCTTTAATAGCTTTTTGAGCTCGATATTCAATATCATACTCAGACAATAACATCTGCCAACGGGCAATCCTTCCATTCAAAATAGGCTTCTAAAAATGTACTTGATTGGATCCATTTTAGATATCAACTAAGTAGTATGATTCAACATATACTGGCGCAGACGCCTAGTAGCCCAAGCCAATGCGCAACATGTCTTCTCAAGCATAAAATACCGAGACTCACAGTCGGTGAATTTCTTACTAAGGTAGTAAATCGCATATTCTTTCTTACCAGATTCATCTTGCTGACCAAGAACACAACCCATACTCTCATCAAGCACAGTCAAATATATGATCAATGGTCTTCCTTCAACAGGCGGAGACAAAATCGGAGGCTCAAGCAGATACTCTTTGATACTGTCAAAAGCTTTATGGCAATCCTCAGTCCAATCACAAAACTGATCTTTCCGAAGGAGCTCGAATATAGGCGCACATATGGCAGTCATATGCGATATAAATCTTGAAATATAGTTTAAGAGGCCGAGAAAACCTCTGATTTGCTTCTCAGTTTTGGGTGCATGCATCTCTTATATTGCTTTGACCTTGGCAGGATCAACTTCAATACCCTTCTCGCTGACAATAAAGCCCAAGAACTTACTAGAGCGAACACCCAAAGTACACTTATTGGGATTCAAGTGGAGTTTATACTTCCTCAAACGCTGGAATAACTTCAACAAATACTCAACATGCTCTTCTTCATCTCTTGATTCAGCAATCATATCATCAGTATAGATCTCAATCTCTTTGTGCATCATATCATAAAAAAAAGTGGTCATAGCTCTCTGGTACGTTGCACCAGCATTCTTTAAATCGAAAGGTATCACTCGATAACAAAATGTTCCTCAAGGTGTAATGAATATGATCTTCTCCATATCTTTGAGTTCCGTCTTGATTTGATTATAACCATAAATCCGTCCATAAACGAAAAGACTTTGAATTTAGCTGTATTATCTACCAACATATCAATGTGTGGCAGAGGAAAATCATCTTTCAAACTGGCTTTGTTCAAATATCTATAATCAACTCACATGCAGACTCTTCCATCTTTCTTAGGAACATGCACAATATTGGCCACCCATTGCGGATACTCGAAGATAATAAGGAAACCAACATTAATCTGCTTCTGCACTTCCTCTTTAATCTTCACTGTCATATCAGGATGAGTTCTTCTCAATTTCTGCTTGACCGACGGACATTCTGGCTTCAAAGGCAATATATGCTCCACAATATCAGAATCCAAACCTGGCATATCTTGATAGGACAAAGAAAACACATCAGATTATTCACGGAGAAGATCAACAACCCCATTCTTTACCTCTGGACACAATTGAGACCCAATCTTGACTTCCTTCACATCATCCTCGGAACCCAAGTTGACTAATTCAATCTGCTTTTCAAACGGCTGAATGGTACTTTCCTCGTGCTCAAGAAAATGGGACAACTCATCAGACACATCTTCATCATTATTCTCTTCCTCAACTTCAAACACAGGGAAGTCAAAATTTGAAGAAGGAGTAGGATCATTACGTTCAATGGGTTTGAGAACCAACCTGCATATTGATTTGATATTTTGATTTTAGAGAAATGGAGTGCAAACAAATATTATGTAGATGGAAATATTATTATTTATTTATGTTTTTTGTGATTACCATTTTCACAAAAAAAAAGAAGGTAAAAATAAACACTATCGCTACAGGGGGTTTCACGATAACGAAACCGGGACTAAAGAGATGCCAAAGGGAGGAAAAATCGGAAGAGTCGCCACCAAATTTTATTTGTGTTCCTCTATCGGAAAGGCGAGGGGAAATAGTCGATAAAACCCTCAAAAGATACACGCACGAGAAACGCTAAAAGAGAATAAGGAATCGGTTTGGCAACAGAGGTTTGGGTTCGGAAGTCGGTTACGCCAGAGAAAGGTATTAGCACCCCTTACGTCCATGGGAACCATTTGGGTTGTTTTACATATATGGGGATTTATCTATAATTGTTTTATTTTCAAAGGAATGTGTGTGAAATAGGGGGTGTTTTATTATTATAGTGCTCACCAAGGATTGAGGCTCTTGTGCCTACGTATCACTTATTCGGGGATGAGGAATCAGAGTTCCGTAGTTCAAAGTAGAAAATATTTGTGGGTTTGCTGATTTTACCTTTGAGAAAAGAGTTTTCGGGATGATGTCCTAAGGCACATAAATGAGTTTGATGATTTGTATTATTTTTACCTTGAATAAGGGTTTTATGAAATGAATATTTGTAATTATATTGCACTAAAGTCTATGGGCGGGGGCGATTATTCTAGACAATAAGCCAAGCGTCTTGCGTCCAAAATAATTAGAGTAAGGGTAGGAATGCTCCATTCTTACTCATTATCCACCACTTAAGGCTCGTGGCGCACAATAATAATCGTAATTTTATTGTATTTTGAATTGGATTATGAAAATGCCACTTGACGTTGAATCAAGGGTTTGATTTATTCAATTATGAAATTTGGCTTATGCAACATGAATGCAAAGTAACCAACAAGAAACTAAAGAGTCTCATTGTAAGGTAGCCCAAGAGAAAGCCTTGTGTGTGCAAAAGTGATCTAAGCTAAACAAAGGATAATGGTCTTACAAACATGTCCCCCTAAGGTGGTGCCATGATGCCATTCTTACAACATGTATGTAAGTTATGGATAAAATCCAACATTTACAAAGTATCACAAAGATAAGGAAAATTCCTCCAAGCAAAGCTCCTAAAGTGAAATCCTCTAAGTCAAAGTTGATTAAGAATGGAGTGGATATTTTTGATTTTATCATTTTATCATTTTATCATTTTATCATTTTATGCATGATGAGCTTGTACAATGATGATGGTAATGAATACTTGAATGTGAATTACAAGGTAGTGATATAAAAGTAAATTACAAGATAAAGAATGACAATATCACAATAATAATGGTTAGTGGATATAAATGAAATTAAAATAAATAACAAGTTAGTAGTACCAAAATTACAATAACAAAGGTTAATGATAAACAAAGATAGTGAAGTATAATTAATGGTTAGTAATATGTGCAAAATGAACATTTTGAGGACTATTTTTCCATAGGTCAAAAACTCAAAATATGACACATTAAGGGATAACTTATCATTGATGCAAAGTATTGAAAATGATTAATAATTATCTTACAATAGATTTGTAACAAAGAAAGTTATGCAACCATAAGTTCATCTATCAATATTTTAAACAATTATGATTTGTTCTCTTTCTTTTGTTTTTACTCCCTTTTTTATTTAGCAAGATAGTAAAAGAGTAAAAAAATTAGCATAATGTAAATGATGTGGTTGGATAACAATAAACATAAGCATAAAGTACTTGAAATAAAGTGAACAATAAAATAAATTGCAAGGAAGTAAAGTGCAATAATGTAAATGTTAGGAATAGATAAATAATGAACATAAACATAAAGTAAATGAATTAAAATGAACAATAAAATAAATTGCAAGGTATTAAAGTGAAATAATATAAATGTTAGAAGTTAGTAGTTAGTGGTTAGTGGTTAGTAGAATAACAACAAGAAAATGGATTAGCAAGTTAATGTAGAGAACATGGTTTCATCTATGCATCAAATGGCTCAAATATGGTTGAAATAGAGACAATTTATCAATGCCTTAAAGTATCATGAATGATCTAATGATCAATCATTAATAGGTTTAAAACATTGAAGATTTAATCAACCCTAAACAACCATAACCATGGCCTAATAGACCTCATTAGCCAAACAAATGTAACAACAAGTCAATAATAAAAGTAAATGATAACAAACAAAAGAAACCACAAAAAGATGAACAAAAAGGTAGTAAGAGCAAAAATTTCAAAAAAAAATGTGTAAACCAAAGTTAATCATTTTTTGCAAGTTTGAATCTAAACCCTCTTAAAAGACCAACCAAGAACAAACAACCATTTTTCAATAAAAAATAGAACCAAAAAGTTAAAAAGTTTAAGCTAAAATCATTACCCAAAAAATCTGAAAAAGCTAGGTTGAAATGGTGTTGAGCTTGAATGTGAAGCAAGGGGTTTGGGATGAAAATATTTATGGTGGAAGCTTAGTGAAGGGGTTGCGTTATGAGTGTTAGAGAGTGGGAAGTTTTGAGGAAAAAAGGTGAAGTGGAAAAAAGTTGGTAGGGGATGACTTTTGGGAGAGAAATATTTTTTTTTTTGTTTTGATTTAGGTTCGGAGAAGAGGGTTAATGATGTTTGGACATAATTTTTGGGGGACTAGAAAGCATGGAAAATGAGGGGAAATAATGCCTCTATTTATAGGGAAAGAAAATGGGTAAGTGGGTGAAACAAAAAGCATTTTATGTAAAAAACAGACTTACTGCTACTGTTTCTGCTGGGGAAATTGATTTCCTATTTTTTTGTTAGGTATTTTCTCTCAGGTGTAAACACCATGTGTTGAGTCCATGCAATATGCCTTTGATTATGAATGTTAATGCAATTATGGTGATGGAATAATGAATATATGTATGTGTAGAAGGGTCATGGATTAGATGAAAGTTGTATAGGGGTAGGGTGAATTTTGGGGTATATCAGCTGCCCCTATTTAATTTTCTCGGACCTGAATATATGGATAGCGACGACTTCCAATGTGTTCAAGGTAAGAGAGGATTAAATACTAATGGGAGTAATCATACATTTTCCCTGTCGGAGGATGATAATGTTAGGATTTGTTAGGGATTCTACATGGTTATGATGATTATACATGCAATGTGATGTATGCATCTTAAATATCTTCTTAATGAGAAAAGTTTGATGTCAAAACCCCAAGAAAAATGAGAGAAGAAAACTCCATTAGGGAATGAGAAAAATGGTGATCACTCCTAGCAACGAATGAGGAAAAACAATACGGTGTTTCTTAGCAACGACTAGAACACCTAACATCTATTAGGGGTCAAACAAACAAATCTAATGATGATTCTTAGAAATGGCTAGAACACCTGACTTAATGGGGATGATAAATGATTCCAAATGATGATGCCTAGCAACAGCTGGAACATTTAAACCGGTTGGAGAGAAAAGGCAAGGCACGGTGATGAATCCTAGCGATAGCTAGAGTACCCGACTCTTGTGGGGAAAAGAGGTTGTTTGGTGACGATTCCTATCAACAACTGGAATACTTGACTTGACTGGAGATACCACTTTCCATGAAGGTACATTGCCAATTCTTAGCGACAACTAGAATACCTGACTCGACTGCGGAAGTAAACTTTCCATGAAGGTACAGTGACGACTCCTAGCGAAGGCTAGAATACCTGACTTGACTGGAGATACGACTTTCCATGAAGGTACAATGACGATTCTTAGCGACGACTAGAATACCTAAAATCCACCGGGAAGATCAAATAGTTCAGTGATGATTCTTAGCAACGCCTAGAATACCTGACTCTACTGAGGAGAATACAAAAGTCAAGTGATGGTTCCTAGCAATGGCTGGAATACCTGACATCTGTTGGAGAAAAGGAGCACTTCAGTGACGATTCCTTGTAAAGATCGGAATACCTGACTTGTGCTGGGGAAATAAATTCAAGGATGATTCTCGGTTATGAATATCTGACTCGGCCTGGGGAATAAGCCCAAAATGCATCTAGTCTGAAAAAGGAGAGTTCAGTGGCGATTCCCAACAACGGTTAAGAATACCTGACTCTAAGTGGAAAGGGGAAAATATGGTGATGACTTTCTAGGGATAGAAGAAGTACAATGATGTTTCTCAGCAATGGCTAGAACGCCTGACTCCTCTGGGGAAACTTGAAATGAAACGAAACAGTTTAGTGCTGATTCCTAGCAATGGCTAGAATGCACAGCTCTGCTTGGGAAATGTTTTAAGGATGAACATTGATTTTATTGGGGAAAATTCCTAACAACGGTTATGAAATTCCGAACTCTGATGAGTTAATCTAAGTAAGCTAAGGAGATACTTATGATGTGATGTTATGTATGCCAATGCATGTTTGGGCTTTCACGGGGGAATGCATGAAATACAGGGTTTACAAGTTATGCCAAGTATGATTGGGCTTTGTGGGGGAGTGTATTTGGGGAATGCCAATGGTGATTGGGCTTAAAAAGGATGATTGGGGAAAGTGTACTGACTTTTCGGTACTTGAGAAATTGGAGCTCGTCGTCCAAGCAAGTGCTTAATGTAATGGTTGAGAATTTCTGTTGGGGGGAGAAATGATTGGCCAAGTCCAAGGGACTGTGTGGCGCCCTCGGGTTGGAAATTCCAAATGCGTTTTGGTTACCTTTAGCAAATTTCTTAAAGAAATGTAATTTGATGTTGTCTCCCTTATATTTTTTTTGAAAAATGTATTTTAATCGAAAATTTCCAATTTAATATTATTTGGAAAAAAGTCATATTTCACAGACAAAGCAGAAAAGGTAAAAATATGGAGCAAATGTGAGGGAAATGATATTGTTGATAAGTGGTCCCAAAAAATGTGTGATTTTGTACAAAGGAAACAATTCCTAAAAGAGGTGATTGCGAAAAGAAAATGATAATTGTAATGGCAATGAAACATCTCGGGTTTCCATCAAATTCCAACTCTGTTATAGCCTCTATGCCTTTGGTCATCCTTTGATCTTGCTTTCAGAAGGAGGGTGATATGATTGACTTGCCACGGGACCCACAAAATTGACTCTCTAGGGAATGAGAAGGGTTCCTTGCAGGATGCAACCTCTTGCTCTTATTAAATCCCTAATTTTTGCCTAGACCACCCTTTCGGGTTTTCAGTCTACCGAGATACCCATTTTTGCATAAGTCACCCTTTCGGGTTTTCAACTTATTGGGCTTTCTGTTAGTTCTATGTGTTGGCATCAATTTTGGTAAAACCTATAGTTTCCACAAGTTATCACAAGTGTTGTCTTGACATGAGATAGCAGTTTCTTGCAGGGTGTTTAAATATGGTTGTGCAGGATTTAGCTGAGATGTCAGACCCGATGTCAAGACATGTGTATACAGAACATTCAATATGAATGTTATGTATTTTGTGATTGCACTTTTCATGCTAATTTGTGTGTGATTGATGTGGAGATTGAACACACCATTCAAGCAGTAATTAAAACCAGATTGATTTATTTTCCAATAAGATATGATCAGATGTTAAGGAGATACAAATGGAAAATAGTTTTAGGGTTTTATGATGTCCAAGCCCAGTCAAAAGCTTCTATATAAAGGGCATGGAAAACCTAGTTTTAACACACAAGAAAAATGAACGAAATAGTGAGAGAATAAGGGTTTTAATCTTGTGTGAGCTTGTGTATTATGAGCCATTCATTCATTCTGTTGATGATTGAATTAGACTGACTTTTGTGTTGTAAATTGTCCACTCTAAGCTTTGAAGCATGAGTGTGTGTTTACTTGGTTGAAGCTTTTAAGCAAGATCAAGTATGTGTTCTTGAAGAGTGTCTTCTTTCTTTGTAATATTTGTTTTTACATCACTGTTGTGATTGAGGGGGAGTGAGTAAGGTCTCTTATCTAAGAGTTCTTAGATAGAAGTCACATGGGTAGAGATTAGGTGAAAAGACTGTAACTTGAAGTTGTTTACTAAGAGTCTTTGAACTAATTTTGTTTAGTGGATTTCCTTCCTGGCTTGGTAGCCCCCAAACGTATGTGAGTTTGCACCGAACTGGGTTAACAATTGCTTGTGTCACTTGTACTATTGTTCTTTATCTTTTATCCTTTTTATATTGTTCAGATATTTGTGTCGTGACATTACCTTCGACATCTCATATCTGATACCAGAATTTCAATTGGTATCAGAGCAGGCATCCTACTCTGGTTCTGGGTGAGATCTTGGGATGTTACTTTCTGGTATTATGGATAGAGACGGAGGATCTGTTCACAGACCACCAATTCTGGATGGATATAACTATGACTACTGGAAACCTCGAATGGTAGCCTTCTTGAAATATTTGGATAATAAGGCTTGGAAGGCTGTTCTAACAGGCTGGGAACATCCCGTTATTACTAAGGAAGGAGAAGTTACAACTGATAAGAAGGTTGAGGAACAATGGACCAAGGAGGAGGATGAACTAGCCCTTGGAAACTCTAAAGCATTAAATGCTATATTCGATGGGGTTGATAAGAACATCTTCAAACTGGTGAACAACTGTGAGGTGGCTAAAGATGCTTGGAATATTCTCAAAACCACTCATGAAGGTACCTCTAGAGTAAAGATGTCTAGATTGCAGCTGCTTACTACCAAGTTTGAAAATTTGAGGATGAAAGAAGATGAAAATATTCATGACTTTCATTTGAATATCCTTGAAATTGCTAATGCCTCAGGAGCCCTGGGTGAGAAGATGTCAAATGAAAAACTACTAAAGAAAATTCTCAGGTCACTTCCCAAGAGATTTGCCATGAAGGTGACAGTCATAGAAGAATCTCAAGACATCTGCAATATGAGACTGGATGAGCTAATTGGATCCCTCCAAACATTTGAGTTGGGAATGAGTGATGGATCTGAAAAGGAAGTCAAAAGCATAGCCTTCATGTCAAACACTAAAGAGAGAGAGGAAGAAAGTGGTCAAGATACTGATGAAGATCTGGAAAATGATGTAGCATTAATGGGGAGACACTTCAACAAACTCCTGAAAAAGATGGATGTAAGGTGTAAGTCTAATGTTAAGAACAACTCATTTGACATCAATAGGTCCAATGATGCTGGAAGAAGAACAAAATCTGATGAAAAGTACAAAAAAGGAAAAGGAGTTTAGTGCCATGAATGTGATGGGTATGGACACATTAGAGCTGAATGTGGGACCTACCTCAAGAAACAAAAGAAGAGTCTTGCTGCTACTTGGTCTGATGAAAGTGAAACAGAAGGAGAGTCTGCCAATCTTGTGACAGCCTTGACTGGAAGATGGGGTTCTGATGAAGACTCAAGTGATGATGAAGTAACCTTTGATGAGTTAGCCACTACCTGCAGAAAGTTGTGTTACAGAAGTGAAGAAGTGTGTCAACAAGGGGAAAATCAGAAGAAATTGATAACACAACTAGAGGATGAGAAGACAGAACACTTGGAAACCATCTCTAAGTTGAAGACTGAAGCCGTGTTCTTGAACTCTAAACTGGATGAGATGACAAAGTATGTTAGAATGCTAAACAGTGGATCTGACACCTTAGACAAAATCCTCCAGACTAAAAAAATGGCAGGAGACAAGTCTGGCCTTGGGTTCAATGAATCCACTCCTGAGTGTAGTCACACTGGTAGCAAACCAAAGATGTCACATCATGTGTCACAACATCATAAGGAAAGACAACATAAAGGAAAACACCAAAGATGGAGATGTCATTATTGTCGAAAATTTGGCCACATAAAACCATTTTGCTTTAAGTTGTACGACTATCCTAGTCCTTCTCATCATCAACCTAGACCCAAACACCACATCCCTGTCAACAGAAAATAGTGGGTTCCTAGGACTGGTGCTACTAACTTGATAGCTCACACTTCCTTTAGAGTTTCAGCCAAAGAAGACTGGTATTTTGACAGTGGATGCTCCAGACACATAACTGGAAGCAAAAACCTGCTAATTGACCTTCATCCTCATGCCACTAGCTATGTAACCTTTGGTGATGAAGCAAAGGGTGATATTAAGGGGATTGGAAAGCGAAACTGCCCTGGAGTCCGTAACCTTGATAATGTGCTACTTGTTAAAGGACTGACTGCAAACCTAATCAGCATCAGTCAACTGTGTGACCAAGGTCTAAATGTAAACTTCACAAAAACTGAATGTCTGATTACTAATAAAAAAAATGAAGTGATCATGAAAGGAGTCAGGTCTAAGGACAACTGCTATATGTGGAGTTCTCAAGAAACTGGTTATTCATCAATGTGTACTCTAGCCAAAGAAGAAGAATTGAAACTATGGCATAAAAAACTGGTCCATCTGCATCTTAAAGGAATGAAGAGGATTATATATGTTGAAGCTGTTAGAGGAATCCCAAAATTAAAGATTGATGAAGGAAGAGTTTGTTGGGAGTGTCAGATTGGAAAGCAGACAAAGATGTCACATCAGAAGATCAAACATGACACCACATCTAGAGTGCTGGAACTTCTCCACATGGACTTGATGGGACTTATGCAGGTGGAAAGTCTTGGTGGGAAAAAGTATGCTTATGTGGTGGTGGATGACTTCTCCAGATACACCTGGGTAAATTTTATAAGGGAAAAATCTGATGTATTTGAGGTATTCAAAGATCTTTGCCTAAGACTTCAAAGAGAAAAAGAAAGTCAGGTTATCAGAATCAGAAGTGATCATGGGAAAGAATTTGAGAACAGTAAATTTGTTGGATTCTGTTCATCTGAAGGAATTAGTCATGAGTTCTCATCACCTATTACCCCTCAGCAAAATGGTGTGGTAGAAAGGAAAAATAGAACTATCCAAGAATCTTTCAGAGCTATGATTCATGCTAAGAAGTTGCCCTACCACTTCTGGGCTGAAGCTATGAACACAGCCTTTTATGTTCACAACAGAGTAACCTTGAAGAAAGGGGCTCCAATTACTTTATATGAAGTCTGGAAAGGAAGAAGACCTACTGTCAAATAGTTCCATGTGTTTGGTAGTAAATGTTATATCCGGACTGATCGTGAACAAAGAAGGAAGATGGATCCCAAGAGTGATGAAGGAATATTTCTGGATTACTCAACAAACAGCAGAGCATTTAGGGTCTTTAATTCCAGAACAAAAGTAATGATGAAATCTATCAATGTTGTTGTTGATGATCAACAGACTGATGTCACAGACGATGTTGAGACATCTCTAAATGATGCCCCAACTGATCTCCTAGACAAAAGTAATGACAGTGAACCCACTCAAGCTGAACCTGAAGCTGATAAAATTAATAAGGGACCCTCCATCATAATTCAGAAGGATCATCCGAAAGATCTCATTATAGGAGACCCAGATAAAGGGGTCACCACTAGATCAAGGGAAATGATCTCACGTGGTTGTTTTGTGTCCAAGATTGAGCCCAAAAATGTCAAAGAAGCCTTAACTGATGAATTCTGGATCAATGCCATGCAAGAAGAGTTAGGCCAATTCAAGAGAAATGAAGTATGGGAATTGGTTCCAAGACCTGAAGGAGTAAATGTTATTGGAACAAAGTGGGTTTACAAGAATAAATCTGATGAACAAGGAGTGGTTACTAAAATAAAGCAAGATTGGTAGCACAAGGATACACTCAAGTTGAAGGAGTTGACTTTGACGAAACATTTGCCCCTGTAGCTCGCCTAGAGTCCATTAGACTACTGCTCGGAGTAATATATATTCTGAAGTTTAAACTGTTCCAAATGGATGTAAAAAGTGCCTTCTTGAATGGTTACTTAAATGAGGAAGTGTATGTTGAACAACCTAAAGGGTTTACAGACCCAAATCTTCCAAAGCATGTGTATAAGCTGAGGAAAGCCCTCTATGGTTTGAAACAAGCTCCTAGGGCTTGGTATGATAGACTCACAGTGTTTCTCATTGACAATGGATACAGGAAGGGAGGCATTGATAAGACCTTATTTGTCAAAAATGAAGGAGGAAAACTCATGGTGGCTCAGATATATGTGGATGATATTGTGTTTGGTGGGATGTCAAATAAGATGATGGAACATTTTGTTAAACAAATGCAGTCTGAATTTGAAATGAGCCTTGTTGGAGAACTAACCTATTTTCTTGGCCTACAAGTCAAGCAGATGGAAGATTCTATCTTTCTAACTCAAAGCAAATATGCCAAAATAATTGTCAAGAAGTTTGGCATGGAGAATGCAAGTCACAAAAGGACACCTGCTCCTACTCATCTGAAAGTCTCTAAAGATGAAAATGGTGTTAGTATAGATCAAAGTATCCACAGAAGCATGATAGGGAGTCTGCTATATCTCACAGCAAGCATATCTGACATTGCTTTTGCTGTAGGTGTATGTGCTAGATATTAAGCTGAACCAAAAGTGAGTCACATAAACCAAGTGAAAAGGATCCTGAAATATGTCAATGGCACTAGTGACTATGGGATGCTGTACACTCATGGATCTGGATCTGTGCTGACTGGATATTGTGATGCTGATTGGGCTGGAAATGCTGATGATAGGAAAAGCACATCAGGAGGATGATTCTTCTTGGGGAACAACTTAATATCATGGTTTAGTAAGAAACAAAATTGTGTGTCTCTGTCCACTGCTAAAGCTGAATACATAGCAGCTGGAAGTAGTTGTTCTCAACTGGTATGGATGAAACAGATGCTAACTAAATACAATGTCACACAAGATGTCATGACATTATACTGTGACAGCCTGAGTGCTATAAATATTTCTAAGAATCCTATTCAGCACAGTAGGACAAAACATATTGATATCCGTCATCATTTTATTAGAGAACTAGTGGAAGATAAAATTATAGCCCTAGAGCATGTTGCTACTGAAATGCAGTTAGCTGATATTTTTACAAAGGCCTTGGATGCAAATAAATTTGAATTTCTAAGAGGGAAATTAGGGATTTGCATTTATGAGAATTTGTAGCAATTAATTTGGAGTGGAAAAGGTAATAAAATTATTGTCTGCTTACTTAAAATAAAGTGCCCCATGTATGGTAAATCATCACCTAGTATTGGAAATTCCATCTATTACCTTTTCACACGCAACCTCTTCTCAAACATTTCCAACTCCCTACGACTTCCTCAAACTTCTCTGCTAGGGCAACTGAAACCTTTCCACAAAAACAACAAGATGTCACAACATCAAACACCATCTGGTTCAAAAACTCCTAAGCCTACTCACAAGGATAGAACGCCTTCAGTGGACTTTCTTGATGAAGATATTTTAGACGTGATTCCCCTGTCTATCTACCACTGCATGCCCTACTCAAGGTAACAACTCTAGTATCCCTTATAGCTCTACTCATGGCACTAGTTCTAAGGACGACATGCATCACACTGATCGTGTCATAAGAAACCTAGTCACTAGAATCCTTAATGAAGGACATTTTGTAAAGGGAGTTTCTACTCCTCTATCAAGAAGGGACCCCTCTCCTGAGGTTGGACCTCGTAATGGGAAGGATGATGATTCCTCTAAATCTGAAAAGGATATGGTTGCTGAAGGTTTGTGCTCTTTAGGGCAAACTGTGTCTGGTAAGAAATCTGTGGCATCTACTACTGCCAATGCTTCACAGTCTAAGAAGCATGATTCTGTAAACAAGGTGATTGACCTAGAGGATGATAGTTCGGATGATCAAGTTGATAGCTTGCTTCATCACTTAAAGCCTAGTGTGGCTAAGAGGATGAAGACTAGAAAAGGTAGGTCTGTGGCTGAAATGATGTCAGCCAAAACTGCTAAGAAGACTACTGGTGTAGGTCCCTCAAAATCTTGGAGCAAAGTTGATGTGAAGAAGAGGAAAGTGAGAGAAATTTATGAGTCTGATGAAGATGTTAAAGAAGATGTCCCTGACATCTCCCCCGTGAAGAGGACAACTGTTAGGAAGTCCCCTGTGAAAGTTGTTGTTGTACACTTGGACAATATCTCTTTCCATCTTGAAGATGGAGCAGCAAAATGGAAGTTTGTGATCCAAAGAAGGGTGGCTATATAGAGAGAGAGAGAGTTAGGCAAGGATGTTGTTGAGGTCAAAGAGGTCATAGACCTAATTAAAAATGCTGGATTAATGAAGACTGTGGCTGGGTTATTTCAGTGCTATGAAGAATTGGTGAAGGAATTCATTGCCAATATTCCTGAAGATATTGTTGATAAAAACAACAAGGAATTTTGTAAAGTGTTTGTAAGAGGGAAGTGTATCACATTTTCTCCCACTGTGATTAACAAGTCTCTAGGAAGAGGTATAAAAGGTGCATGTGAACTGGAAACCACAGACAATGAGGTCTGTAGGGAAATTACAGCAAGACAGGTGAAGGAGTGGCCTAGTAAGAAGCATCTCCCTGCTGGGAAGCTGACTGTGAAGTATGCCATATTGCATAAGATAGGGTATGCAAATTGGGTACATACCAATCACATTTCCACAATTTCAAATGCCCTTGGAAAATTCAGCTTTGCTGTTGGAACCAAGCTGAAATTTGATTATGGTAGATTTATGTTTGAACAAATTGTCAAACATGCTTCTACAAATGCAGCAAAGCTGCCCATAGCTTTTCCCTCAATGATTTGTGGGATTATCCTGAGCCAACACCCTGGAATTCTGAGTACAAATGACCTTCCTAGTAAAAGAAAACCTCCTCTATCAGTTCACTACAAATTGTTTGAAGGCAGTCATGTCGAAGACATTGTCATGACATCTGCTGTGAAAAAGCCAACCTCAAAAGGTGGTCTTATTGCTGAGCTGAAGGAAACTTATAAAGAATTGGATACAGGGATAAGGGTAGCAACAACCAGGAAAGAAGCTTTGGAGGCTCTGATTGCAAGCTTGGAGCAAGTTGAAAGAGAGAATATTGGACAGGCCAAGGAAGCAGAAGCCCAAACCTCTAGTGAGAGGTCTGCAACTAAAGATGAAACAAGTGGCAGTTCTGGTTCTGATGGTGATGAAGATGCAAGCTCAAGCTCCTCTGACTAGCTTTTTGTTGATGCTGTCCCCCACTCTTCTGATGGTGCTTTATTTGTTTTCTATGATGGATGTTTTGGTGTTTTTGTTGGCAGTTATGCTCTGCTGCTTTGATATGTATTTTTCTGGATTTTCTGGATTTTATCTCAGCTTGTATAAAGCTGTGTATATTCTTGGATCTGTAACACTTAACATTCTACGTTGACATTCTGTTTGACATTCTGTTTGTTTGACTAAATATACGTTTATTTTGTCTCTTTGGTCTCTTTTGGCTAAAAAGGGGGAGAAGTATCTAAAGTAGCTATGCTATACTATATACAGATGATGTTACAGATGATGTTGGAGATAATCTGTATGTTACAAATGATGTTGGAGATAATCTGTATGATACAGATGATGTTACAGATGTATCTGTTTATTATAGGTGATGTTGAAGGTGTTGCTAAAGGGAGAAGTGTTATGTCTGTATTAAGTAGACTAGTGCTAGCTGGAGGGGGAGGTGGAGCACAAGCGCATGTGTGTTTAATATGTGTTTACTAGTTGCTATTTTAGCTAGTAATGTGTGTTTTTATTACTTCTGCTGCTAAACAGATACTGTGATTATTCTCTTGTGAAACAAATGATCTGATGTATGTTTTAGCCAAAATTTGCTAAAGGGGGAGTTTGTTGGTTCTATGTGTTGGCATCAATTTTGGTAAAACCTAGAGTTTTCACAAGTTGTCACAAGTGTTGTCTTGACATGAGATAGCAGTTTCCTGCAGGGTGTTTAAATATGGTTGTGCAGGATTTAGCTGAGATGTCAGACCCGATGTCAAGACATGTGTATACAGAACATTCAGTCTGAATGTTATATATTTTATGATTGCACTTTTCTGCTAAATTGTGTATGATTGATGTGGAGATTGAACGCACCATTCAAGCAGTAATTAAAACCAGATTGATTTATTTTCCAATAAGATATGATCAGCTGTTAAGGAGATACAAATGGAAAATAGTTTTAGGGTTTTATGATGTCCAAGCCCAGTCAAAAGCTTCTATATAAAGGGCATGGAAAACCTGGTTTTAACACACAAGAAAAACGAACAAAATAGTGAGAGAGAATAAGGGTTTTAGTCTTGTGTGAGCTTGTGTATTGTGAGCCATTCATTCATTCTGTTGATGATTGAATTGGACTGACTTTTGTGTTATAATTTGTCCACTCTAAGCTTTGAAGCATGAGTGTGTGTTTACTTGGTTGAAGCTTTTAAGCAAGATCAAGTATGTGTTCTTGAAGAGTAGCTTCTTTCTTTGTAATATTTGTTTTTACATCACTGTTGTGATTGAGGGGGAGTGAGTAGGGTCTCTTATCTAAGAGTTCTTCGATAGAAGTCACACGCGTAGAGATTAGGTGAAAAGACTGTAACTTGAAGTTGTTTACTGAGAGTCTTTGAACTAATTTTGTTTAGTGGATTTCCTTCCTGGCTTGGTAGCCCCCAGACGTATGTGAGTTTGCACTAAACTGGGTATTGCTTGTGTCACTTGTACTATTGTTCTTTCTCTTTTATCCTGTTTATATTGTTTAGATATTAGTGTCGTGACATTACCTTCGACATCTCATATCTGATACCAGAATTTCACTTTCTCTTTCTTTTTTTGAAGTGTACTATTTTTGGACTGCATCTGTATTCACCGAGGATGGAAGATATTCACCATCCATAGTTTCCAAGATTAAGGCTCCTCCGGAAAAGACCTTTGTCACAATATATGGGCCTTCCTAGTTTGGCGTCCATTTGGCCCTTGGGTCAGTTTGGATTAGAAGAATCTTTTTCAATACGAGGTCTCTGGCCTTTAGGCTGCGGGGGTAAACCTTCTTGTCATGTTCCCTTTTGATGTGTTTTTGATAAAGTTGGCAGTGGCAGATGACTGCCAAGCGCTTCTCATCAATAAGGTTTAGTTAGTCAAATCGGGCTTGTACCCACTCAGCCTCATCAAGCTTAACATCGGTCAAAATCATTAAGGAAGGTATCTCTACTTCGACCAACAAGACTGCATCCATGCCATACACAAGGGAGAAGGAAGTTGCCCTAGTGGAAGTGTATACAGAAGTACAATATTCGTGTAATGCGAACGGGAGAATTTCGTGCCAATCTTTGTAGGTTTCTACCATCTTTTGCACGATCTTCTTGATATTTTTGTTAGCTGCCTCAATATCGCCATTCATCTTAGGCCTATAAGGCGGTGAGTTATGGTGGTTGATCTTGAAATTTTGGCATAGCTCTTTCATCATTTTATTATTAAGGTTAGATCCATTATCAGTAGTGATCTTGTTGGGGACCCCATAACGATATATGATTTCTTTCCTGAGGATTTGAGTCACCACTTATCTAGTAACGTTGGCGTATGTGGCTGCTTCTACCCATATTATGAAGTAATCAATGGATACAAGGATGATGTGGTGTCCATTTGAGGCAATTGGCTCTATGTGTCAGATAACGTCAATGCCCCACATGGAGAAAGGCCAAGGTGATGTTAGGATATTGAGCAGCGTTGGCGACACATGGATCTTGTCGGCATAGATTTGGCACTTGTGGCAGGTTCGGACGTGGCAATGATAGTTAACCTCCATAGTCATCCAATAGTAGCCGACCCTTAAGATTTTCTTTACCAAAGTGTTCCCACTGGCATGCGTCCCAAAGGATCCTTCGTGAATTTCCATTATAATCTGGTTTGCTTCTTGCTTGTTCACACATCTAAGCATAACCGAATCATAATTTCTCTTGTATAATATCTATCCACTTAAGAATAATTTGGATGATAGTTTCTGAAGATACTTCTTGTCGGTGATGGATGCATCCACAGGGTACTCTTGGTTATCTAAGAATTTCATGATGTCGTAGAACTAGGGATGACGACCATCTTCATCTTCTGCTACCAGATAGTAAGTAGGCTCGTCCAAGTAGTTGAGGTGAAATGATGGCGCTTTGTTCTTCCACTTGACCTTAAACATGGACGCCAAAGTTTCCAAGGCGTAAGCTAGATGATTCTCTTCTCGATGGATGTGGTGGAATGTAATCTCATCAAAGTAGGGGACTAGTTTCAAGACATGCTCTTTGTAAGGAGTGAGCTTATGATCTCTAGTATCCCAATCTCCTTTGACTTGTCTGATTACCAAGGCTGAATCTCTAGAGACTTCCAGGATTTTGATCCTAAGATCAATAGCAGCTTCAATACCAAAGATACAAGCCTCGTACTCGACCATATTGTTTGTACATTCAAAACATAATCTGGAAGTGAAAGGGGAGGTGGAAATTAGTTGGAGAAGTGATTACTGGCCCAATCCCATTGTCGTGAGCATTAGAAGCTCCATCAAAAATCAAGGTCCATCGGGATCCAGGCTCGGGTCCTTGCTCGGACCGGGGATGTTGCAATCCCTAATCAACATGATGTCCTCATCGGGGAATTCAAAACGCATAGACTAATAGTCCTCCAAGGGATGTTGTATAAGATAATCAGACAATACACTCCCTTTGATGGCCTTTTGAGTGATATGGTTTATGTCGTACTCGGTTAAAGCCATTTTCCATCGGGCTACTATACCGGTTAAAGTCGACTTCTCAAAGATGTATTTAACAGGATCCATCTTAGAGATAAACAATGTAGTATGAGTGAGCATGTACTGTCTTAAACATTTGGTAGCCCATGCTAGTGCAAAATAAGTCTTTTCAAGCATCGAATACCTACTCTCGCAATATATGAACTTCTTGCTCAAGTAGAATATTACATGTTCTTTCCTACCAGTCTTGTCATGTTTTCCTAGGACACACCCCATAGATCCTTCGAGAACGGTGAGATACATGATTAATGGTCTACCAGGTACATGAGGCATCAACACAGGGGGTTCTTGCAAATACTCCTTTATTTTCTCAAATGCGTCTTGGCAATCATCGTTCCAAATGATGGCTTGATCCTTTCGAAGAAGTTTGAAGATTAGATCACAAGTGGAAGTGAGGTGAGATATGAACCTAGCAATGTAGTTCAACCTACCTAGGAATCCTCGGACTTCCTTCTCAGTTTTGAGTGCAGGCATAGCTTGTACGACCTTCACTTTCTCGGGATCTACCTCAATGCCACGTTGGCTAACGATAGAACCTAGCAATTTGCTGGATCTTACCCCAAATGTGCACTTGTTGGGATTAAGCCTCAATTTGAACTTCCTCAGGCTCTCAAACAACTTTTCTAGACTGATAAGGTGTTCCTCTTCGGTTTGAGACTTGGATATCATGTCGTCAACATACACCTTAATCTCTCTATGGATCATATCGTGAAAGAGAGTGACCATGGCTCGTTGGTAGGCGATGCCAACGTTCTTCAATCTAAAAGGTATCACCTTGTAGCAGAAGGTTCCCCATGGTGTTATGAAAGTGGTTTTCTCCATATCTTTTTGAGCCACACAAATCTGGTTATAACCGGAGAAACCATCCATAAAAGAGAAAACAGAGAACTGAGCGGTATTGTCTACTAGCATGTCAATGTATGGTAATGGAAAGTCATCTTTGGGACTTGCTCTATTTACATCTCTATAATCTATGCACATTCTCACTTTTCCATCCTTCTTAGGTACAAGAACAATGTTAGCAATCCATTGAGGATAATTGGAGACTGCTAGGAAGCCGGCGTTGAGATGTTTTTGTACCTCCTCCTTGATTTTCATAGCCATATCATGACGGGTCCTTCGTAGCTTTTGTTTTACTGGAGGAAATTCTTCTTTAAGAGGCAGATGGTGGACCACAATGTCAATATAGAGGTTGTGCATGTCTTGGTATGACCATGCAAACATATCTTTGTACTCCTTCAAGAGCTCAATCAATTTTGCCTTCACCTCGTCTTATAGAGCGGAGCCGACTCGGACTTCTTTAGGTTCCTCATCCGTCCCAAGGTTAATCACTTCCATTGATTCTTCGTGCAACTGGATGGATTTTTCCTCTTGCTTGAGTAGCCTTACCATTTCTTCGGGGAGTTCAGCCTCTTCCTCACACTCTTCATCGACTTGATTAATCAGGTTGTCAAAGTCATATGAGACCGTAGCAGAATTGTCATTAGTGGTTGTCGAGGGTGATATGCACGATTTAAGTTCCATGCTTTTATTGATATGAAAGAGAGGATGATTTGAAAAGAATTTTTTAAGAAAATTGCCATTTTGAAAAAGATGAAATAAATAAATGAAAGACAAGGATCTCAAAATTGATTGCGAACATGAACCTTTTTCATTTTAATAAGGAAATTTGATGAGGCCCTACAAATGATTCCCCCATGCCTTGGGCTTGACATGGGTTCTTTTGATAAAAAGAAAGGAAACAACATTGGGAATTACATTTTAATCAGGGTCACTTTAGGTATTTCAATCTCGGTCCATTTGGTAGTACCCTTTCCATCATTCTTTGTGAAGATCAATCCAACATCTTCTTCTTCATCTTCTTCCCCGTCACAAACACGGTTCTCATCAAGGTAACCAGCACTTGAGAAGTTTTCGGATAGCGGGAACACTGATCCATTTGTAGCTATCGGCGCGGGCTTCTTCAAATTCTGGGAGTTATATCCTAAACCGGTACAGTCCTTGTTGGCAGGCAGTTCAAGCATTCTTCCATATCCTTGGAGGTGTCCATCATTTATGATTGTCTGGGTGTCCTTAAGAGAGGCCATTGGAGATTCACCATCTTTTGATTCATCCCTTGTTGGGCGAACCATTTCAATATTGATAACTTCAAATGATTGGAACAGAATTTCCCTCATCTCCCATTCTCCTTCAACGTAACGGAAAGATCTGAGGTGACTTACTATAATGTCCTCCTAACCCTCGACAACAACTAGTTTATTGTCAGCTAAGAATTTCAATCTTTGGTGGAGCGTTGAAGTGACTGCACCAACTGAATGGATCCAATGCCTTCCAAGCAGACAACTGTAGGCTGGATAGATGTCCATTACGAAGAAAGTGATAAAGAAAGTATGGGGAACAATCTTCATAGGCAAATTCACCTCACCAATTACAGTCCTCCTAGTCCCATCAAATGCTCTTACTATAAGCTCACTCGATTTCATTACAAGTCCTTCAACAGTTAGCTTAGTAAGGGAGCTCTTAGGCATCACATTGAGGGAAGACCCAGTGTCTACCAAAACTCTTGATAGGACTGTATCCACACACTTAATAGAAATATAGAGAGCCTTGTTATGATTCCTCCCCTCGGCGGGAAGCTCTTCATCACTAAAACCCAAGCTTAAGCTAGTAGCGATATTGTTAACCACCCCTTCAAACTGACAAACAGAGATCTCTTGCGGCACGTGAGCTGTCCTCAATTTTTTTTACCAAAGCATCCCTATGGGCCTCCGAGCACATTAATAAAGACAACATTGAGATCTTCGAGGGTGTCTGGTTAAGCTGATCAACTACTCGATAATCTCTCTTCTAGATAATGTGTAAGAACTCTTCTACTTCATTGGAAGGTGCAGGGTCTTGTCTCTGCTGAGCGTCATCAATTTGTTTGCCTTTGTCTGAAGTTGAAGGATTGCTAGTTCCAATCGGAGTGGATGCTGGCGCAAATATCCTTCCACTTCTCATGATTCCGCCAGTTCCGGCGATATTGATCATTGGATCACTAAACTTCAACGGTTCTTCTTGAATCTTCTGACCATGGATGTAGACTGAGGTGTCATACACCCATGGGACTGCCTTGGCGTCAACATACGGGAATGGTGTGTGAACTGTTATTATGATCGGAGCAACATGATTTATTGATAGAGTAACTGAGAGAAGTTATATGGAATTTGCAGAGGAGAGACTTCGTCGTATGGTATCTCGAGGGTATACACATCTTCTTTTATGGACGAGCATTCTACCACCAAGATCCCTTGGTCCATTAATCGTTGTATGATAGACTTTAATGTTTTACATTGTTCCGAGTTAATCAAACAGCGTTCACAATCATTACTATAGACGGGAAAGGAATTATCATTCATTAAAGCATTCTTGATCTCGATGAGTGGTATTTTTAACTCGTCCACACAGGACATCAATCTTCTTCCATTGTCAACTTCCATCATATTCACGACTGAATTATTGTGAGGGGGCATCAGGTTGTTATTTACATTCGGCCCCTTGGGGTGAGCGTAATTGCCTTAGAATCAATAAGATCTTGAAACTTGTACTTCAATGCTTTACAATTCTCGATGGAATACCCGGGAGCGCCAGAATGAAATTCACAGTGGGCATTTGCATCATAACCAGGAGGAAGAACCGCTGGTGGGGGTCCTAACTCCCTTAGTTGTACATGTGACCCTCCTCAATAAATATGGTAGAATGTGGCTATACGACATGTGAACCGTGTCAAATCTTCTCTCGGGCCTTCACACCCTTTATTGTTGTTGTTGGTACTGTGGTTGCTGACGTTACGGTTGTTGTTGATATCGTTCTCGTTGTGGTTGTTAGTAGCGTTGTTGTTGTTGAGTTTGAACAGGAATTGTAAATGGTTGTTGTTGAATAGGTTAGACGGGAGCTATGACGGCTACTTTGGATAAGTGGGATTTCTTATTCGAATGATGGAGGTGGCATTGGTCTCGTCTTCTCGTTTTTTTACCTTAAGGAACAAAAGCTTTCTTCGATGCACTGGAAGTAGTGAAGTTTTGGATCTTTCCCATCTTAATCATAATTTCTATCTTTTCACCGGCTAAGACCAGGTCGCAAAATCCCGAAGAGGTGCTCCCTACCATTCTGTCAAGGTATGAGCCTTGCAGGTTACCCATAAACATGTCTATCAGTTCCCTTTCTAGAAATAGGGGTTGTACCCTAGCAGCTAATTCCCTCCACCGTTGGGCATACTCTTTGAAGGACTCCTCAGACCTTTGAGTCAGATTTTGTAACTACGTGTGATTAGGTGTCATATCAATGTTGTACTGATAGTGCTTAAGGAATGCCTCAACCATTTCCCTCCATGTGTGAATATGGCTGCCCTCAAGTTGCATATACCAATCTAAAGATGCCCCACTGAGGGAATCTTGGAAAAAATGCATTAATATTTGATCACCATTAGAATAAGCAACCATCTTTCGGCAGTATGCCCTTATGTGAGTCCTAGGGTCGCTATTACCCTTATATTTTTAAAAGTCTGAGACTTTGAACTTGGCCGGAATGATGACCCCGAGAACTAGGCACATTTTTTCCGTGTCAAGGCCCAAAACATCGATGTTCCCCATTTCCTTGAGCTTCTCCTTGATAGCCTTTACCTTCCTCCCCACCTCGTTGGTTGTTGAGCCGAAAACGTCATACTGAGAATCAACCCTTGGGCTGAAGAATACATCATGTTGGTCGTCTATTTCAAAAACATGAGGACGAGGATTGCCGTTTGAAACACCACTGGATGCACTAATGTTAACTAGAGGATCAACATGAGGAACTTAAGTCGGAGTCTCGACCACTGGAGGGGTAGGAGGATTGGTAGCACTGGCACGTTGGTTCATATCCTCTTGCATTTTGACCATAATTTCTTGGCCTCTTGCGATTGCTTGGATAGTCTCCATTATCTTCCGCATTTGGGACCACACCTGGGATACTTCTTCATGAAGGGCATCTTGGTTTTCTTGAAGTTTCTTCATGACAGCTTGTCGACGTCCTCGTGTATCGTACCGAAAAGTCAGCTTTGGAGAGTGGTTCTGGTCAGAAAAAAGGGTGGATGGATGAGTTTTTATGTTTTTATGATTCGGAAGATGCAAATGATGCAAGAATGTTTTTTTTGGTTTTATGTTAAAAAAAATCTATTTTTAGTTATTCGTGTTTATTCATTGCAAAAACTACTTGACGATTTACGTTCACAATCAAAGATAAAAGAAAACACAATAGAGAAAATCACAAAGCTTTCATTCATCCTTTGAAAGGAAAATAGATTGCAATACATGGAAGTTGCAAAATACAAGTAATGGAAACAAATAAACCAACTAGATATCCACCCTAAAAATGACCCCTTGAGACTTGCTGAGAGCCTCAATTCGGTGATTAGTTTGGCCATCGTCTTCTTGCAGAATTTGACGAAGTGATAGACCTCTTAGGCGGTACTATATGGGCACATGATCAGATCATCCTCCTTCAACTTGTCGGGAAAATCTTGAAGGGCATAGTTAGTTAATACTGCCATATTGGTGTATTTATCCCTCCATTCGTTGTAAAGAGCTTGGAGATTATGGATAATTCCATTCCTTTGAGCAATGGAAGCTTCGGATCCATGGCAACGCTCCTCCCAATGTCTACAGTTGTTTTGTAACTCTACATAGGCTTGGTCATAAATCCCCCTCTTCAAGTTCTTGATTTGCTCGCAAGCTCGTCCAAGATTGAACTGCTCACGCAAGAAGCTTCAGTGAATCTTTTCTCTCTCTAGCTGTTCCTGGGCCAGAAGGTCCTTATACTCTTTTAGAGTGGTCCTTAGCTCGAGAATTTGGGCCTCATAATCTTCCCCCGCTTCTTTCTTCATGGAATTAGACCTCTCGACAGTATTCTCAAGGTCCTTGATGATTCATAATGCTTGATCCAACTCGTCGTTGCAGAAGTCTAGCTCAGAATTAGCTCCTTGTAGAGCTCCACCAACCCAAACTCTTTAGCCCTCGGCTAATCAGAGCCTCTTCTTGCTATCTTCGAATTTTTCACAAACTTGCTTACCCTTATCCTTCAAGACGTGGTTACATTCCTTGGCACGATTGATTTGGAATCGTAGTTGGGTGTTTTCTAACTCAAGCTCTTTGATTTGGCTGGTAGGTTTGTCCATGTCCTCTTGTAGGATAAGCTCGGGCTCAGGCATCAATAGGAATGAAGAAGGGTCAAACATAAACGACATCTTAACAACCCTATCCCTCTCTTTTACCCACACATAGTAGGGTTCCTTGTCTAGGATGTTTTCTTACCATATTCTTGGTCAATATGGACTATGCTTGTCCAAGCTTTTCTCACTCTTTTCACATTTGAATCAAGCGGATCCACAATATTGATGACGAATGGAATGAAATCTCTTTCCTCAGGAGGAATCGTCATGGCGTACCCTAGTTGTCTCTTGAGTATAGTAAGGTTTTAGTTGATGCAACCTTGTGTTCCTATTAAGGGTACGTTAGATAACCTTCCACATATTTTAATGACGTCTTTTGTATACCACTCCCTCTTGTACCATAGAACTGAGCTGGCGGAGAGAGATGTGAACCTTTGTGGCCATGTCTGTTTGTTTTGAGCAAAAGGTCCACTTTGAGGCATGCTGGCCCTCCTCCATAGATGTAACATAGGAGCACAATAGAGGAAAGTACCTCCCTTCTTCTCATGCCTTGTATGAAAGGTATGATAGAAGTTGGCGAGTAAAAAGGGAACCATATTCTTTGTTATAAAGACTTCAACTGCTAAATGATCCACGAACTTGTCCATATTTGGGAAGAGGACAATTCCATGAATCAAAAGTGCCAAGGTTGCACTACAAAAGTCGGGTCTTCCTTTTTTATTCATTTCCCAAGCATGGGCTTCGAGGAACTTTTGGGTTATACCTTTGATATATCCTTTAACACCCCAATTGGCCACTAGCTTGTTGGCATTGATACCCAAGGCGAGTGAGAGCTCGGTCAAACAAAAGCCTTCTTCCAACTTCGAGAAAGGGTTGTATTATTTGATTGATCGGTTGAGGAGTCTCTCGAGGTCTTCCAAGGTTGGAGAGATTTGGAAGTTGGGGAAACTGAAGCATCTTAAAGGGACGTCATAGTATTGAGCCATTGTAGTGATAACACCATAGTCAACCTTCCCAGTTAGAAGATCTATGATGTTCCCGAAATTGGCTCTAAACTTGTTGTCTTTGAGAGCTACGACCTTTGAGCAGAGGACCTTTAATGAACTGATGTCGATACTCTTGAAGCGGAAGGTAGAGGTGCTTTTCCTTGTTGAAGTATACATGATTATGTCGGAAAAAAGTCTTGTATTTCTGTGTTCGAACAAAGTAAAATTTTAAGAGCTTTGCTTATTATTTTGATGATGAATTAATGTATGAATGAATGATTGGTTTATTATTTCCATGGGTTTTTAGGCATGGGTTCATGGTTTCGGACCATTGTGACGAAGCATGAAGTTAATAATGACCGCTTAGTACACCAAGGTTCTCGCTTTGTATGATCTAAAGATTTTGGAAAATTGGGTGTAAGACACTGCCCCTAGAGTCATGGACTTCCTTGATTGTCACCCGCTTATGTCAACTTACTTTCCAGCCGACTGCTCCATCAAAGTCATTTACTCTAAGGGAGATCTTCATATCGACCCTTACAAGGAAGGCACCTCGGTGGCCTAGAGTACGCGACCATCGGTTTAGGCTAGCCATAGTTTAAAGGTTCTAAAAGGGGTCTTAGGGTTATTGACTCTACTAAAATAAAAGATGCTTACGCCGAAAGCACGACGGTCATCGATCCCCTTAAGAGAATCTACCATTAACTGAGGTTCTCGTACGACCCTAACGAGGAAGGCACCTCGTGGACCAATACTACTAAACCTCTCATATCTCAAGAAAAACTCTCAGACTCGGGTGGAGAGTCTTTCACACAAGGTTTTTCTTTTCAATCATTATTGCTTCCAAAATTCTTCGTCATAGAGCCAAGGTTTTGGACCAACAGACAAACAAAGAAAATATGTATAGGTTAGCAACAAAAGTAATATACATAGAAAAAATAAGTAATAGATAAATCTCCATGTGCGTAAAAGAGGAATAACTCAAACTAGGCTATACTTGCTTAGGGAAAAACTATAATCCCCAACAGAGTCACCAGCCGTCACTATCGGGATTTCACGATAATGAAATCGGGACTAAATAGATGCTAAAGGGAGGAAAAATCAGAAGAGTCACCATCAAATTTTATTTGTGTGCCTCTATCGGAAAGGCGAGGGGAAATAGTCGATAAAATCCTCAAAAGATACACGCACGAGAAGCGCTAAAAGAGAATAAGGAATCAGTCTCGCAACCGAGGTTTGGGTTCGGAAGTCAGTTACACAACGGGAAGGTATTACCACCCCTTACGTCCATGGTACTCCATGGGAACCATTTGGGTTATTTTACATACATGGAGATTTATCTATCATTGTTTTATTTTTAAAAGAATGTGTGTGAAAGAGGGGGTGTTTTATTATTATAGTGCTCGCCAAGGATTGGGGCCCTTGTGCCTACGTATCACTCATTCGGGGATGAGGAATCAGAGCTCCATAGTTCGGAGTAGAAAATATTTATAGGTTGGTTGATTTTACCTTTGAGAAAATGGTTTTCGGGATGATGCCCTAAGGCACATAAATGAGTTTGATGAGTTGTATTATTTTTACCTTGAATAAGGGTTTTATGAAATGAATGTTTGTGATTATATTGCACTAAAGTCTATGGGCGGGGGCGATTATTCTAGACAATAAGTCAAGCGTCTTGCGTCCAAAATAATCAGAGTAAGGGTATGAATGCTCCATTCTTACTCATTCTCCACCACTTAAGACTCGTGGCACACAATAATAATCGTAACTTTATTGTATTTTGAATTTGATTATGAAAATGCCACTTGACGTTGAATTAAGGGTTTGGTTTATTCGATTATGAAATTTGGCTTATGCAACATGAATGCAAAGTAACCAACGACAAACTAAAGAGTTTCATTGTAAGGTAGCCCAAGAGAAAGCCTTGTGTGTGCAAAAGTGACCTAAGCTAAACAAAGGATAATGGTCTTACAAACATGTCCCCCTAAGGTGGCGCCATGATGCCACTCTTACAACATGCATGTAAGTTATGGATAAAATCCAACATCTACAAAGTATCACAAAGATAAGGAAAAAGGCCTCCAAAAAAAGGTCCTAAAATGAAATCCTCTAAGTCCAAGTTGATTAAGAGTGAAGTGAATATTTTTGATCTTATCATTTTATCATGTTTTTGTTATTTTTGATGTTTGATGGCAATAAAATAAATAACAAATAAATAAATATGCATGATGAGTTTGTACAATGGTGATGGTAATGAATACTTCAATCTAAATTACAAGGTAATGACATAAAAGTAAATTACAAGATAAAGAATGACAATATCACAATAATAATGGTTAGTGGATATAAATGACATTAAAATAAATAACAAGTTAGTAGTATCAAAATTACGATAACAAAGATTAATGATAAACAAAGATTGTGAAGTATAATTAATGGTTAGTAATATGTGCAAAAAGAACATTTTGAGGACTATTTTTCCATAGGTCAAAAACTCAAAATATGACATGTTAAGGGATACCTTATCATTGATGCAAAGTATTGAAAATGATTAATAATCATCTTACAATAGATTTTTATCAAATAAAGTTATGCAACCCTAAGTTTGTCTATCAATATTTTAAACAATTATGATTTGTTCTCTTTCTTTTGTTTTTACTCCATTTTTTATTTAGCAAGATAGTAACAGAGTAAATAAATAAGCATAATATAAATGATGTGGTTGGATAACAATAAACATAAACATATAGTACTTGGAATAAAGTGAACAATAAAATAAATTATAAGGAAGTAAAATGCAATAATGTAAATGTTAGGAATAGATAAATAATGAACATAAACATAGAGTAAATGAAACAAAATGAACAATAAAATAAATTGTAAGGAATTAAAATGCAATAATATAAATGTTAGAAGTTAGTAGTTAATGGTTAGTGGTTAGTAGAATAACAATAAGAAAGTGGATTGACAAGTTAATGTAGAAAACATGGTTTCATATATTCCTCAAATGGCTCAAATATGGTTGAAATAGAGGCAATCTAACAATGTCTCAAAGTATCATGAATAATCTAATGATCAATCATTAATAGGTTTGAAACATTGAAGATTTAATCAATCCTAAACAACCATGACCATGATCTAATGGACCTCATTAGCCAAACAAATGTAACAACAAGTCAATAATAAAAGTAAATGATAACAAATACAAAGCAACCACAAAAAGGAGAACAAAAAAGATAGTAAGAGCAAAAATCTCAAAAAAAATGTGTAAACCAAAGTTAATCATTTTTTGCAAGCTTGAATCTAAACCCTCTCAAAAGACCAACAAATAACAAACAACCATTTTTCAATAAAAAACAGAATCAAAAAGTTAAAAAGTTTAAGCTAAAATCATTACTAAAAAAATATGAAAAAGCTAGGTTGAAATGGTGTTGAGCTTGAATATGAAGCAAGGGGTTTGGGATGAAAATATTTGTGGTGGAAGCTTAGTGAAGGGGCTGAGTTATGAGTATTAGAGAGTGAGAAGTTTTGAGGAAAAAAGGTGAAGTGGAAAAAAGTTGGTAGGGGCTGACTTTTGGGAGAGAAAGATTTTTTTTATTTTGATTTAGGTTTGGAGAAGAGGGTTAATGATGTTTGGACATACTTTTTTGGGGGATAGAAAGCATGGGAAATGAGGGAAATATTGTCTCTATTTATAGGGAAAGCAAGTGGGTAAGTGGGTGAAACAAAAATCATTTTGTGTAAAAAACAGACTTACTGTTGCTGCTTCTGCAGGGGAAATCGATTTCCATGATTAGGGGAATCGATTTCCCATTTTTTGCAGGTATTTTCTCTAGAGATTTACCGGAAAAATCCAGTTTTCTCTCAGGTGTAAACACCATGCCTTGAGTCCATGCAATATGCCTTTGGTTATGAATGTTAATGCAATTATGATGATGGAACAATGAATGTATGTATGTGTAATAGGGTCATGGATCAGATGAAAGTTGTATGGGGGTATGGTGAATTTTGGAGTATGACAAACATCATAGATGTGGATTAATAAAATTGTATTTTTATTGATGATAATATTGAAATTACCAATAATGTTTCACTTCTCCCTTAGGCATAGGAGAATGATTTTCCTTAAACAATAAAACAAATTACTTTGAGTGATTCATAACAACAGGCACATTAACAACAACCCAATTGTTATAAGTCTTTCCGTGTGTCACAAAGTTGGCACAAGCTTCGTCTTCATCACTGTCTTTAATAATTTCATTTGAGTGTTAATCATTCCCATGAATGAACCCTACATTGTGCAAAACTTCTTGCATATCCTTGACACTGGCGTTGAATGGCCCTTGCTGAAATCCCAACCCATCCCTATTCTTGTTTTCCACAACTTTTATAACACGACCCCACTTGTCGGTGCTGCCAGCCTGAATAAATTCTTGTGCATCCTTCAAAGAGGACATGGATGCCCCAGTCTTCTTCAATTCATCAGCAATAGACAAAGCTTGGAATTATGTTCCAACCTCTTCTTCAACTTCCACATAGGTGAAGGATGACAAATGGCTTACTAAAAGCGCTTTCTCCCTACCAACAACAACGAGCTCTCTGTTCTTAACGAATTTCAACTTCTGGTGCAAAGTAGACGTTACGGCACCAGCCTCATTGATCCATGGCCTTCCCAACAAAACACTATAGGACATGTGAATTTCCATTACTTGAAAAGTAATTTGAAAGTCACTCGGACCTATCTTAACTGGAAGGTCCACCTCACCAATGACAGTTTTTTGGAAACCGTCAAACGCTTTAACCATAATACCACTACTCATTGGTGCTCCTTGATACGACAACCTTTCCAAAGTTGACTTGGGTAACACATTCAATAATGAACCAATATCAACCAATACATTGGATAGAGCATCCTCTTTGCAGTTCATTGAAATGTGAAGCGCCAACTTATGATTTCTACCTTCCTCAGGAAGTTCTTCATCATAAAAGCTCAGATTATTACAGGAAGTAATGTTGGCAACAATGTGTTCAAATTGATCCACAGTAACATCATGTTCTACGTAGGATTGCTCCAATACTTTCTTCAAAGCCTTTCTATGCGCCTCTGAGTTCATCAATAACGATAACACAAAAATCTTTGATGGCGTCTGGAGCAATTGCTCCACAAAGTTGAACTCACTCTTCTTAATCAGACGTAGAACCTCATCATTATCATTAATCTTCAACCCGCTGGACTCGCCAAACTGACAAGTTGGAGCATTAATCCGACCAACTTCATGCACATCTACTTTCTTACCCACTAAAGTATCTTTCACAACCCTAGGAGATACGGGGCCAAAAACACGACCGTTACGGGTCACCTTTACTACATCTGTAATGCTTACCACTGAATTCATGGCGGGAAGAGGAACCTCTTGCCCATTCTCAATCATGGTGGCATTGTACTTATATGACACATCTTTATTGGATGAGTAGGGGACGGGGCCCGCTAACCGTATAACCAACTATGATACCGATCTATTAATATTCCTGTTGATCCTGCTATCAAACTCAATAACTACCCGCTCAGGGGTTTTGAACACCGGTACTATAACGTTCACATCATTGCCCATATCTCGGGACTGTTGGCTCTGAATTATACTTCATCTGCCAAATTTTGGATATCCCTCTTGACTATGACACATCCTTGAGGGTTGACACTGCATATAACATAACCGTCATGGTCATGTTCATAATCACTGATTAAGCATGGAGTCTTGTGGATCTCCACCAAAGACTGGCGAATATAACGAATATCAAAGACTCTGAAATTCCCGGGACAACCATCTACCATATTCACAGAGGCATTGCCATGAGAGGGAAATGAATTTGCTTTAACATTTGGTGCTCTGTCCTCAAAGGACGCCATACCGCTCTTAATCAGCTTATGAACCCCGTACTTCAATGGATAGAAATTTTCAATATCGTGGCCAGGAGCTCCCTGATGAAAAGTACAGTGCAAGTCAGGTTTGAACCACCATGGCAACAATTCATGAGTTTGTGGAGGATTCATTGGTTGAATCTGACTCTTGACAACCAAAGAAGGATATAATTCTGCATACATTATAGGAATAGGGTCAAAAGAGACCTTCTTCCTTTCAAAGTTCTGATGATGATTGTTGTTGTTGTAGTTGGTACGTTGTTGTGGTTGCTGCTGAATAAGAATGGATTGATTTGCTGAATTATTGGTAAAAATCGGAATTGCTGATGATACTTGATGATGATGTTGATGGGACTAGGAATTCTTCTTCACAAGAGGCCTCATTTTCCTCCCTACAGACACTTCATTGGTTTCTCCTTCCATCCTTTTGGAGAAACTACCACTGTAATTTTTGCTCACAGACGCTTCATCTTTGGATAACCGTCCCTCTCGGACACCTTCTTCCAATCTCATCCCCATGCTCACCATTTCGGTGAAATCATTAGGAGCACTAGCAATCATGCATTCATAGTAAAGTCATCTCAAGGTCATCAAAAAGATCTTGGTAATTTCCTTCTCCTCCAGAGGTGGGCTAATTTGAGCAACAAGCTCTCTCCATCTTTGGGCGTATTCTTTGAATGTCTCTTTCTCCTTCTAAGACATCAATCTCAACTAATCCCGGTCGGGAGCCACATCAACATTATACTTGTATTGTTTGACGAAGGCCTCGCCCAAGTCATTAAAGTACATACATTATCACTATCTAAGCCCATATACCATCTAAGTGCAACACCAGTTAAAATGTCCTGAAAGTAATGGATGAGTAGCTGATCATTGTCGATTTGAGTAGACATCTTGCGAGCATACATGACAAGATGGCTTAGAGGGCAGGTATTCCCCTTATACTTCTCAAAGTCTGAGACTTTGAATTTGACGGGAATCTTGACATTAGGCACCAAACACAACTCATCCGCACTTTTACCAAACAGGTCTTTCCCCCTTAAGGTCTTCAATTCCTTTCGCAGCTCAAGAAATTGATCTTTCATCTCGTCCATCTTCTCATAAACATCGGGGCCCTCAGACGGCTCAGAATGATAGATGGTTTCCTCAACACGGGGCAAAGTATGCATAATAGGAGGAGGTACAGACAGGACCGGGCTAGATACCGACATAGAAGCAAAGGTTGAAGCATAACTTTCAGGTACAAAGTTGGGTGGCATTCCCCACGGGAACCCAGCGGGGATGGCAAACACAAACTGGCTAGCAACCACAAGCACAGATGTTGAAGTAATCTCTGAAATAACAGTCCTCTAAGGAGGAGGAGTTGTAGGAGGCAGATATGGTTGATTATGAGAAGCAATTATAGACTCCATCAGGACAGTGAGTCTGGAAATATCATCCTTAAGCTCTTTGTTCTCTTGTTCAAGATGCTCCATTCTTTTCAGGTGATTAGCGCGAGTATAGTAGTGATGAGTCAGCTTGACTGATACACAGAAGAAGAACCCATAAGACATCTGGCTGAGGAAAACCTGCTTATGCAAATGATGTATGAAATGCAATGTTTTTTTTTTAATTTTCAAGGAACATATAAGGTTCTATTTGCAAATATTTCAATTAATAACAATAATCAACGATGATGACAATTTTGACCCATAAAATCTCTTTTTATTCATAAAATTTGGAAGGATTACACTGAGTACAATTTCAGAAACCAAAATATAAATATAAGAGGAAAGGAAACTATCATCCTAAGGATCCCTAGCAACTGCATCAGCTGAACTGGCCAAGGGGGTATACTTCCTTCAAATGTGTCTGATCTCGGACTCAAAGGTTGTCTGTATCTGAGCTTTCTCGAGGACGAGTTGATCAACAGTCTTCTTCCAAGCACCAGAAGGATGAGGGATACCAGAGGAAAATAAATCCTTTGGCTCTCTCTATCTCTTTACTGCACGCTCTTCAAAAACCTCAATAAGTGCATCTTTGTCTCTCGACTCAATCTATAACTCTACATGCTTGCGGTTTAAAGCATGTAACCGCTCTTTCCACAAGTCTCTCTCTTGCCTCATCTTGGAGAGTGCGTCTTCCAACTCCTTTACATCATGGTTAGGGAGATTTGATGGCTCATCCATAACCATAAACATAGGTCTTTCACAGGCGTACAACATCTTTTAAGCTCCAAAGCTCTCTTCTTCACCCAAATAGTGTAAGCTTCAAAAGCTACACAGTTGCACATACCAAGCTCGGATCTTCCTTTCCTATGCATATTGTGCCAACCATGCATCATTCTATTAGTCAAATGTTGGGGATCTTTACCCTCCTGATACAATAAACCCTCTAACTAAACGTTATTAGGTTAATCTCTCAAGAAGAACCCAAGCTGACGACGAGCCAATGCTGGGTTGTAGTTGATTCCTCCTTGTGTACCAATGAGAGGCATATTAGAGAACTCACCACAAATGTCAATAATCTCTATGCCATCAAAAATAGAATCGTACCAAACAATATCATCATTAGTAAGAGACATGAGTCTCCGAGACCACCGCAGGCATTGTCGATTCTTCAGGAAGATCAGTGTTTAAATCAAGTGTGAAATAAACCATTTGTACAGAAGAGGAACGCAACACACAATGGTTCCACCACCCTTAGAATTCCTTAATTGTAAAGAGAAGTACGTGTCACCTAACGGAGTCGGAACATGATTCCCAATTAAGAAAATTCTAATGGCGTTAACATTAAGAAAACCGTCAATGTTAGGGAACAAAGCCAAGCTATAAATGAGTAAGACAAATATGGCTTCAAAAGCATCCATGCTATCGGCTTGAGCAAAAGCAGTAGCTCTACAAATGAGAAATTCAGAAGTCAACCCTAGAATCCCTCCTTTCTTCATTAAATTAGCATCAATCTCAGATTTCTTCAAATGAAGAGCTTCGTCTAAGACTTGAGATATGGGAATCTCCTCTAATTCACTGAAGGGCACCTTGTTAGATACGAGCATACCTAAGAGATGGGCATACTCTTCCAACATGGGCATGAGCTGATAATCCGGAAAAGTGAAGCACCGGTAAAGAGGGTCATAGAATTGGACCAAGACACTCAAGAGTCCTTCAACAACATCAGCAGATAGTATGGACAAAAGCTTCCCAAGACGTTACTTGAAATCCAAGGGATCTAATACAGAGGATGACAACTTCCTTAACTCCTTCAAATCAGGACATCTGAAACTGTACTTTTTGGTATTCCTCCGTCCACAATCCATGGTCTGAAAATTATTTGCAAATAAGACCTTAGTTCCTTGAAAATTTATTCTTGTGATGCATGTTATGACGTGCATGAATGCATGAATGCAACAATTACACACAAGGGATCACACACAAGGCAAACACAAACAATAGTCATCATCAAAGATCAATCATCCATTTTGGTGGATTATGGTTTTCACCTTATCAACACCCAAGATCCATTGATTTTGACGAGACCGTTCGGATCAACCGATAATCAAAGGGTTTATTGTGAGTCACGAGCATGGCTTTGGGTTAAGAACCGTCCCAAATGAGTGTACTACGGATAAAACCTATAGAGCATGTTCTAAAAAAGTTCCCAGAGTCGTGATCTCATCTATCGGATACTATAGGTTTAGATGACTGATTCATCAACCCGTAGTATTCTCAAGAGAAACTCGTCTGAGTATAGTATCGTGTAACAATTGTTATCAAGGCTACACTTGAACAGTCTCCGCACTACGTCATAAATAGGCCAAGTTGGGTTATATGTTCTACGGTCTTCAGCTTCTCGGACTCCCAGGTCAAAAAAAAGTAATATCTATGCACGACTTACTTGAGTGACATCAGTAATTCCAAGGGGGTCTCCACTGAGTAGATGGGTATCAAGCCAACTCGTTAAGGATTAATCCATACGAGTCGAACATGACTATACCATCCTCATATCTTAATTACACTCAAGTTCAGGTTAGAACTCATCTCACCACTCAGAGATCAACAAGCACAACAGATAGATTATATCACACAAACAATATATACAAACAAACATCAAATATCAACAAAAATATTGCACACAAAAAAGTAGGCTAAACCTACTGAGGACTACTCACCAGCAGAGTCACCACTTTATTTTTGTAGTGGTACATTCATGACCATCGAGCTATGGATAAACCCGACGTCAATTGAAAAATCAGAGTCGCCACCGCGCTTTATTTGTTTCCAAGGAAAAAGGGAAAGTACGATCAAAACCCAAAGATAATAATTTTTCAAATCAAAACTAATAAAATGTCAATGATCACAGGTAAGTGTCATAGGTACTCATAGGGAGTCCTTTTTTGTGTGCAAGTGTTTTTTTTTTTGAAAAGATATTTGATGAAAATAGAATGGGGAGATGAGAAAAGAATTCATTTATTATATTTTTGTGTTTGACAAGACCTTTGGTCTTATGCCTACGTACCAACATAAAAATGAGGGATCAAAACCTCGTAGTTCGTGGTAAAAATTTCAAAGAAGTTGGTGAATTGATTTTAACAAAAGTTTAAAAGAAAAGGGCACAAAATGGCCAAAAGATTTAAATGAAGTTGTTAATTCTTTATGTCTTTTTAAAATTATGGTCAATATTATTAAGTTTATTCAAAAGTTGGATTTAAGAAAAAAGTTTGAAAGTTCATTGGCATAAGACCAAAGTTTCTACTCATTAAAACATGTATAAGTTGAAAACACAATCAAAGGAGGTTTTGAAAAAAGAGGATATATTTTGAAATTAAAGAAATGGGAGAAGATGAAGGGAGTACCCTAGACAAAAATTAAAAGTTAAAAGTTGAAAAGATCTGACCAATGGGGAGCAATCCACAAGACAAGAATGTCATATAGAAACCCATTTCCTTTGAACTATTGAGCAAACAATAAGCATAAGCAACATCCAAGCAAATAATATGAAGACCAAGGCATCAAATAAAGATAGCCATAATATCCAAGCAAGCACTCCAATAGGAAGAAATCTTCAATGTCTTCAAATGTATCAGACGAAATATTTCCTTGGCAAACTCACAAAAACAATCATCAGACATCAATCAGAATAACAACATAATAATTAAGCACAAAGACAAAGTGATAGATGAACCAAATATAAATCCCCAAACTTGCATCAAATGAAAGACACTATCAAGGATAACTCAGTCTCAAAATAATGGCATTGGCCAAGTCCTTTAGAGCATAGGGAATGTTGCCTACTTCGAAGTCCAAGAGTTTAGATCAAGTTCAACAGTTCACCAAGATATTTTTAGGGTTCTTGTTGTTTATTAAGTATTTTAAGGTCCTAAGACCATAAACAGAACAAGACAAGCACACAATATATATAAGCACAAATGATATGGCTCAAGTGAGCAAAGTAAAAATGAATGAAGCATAAACATCTTGCATGAAATGTAAATGGCAATGAATGACGAAAGTACTTGAATTTAAATTGTATTAAGTAAATGACTTGAAAGTAAAGTAATGTTAATAATAGGTTAGTGAAGTGTTAGTCAAAGAGTTTTAATTATTGAAGTCATTCCTTGGAGAACACTCAACCACCCATTCAAAAGTATGAAGACCTAAACCAATACATCATTTGTGAGAAGGGATCCAACTTGGATAAATAGAAAAGTATACCCCTAGCTCTCACAAATGGAAAAAAGGTCAAGTCTTCACACAATGCCATGAAAAATTGGAGACTTACAATCTCACTTACAAGAATGCTATGCCTTTTGGGACAAATTTAGCTCTATGTTAAGCAATCGTAATTAGATTTATGTAGAAGTCACAACTATCTGAGGTCGGGAAATAATAATATTGGTGTTAATGCATGTTAGAGATATGGTACAAATAACCAAGCTCCTAAAACATACCACACACAAAAATAAAGGGGGAGGGACCTATCTCAGTCAGGCTCATGTTGATTAATCTGATACAAGATCATTGATGAATCAACTAGCACTTGACTTGTAGAAAATTCATTGGTCAATTATGGATTGGGAAAGAAGAGGGATAAAGATGAAGAGGGTAGGGGAAATAGAAGCCCAAATTGATCACATGAGAAATTTCATCTGATCAATACTATCCATTAATCCAATAGTATTGATCAAATGGAAGTTCAAATCAACCATGATCAAGGCCAAACAGAAAGTCAAACATCACAAAGTCAACCAAATGGCTCAATAATATTTTTAAACAATTAAACAATTAAAAATCAAATTAAAAATGAATTAAAATGCATTTTTTAAAAGTAAAAAGCTCAAGTCCCTTCAAATCACTAAATAAATGGCCAAGGGATTTATCCTAGGTCAAACAAGGTCAAAGGACCTTAGACAAAAAAATTCGGATATTTTGGAAAGTCAGAAGTATTTAAAAATATTTAAAAACAAGTCAAAAATAATTTAATTCACAGAAAATAATAAAATAAATCCATAAAATGAACTTAATTCAAAATATGGAAGAGGAAAATATTTAAAGATTTTTGGTGAAAATCCCATATTTTTTGGATTAAAAATGAAATTTATATGAATTAAATAAAATAGGAGCAATTAAAAGAAAATCAGAAATTAAAATAAAAAATAAAAAAACAAGGGCCATCAGATCTGCCTCATTAATTGAGGTGACAAATCTGATGGCCACACACTTATGGTCCACCATGCGCCAAGTCAAACGCGTTGCAACACGAGTCAAACAAAATAAAGGTCAGGATTTGAACGTGTGGGGATGATCAAATGGATCAGAACAAGCCATCACATCACTGGAGCTAGGGCTCCGGTCATCTTCTCCGGTGGACCTCACCGGACTGGTCCACCACCAACGTTCATGAAAATGAAAAGTGCATACACTATTTTGAAGAGAAAAATGTCAAGAATCCAAATTTGCCCTCAGAATTTTCCAATTCTTACTATATTGAAAGATACATGGAATTGAAAATTGAGGAGTATGAACTGAGTTGCTTCAATTTGACCTCAAAGCAACTCAGTCTTGTTTCCTATATTGGTAGATCTTCAGACAACCAAAGATCAAGCAAAATGGTGGAGAATTGAGGGAGAATCAAAGAAGAGAAAAATCTAAAAATTCACCTTCGGTTTGCTTCAATTGAGCTTGATCTCCCTTCCAATTGAGCTTAGCTTGCTTCCATCCACTTGCATGAGGTGAAATGAGTGATCAAAGGGCTTGGATTCTTGGAGTTTCAATCTCAAAACAGAAGTGACATTGAAACTCGATTTCAAGAGAAATCTTCAAGTTTATCCTTTTAACGGAGGTTAGGGAAGATGCAAGTCAAAGCTTGGGCCAAAGGATCCTTATTTTGAGCTCAAGGCCAATGTATTTATAGCCATGAAGATTGCTTTTCACACACATTCCAAAATTTGCCAAAAATAGCAATGCCTTGGTGCATGCTTGCATGGGCGTGCACAAGGCCCATGAAATAATGCAAATAGGTCCAAATTCAAATCCAAATGATGTAGAAATAATAACATGGAACCATGCAATGTTGATTTGAAAATTGGTCATGAAACTTTCCGATTAGGGCCATGCATTACACCCACGCGCAAGTCACTCAAAAATGCTCCAAATGCCACGATCTTGGATTATTTGGAAATATAACATGAAAGGGAGCAACTTTACTGTTGAAACTTTTTCCATTTTGATCTTAGATCATGATCAATTTTAAGGTGTAATCTGGATGAATCAAACATAGTTGAAAATTTTCTAAGTTAAAAGTCAAATGACCATTTTTTTCCACCTTGAATAACTTTTGCCATGAGCTTCAAATGAAAATGGCTCTTTCTTAAAAGTTGCAGCTCTTTAATTCCTATTAAAGTTTTTCATAAATTTGACACCATTTGGATCTTGCATGCTGGAGTTATGGATTTTAGAAGTTGAGAAAAATTGCTTGTTCAATGATGATGGCAAAAAATGACCTATAATGTTTCCTCTTGGTACATGCCCTTGAAAGTAGATTTTGCTATTTATCAAAGAATAAAAGTTGTATAAGACATATTGAAATTAATCATAAAACTTGGATGGCCTTAATATTATAAAAATTAGGCAAGTTATGGTTCTTGTAAGTTGACCTTCTATCTAGGGCACAGACAAAATGACCTATAATCTTTCATCATAAAAAAAGACTTTCCATGCAAAATTAGCTCTTGATGCCAATGTGAAAGTTGTTTATAATGTCATAAAGAGTAACGTTTCTCTTGTAATCATTTTCATATGACAAAAATTATAGGAGATAGGGTCTAGGGAACCCCAGATTTGACTAGTTGACTTCCTATGGTCAACCTCTTTGAACAAACTAGTAAACTTGGAGTTCTTTTGTTATTTAGGGATCATGGAGGATCATATATGCTTGAGATGATGTGAAATGAATTATCCTTTGAAATATTTGACCAATTGATGGAGAAACTTGTTGAGGAAGTCACACAAGATACCCAGATGAATTAGGGCTTCCAAGGCAAACAAACTTCAAACTCTTGATGAATTCTTGATCAAATTGAAAAATAATGAACATGGGGACCCATATATGATGTTTAGGACCACGGTGAACCTTTATTTTATTGATCTCTTGTATTGAGGGTCTCAAACCCTAGATGTGAGCTTGATGATGCATAAATGAACACACACACTACCTACAAAAGAAACAAAGCTATATTAGACATATTTTTGGTATTTTGGTTAGTAGACAAATAAAAACAAAGTATGATACAATTAAATGTGCTTGGTGATATCTCCCAATGCAAACACAATGAATGAGGGGTAAGATCCTAAAGCCAATGCAAATGATGAGATAACATGAGGGATCTTAGGGTCAAAATTGGGGTCTTACACACTGGAATTATGACATAAAATGAATGTATCACTGATTGGGAATGTCATATCAATATCAAAACAAATTATGAGAAAATCATTAAGGAGTCAGTTTTAACATGATCTTATTGACTACATGCTTTCAAAATAAACCCTGCTTCAATTAGGTCTTTTGAGGGTTGTAAGGTGGCCTAGTTCATGGTTTTCAGAAAAAAGGATTTATGGTTCAAAACCTATTCTAACACAAACATTCTCCTTGATGTTCTCCAGTCCTACGTTCAGCTAGTTCGATACAAGCGCTCTTCTTCCAAAAGGGATTTTGAAGTGATGGTAATGAACCAACGAGGTTTTCGATGTGGCAGTTATCCTTATTTTAGTTTGTAGCCATACGAATTTGTTCTTATTGAGGATTGTCTTTTGATTCCTCTACCCGTTTCACTTTTTGTTTCCCTACTTTTGTTGGATTGATTCAAATTTGTAATCCATAGGGGTTCCCTAATTTTTGCCTAAGTCGGTCGTCTTCGAGTTTTTGACTTAGCGGGATTTCTTTCTTTTATTTTTATTTTCTAGTTTCTCTTTTTGTTGAAACAAATCGTGTGACATTGGTCCGTTTGGTTTGAAGGGGTTGTGACTGCCTCATTCCTCTGTTGGTGAGGGACAACCATTTGGAATTTTCATTTTCCGACCTCTCGTGAGGGATAAAATGTAGTTGATACTCAGGTAGGACATTTCCTTTTTTTCCTTGGAATTTGAACGCATGGTCAAATTAGCTGAAGACTACCCTACCCTGAGTTTAAAATTGAGGGTTTTACGTATATAAATAAACTCCCACTCCTTGGCTCGAAGGGTTGACTAGGGATTATCTTCCTTATATCTCCGGTGTTTGGGATTTGAAACAATGCCTTACATCATCAACAAGGTTTTATTCAAAAGTATACATGCAGTGATTTCGTGTTTTTCCAATTCGTCATCCTCCTTTTGATTTTGCTAAGACAAAAGTTAGATATTGACGAAATAAAGTATGAGTGAACACAAATGGATTGACTCAAAAAAATGCATATTCATTTCAATGTCATTATTATTAAAAAACAAACGAGTTTATTACAAATGAATGTTACAAATGACAATCAAGAAAATTACACATGAACATGTTTGAACAAAACTAGTGACTGCTGGCATAATCGGCCTTTTTCAGATCCTCAGATTGGAATTGTTATGATGGAAGAGATTAATATGTTAATCTTCAAGGAGATCCTTCTCAAACTCTTCCTACAGATGCAGACTTTTCAAGTCTACCCTAGCTTCCATTTGCACCGATAATGGCATTGCAAATGTGCCCTCATGTGGAGGCATGGGAATGTGCACTATGTTCAGGCCTTGCAGTGTGAAAACAATGATCCTTGAATCAATTAAGTCTTGTACCTTATGCTTCAAAGCTCTAAAACTTTCGACCGTATGCCCATGTGCTCTAGAATGAAACTCACATCTAGCATCAACGTCATAGCCAGGAGGGAAATGTGTTAGGGGAGGTCCCAACTCTCTATACTGCACTAATGAGTCTCGAAGAAAATGAGCAAGCATTTAACTGTATGAAATAGGGATTGGATCTATCCTTCTCTCTGGCTTCCTCAGTTTCTGCTGATAATAATTTTGTCGTTGTGGAGCATAGGGCTATTGATAATGTATCGGTGGAGGACCCATAAGAATAACATATGTTGGTTGCTGATAGGGAGCCCTTAGAGGTCCAAGTTGTGTATGAAATACATAAGGCTGCTCCTGATGTGTAGTGGAGTCAGGCATGTTCATCGGAGTGACCACTTCTGGTACAACAGCTGGCATGGGGTTACTTTCCTTCCTCATCATTGACTGCAGGATCTCCATGATAAAACTCATCTTAATCTTCAGCTGGTTGATTTCAACCTTCAATGCTTCTTGATCTCTTTGTAGTTCTTCCACGGTAATCTGCGACATGCTTCCAGTTCAAGACAAATGTCGGGTAATCAGCCTTGACGGCAGTGATGATTTTGTGAAGGTTCAAGTGATAATGAGTTATTTGGTCTCAAATTTACGAAATGTAATATGATATTAAAATGATGCATACAAAATATTTTTATATTCCCGGAGGAATGCATATGCTAAGTCAATTTTATGATGTGATGATATGGCATGCAACATCATAAATTCAACAGTTCAATATAATCTGGAGATTCTGGATAATCTGGCCATATCATATAACATAAGATCAAAGGTCCGACATGACCTAGAAAATCTGACTAACCTGTCCATGTAACTCAGTATAAGGTCAAAAGTCTGACATGATCTGAGAAATCTAGATAATATAACTTGTCTATGTAACTCAATACAGGATCAAAGGTCTGACATATATAAGAGATCAATGGTATGAAGGGTCTTGGTTTCCTGCAGAAAAAACCCAATAGCCCCACTCATAGGTATGTATTAGTCCTTAAAGGTGGTCCCTAAAAGGTCTCCCAGAGTCATCGATTCAAATGAAAATACCATGATGTAGCTAATTCTCGCAGGACAAAAGTATTTCCAAGTGAATCTAGTATGGGTTTGGTTCTCGTGACAACCCAACGCGTAAAACACAGGCTGACACGAATATCCACGAATTTATCCTGTGTATATACTCAATAGATGATATATTCTCTCATATAGTATCATCACATCCCAATAGATGATATGACATATAATATCCAGAATACAACAACATATGAATATTTAAAGCAATAAAATAATGCAATAAATAACATATGTAAAATTAGTAAAGCAATAAAGATAAACACCTAAACACGCAAAGAAAGCAAACAAAACTGGGCTCGACTTGCTTAGGAAAGGATCCCCAGCAGAGTCGCCAGCTTAAGCTACACGAATTATACTCGAGTGCATCACACACTTAAAGATACAATAGAGTCGCCATTGAACTTTATTTATTTCCGAAGGAAAGAGAAAACATCGATAAAACCCGGGGGAAAGAGAAATGGGTAAGGAAGTCGGTTATGCAAGGGGAATGTATTAGCACCCCTAACACCCATGGTACTCCATGAGAACTGTTTTGAATGTTCTTTGTAAGAATAGGTGTTATTATCTGATGGTTCCTCGTGAAAAGGGAAACGTGGGGTTAATAGATAAATGTGAGAAACAAAAGAAATAAATAAGTGTGCTCACCAAGGATTTGGGCCCTCATGCCTACGTATCCTCATTCGTGCAATGAGGAAATTAGAGCTCCGTAGTTCGTGGAACTAGGACGGATGCGTTAGTTGTTTTTAATGAACATAATTAACATTTGTATTCTACTGTTAACTTGCTTGTGTGCTCGAGCATGGGAGTCTTAAGCGTCTGTCTGTTTGCGGTAGAATGGATGAACTCAAATCGCACTCCAGTAGTTAAACATTGCTTGCTCACACATGGAGGCTTAAGCGTCGTTCACGGTAGAACGGAAGTAACACGTCCTTTATGAAAAGGTATAAACTGAAAATGAAGCCCAAAGGAAAAACTGAGTTTGATGAGGTGAGTTTGATTTTATTCTGAAAAAGAGAGTCATGATTTGAATCATACTAAAGTCTATGAATATAGATGAATACAGTGAGCAACTAGGTCATTCGTCCCGCACCAAAGATATTCAGAATGAGGATATGAATTCTTCACTCTCATCCCTTCACATTTACTTAAGGCTCGTAGCGTACAATCCTAATCGTATAGTTAATTGTTTTTGAGTTTATTCACAAAATGGTTTTAGTTTTATTGAGAGAACAAAAGGGAAAGAAGAAACCCTGGAAGGTTGAAATATGATCTTCAGTCTGCATTCCATGTTTGTATAAAGGACTTATCAGTTATTTGATTTAAATTGCACTAAAGTTTATGAATATAGGTGAATACAATGAGCAACTGGGTCATTCGTCCTGCACCCAAAGATATTCAGAATAAGGATATGAATTCTCCATTCTCACTCCGTCTCTACTACTTAAGGCTCATGACGTGCAGTTTTCATCATAACTAATGAGTGTTGATGTTGAATTTCCTTGTAGATTCCTATGATGAAGGTTTGTCTTTGAAGAATGAAGATACTTGACAATCACTTGAATCAAATTGTGCTAAAGTCTATGAATAAAGGTTAATACGATGATTAACTGGGTCATTCGTCTAGTACCCAAAGATATTTAGAATGAGGATATGAATTCTCCACTCTCGCTCCTTCTCTATTGCTTAAGGCTCATGGCACACAACTTGGCTCATGATTGGCAAGTGTTGAATTTGACCTTTGTAGTGTGCCCACGGGTCTCTAACCGTATTCCAGTCAAATTGATTATCTCTTAAACCTGAAAGCACATCATTCTTAATATCAAAGTTAGCAGGGTATATAGGTACAAACCCTCTTGAAACCTATCCTTCATCTGTTATTTTGCATTAACCCCCCATAGTTTAGGGTGGTGCAGCTGCCATGTGTAGCGGTAAATTCATGACCATTGAGCTATTGGTTAGCTCAGCGTCAATAAAACAAGAGTCGCCACCATAATTTTATTGTTTCTAAAGGAAAAGGGAAAAAGTATGAACAAAACCCAAAGATAAGAAGTTTTTAAATCAAAATTTATAAAATGTCAGAGATTACAGGTAAAGGGGTTGGATACACAGAGGGAAGGTATTAACATCCAAAGTGTCCTAGGTACTCCCAGGGAGCCCTTTTTTGTGTGTAAGCGTTTTCAATTGAAAGATGTTTGTTAAAAATTGAATGTGGGGATGAGAAAAAAATTCATTTATTTATATTTTTGTGTTTGACAAGACCTTCGGTCTTATACCTACGTAACAACATAGAAATGAGGGATCAAAACCTCATAGATCGTGGTAAAAATTTCAAAGGTGGGTGGATTGGTTTTAACAAAAGCTTAAAGATCTTTTGTTATCAATGGGAGAATACTCAACCAAACATCCGTCGATAATGAGGGCTTTAAAACATTAGAGAGGGAGGGCTCCAACTTGGATTCAATCAACAAGTATGCCACTAACCCCTAATAAATGGAAAGACTTACAATCAATATATCATGGAATGAGAGAATTATATCTCAACCAAAGACAACTCAAATATATATGATCTCTTTTGAAAAGTTTAAAAGAAAAAGGCACAAAGTGGCCAAAATTATTAGACGAGGTTGTTAGTTCTTGTTGTCTTTTTGAAAATATGGTCAATATGATTAAGTTTATTTACAATTTTGATTAAGAAAATAGTTTGAAAATCAATGGCATAAGGCCAAGGTTTCTACTCATTAAAACAAGTCTAAGTTTAAAACAACAAACAAAGAAGTTTTAAATATGAGGGAGAGATTTTGACATTTAAGAAGGAGAAGGAGATGAAGGGACTATCCTAGACAAGATTTTAAAGTTTAGAGTTGAAAAGATCTAACCAATGGGAAGCATCCACAAGACAATAATGTCAGATAGAAACCTGTGTCCTTTGGATTGTTAAGCAAGCAACAAGGATAATCATCCAAGCAATTAATAAGAAGATCAATTGGCATCAAATAAGGATAACCAAACATCCAAGCAAGCAGTCTTCAATGTCCTTTAGATGTATCAGATGAAATGTCCCTTGAAACATACTCAAAGAGAAAGCACTCCAAAATAACAAATTCAAACAAAGATAGAGTATAACAGATGAATCAAAGGAGTCTCTCAAAGCCTGTATCAGATGAATGACATTGGCCAAGAAATGGTCTCATATTAATGGCATTGGCCAAGTTTCCATAGTTTAGGGATGTTGTCTACTTTAAGTCCAAAGATCCAAACCAAGTCACAGACATAGGTCCAACAGTCCACCAATATATTTTTAGGGTTTTTGTTGTTATTTTTTGTTTTAAGGTCCTAAGACCACAAACAAAACAGTCACAAGCAAAAAATATATCACAAGCACAAATACAATATGGATCAAGTGAGAAAAGGCAAAATGACTGAAACATAAACAAATTGCATGAATGTAAATGACAATGAATAATAAATTTCAAGAATTTAAATTTCATTAAAGTAAATGGAATTAAAAATAAAGTCAATACAGAGAAATGTTAGTGAATGTTAGTGGGGGAGGAAATTGTTTAAGTCATTTTTTAGAGAACACTCAATCATCCACTCACAAGCATGAAGATATGAACCTAGACATCATTCATGAGAAGGGATCCAACTTGGATAAAATCAATAAGTATGCCACTAACTCTCATAAATGGAAAAGAGGTAAAATCTTCACACAATACCATGAGGAATGAGAGACTTACAATCTCACTTACAAAAATGCTATTGCTTTTGGGATAAATTTAGCGTTATGTTAAGCAGTCATAATTGGACTTATGTAGAAGTCACGACTATTTGAGGTCGGGAAATAATGATATTGGTCTTAATGCATGCTAGAGACAAGGTATAAAGAACCAAGCTCCTAAATCATACCACACATAAAAAATAAAAATGACATGAACTTATCTCAATCAAGCTCACGTTGATTCATCTAATATAAGGTCATTGATGAATCAACTGACAATTTGATCCTATGATAAATTATTGGCCTTGAAGGGTTTGGAAAAGAAGTGAGATGAAGATGAAGAGATGAAGTCAAAGAGAATCCCAAATTGATCAAGGGATGAATCTCACTTGATCAATACTATCCATTCATCTTGAGGGATGAAGTTCAACCTTCACCAACACCCTAAATCCAATAGTATGGATCAAATTAAATTCCAATTCAACCAAGATCAAGGCCAAACAGAAGTTGAGTCAACAAAAAGTCAATCAAATAGCTCAACACAATTTTAAAGCAATTAAACAATTTAAATTCAATTTTTAAATGAAGAAAAATAATTTTTAAAAGGGGAAAAACCTCAAATCCTTTCAAATCACCAAAGAAATGGCCAAGGGATTTATCATAGGTCAAACAATGTCAAAGGACCTTAGACTAAATTTTTTGACAATTTTTGAAAGTCAGAAGTATTTAAAATCAATTAAAAACAAGTGAAAAATCATAAAATTCACTAAAAATATCAAACTCAATCCAAAAAATAATTTTAATTTAGAAATAGGAAGAGGAAATTATTTGTGAAATTTTGGTGGTAGTCCCATATTTTTTGGATTAAAATTGAAATTATAATGAATAAAATGAGAAAATGATATTTTAAAAATTAAACCAGAAAATAAACTAAATAAAAAAAACGAGGGTCATCAGATCTCCCTCATTAATTGAGGTGGCATATTTGATGGTTAAGCGCGTATCATCCACCATAGTCCACAGTCAACAAGCATGTACAATTGGTAATCACATTGGTTGGATCGTATTAAAATGTGTCCACATGATCAGACTACTTGGACAATGCCAACACACCACCAGAGCCCTAGCTCCAGTCATCTTCTCTGGCCAGGTTACCAGACTGGTCAGACTCGAAATCTCACCAAAATAAATGGATCATCCACCAATTTGAAGATAAAATCACGAGGATTCCAAATATCACCTCCAAATTTTCCAACTCCCACTCTATACTGAGAAACGTGGAGTTGAAAATTGAGGTGTTCAAACTGAATTGCTTTGATTCAACCTCAAAGTAACTCAATATCAATGCCTACATTGGTAGGACTGCAACCAACCAAAAATCATGCCAAAATATTCAAGAAATGAGTGAGAATCAAAGAAGAGAAGTTTGAGAAATTTCACCTTCGGGTAGCAGCTATGGAGGTCGATCTTGATGCAATTTCACTTGGCTTTACTTCCTCTTGCTTGCAGGAGATGATTGAGATGAAAAAAGATGTGAATCCTTGGAGTTCTAGTTCACAAATAAAATTTGAACTAGAAGCTCAATTTCAATGAAATCTTCAAGGTATTCTATGAAATGGGATTCTGAGATTGCTTGGCACAACTTAGGCAAGGGTTCTTCTCCAATTCTGAGGCAATGCACATGTAGTTATAAGCGCATGAATTCATTTCCACACCATTTAAAATTTGAATCCAAAAATAGTAATTAATGTGAATGGGTGCATGGGCATGTGTTCAGACCCAGATGATCATGTAATCCACTCCAAATTCGTGCACAAAAGATGTTGAGATCATAACACGAGGCTATGCAAAGTTGTCTAACATTTGAGTTCAAAAGTTGCCAAATTATGCCATGCAAAGAAACTATGCGCAACCCCTTAAATTTTGATCCAAATGGGATGATCTTTAACTCTTTGGAAAGATAACATCATGGGGAACAACTTTTATGTTGGAACTTTTTCCATTTGAAGCTTGGAACATGATGAATTTTGGCCTTGAAATTGTGGAAATCAAAGATACTTGAAAATTTTCTAAGTTAAAAGTCACAAATTTGGTTCCTTCTTAAAAGTTGTAGATATTTCAATTATCTTCAATTTGATCACAAATTCAACACCATTTGGAGCTTGCATGATGGAGTTATGGATTTTAGAAGTTGAGGAAAATTGCTTGTTCAATAATGATGACCCAAATGGACCTATAATGTTTCCTCATGGCACATGACCTTGAAAGTGGAATTTAACCTTTAGAAAAGAATAAAGGTTAGATAAGACACCTTGAAATTTATCATGAAACTTGGATAATATTCATATCACAAAAACTGAAAAAGTTATGGTTCTTGGAAGTTGACCTTCTATATAGGGCACAAACAAAATGACATATAATCTTTCACCATAAAAAATGACTTTCAAAGAAAACTTAGCTCTTTATTCCAACATGAAAGTTGTTTAGAATGTCATAAAGAGTAACTTTTCTCTTGGAATAATTTTCATATGACAAAAATTGTAGGAGATAAGGTCTAGGGAACCCTAGATTTGACTAGTTGACTTTTCTGGTCAACCTCCTTGAACCAACTTGCAAACTTGAAGTTCATTTTCTCCGTGGGGCTCATGGAGGATCATATATGCTTATGATGAAGTATAATGGAGTATCCCTTGATGTTTTTTGATCAAATGTTGAAGGAACTTGCTGAGGAAGGTGTAGCGGTGTATTCGTCGCTATATGATTTATCGATTAAACCATAAGCAAGAGATACAATGAAATTTCGAGTCGCCACCGCACTTTTATTTATCCAAAGGATTGGCTAAAAAGCGAACAAAAGCCTAAGAAGTTTTACACGTAGAAAACTAATAAAAAGATCAGAGATTCTGGGTAAGGGGTAAATTACGCAATGGGAAGGTGTTAGGCACCCATCACGTCCTAGGTACTCCTAGGGAGCCCTTTTCACACTTGTTGTATAATATTGTTATTTGTTATGACATAAGTATTGTGCAAACATGATTGGGATGATGAGAAAAGAATATACAAGTTAGTTATTTTTGTGTTATTGGGTTTGAACGGATGAACCCGCTGCCTACGTACCTTCCATCAAAGGTAAGGATCAAAACGCCGTAGTTCGGCTAAAAGATTTCCAAAAGTTGGTGGATTCAATTTTAAACACAAGCACTGAGGCTTTTCATTATCAATGGGAGAACACTCGACCAAAAACAACATCCACCATGCGAGGATAGCTTCGACGTACTAGAGGGGTTAGCCCTGTTTTCAGTACGGAAGTCTTACTGTCGACTCACTAAGGATAGGCAAGATTTACATCAACCACAATGATAATTGAAACCTATGGCTAATGCATGAAAAGATTAACAATGGACAGAGCCAAAACAAGTGAATGAGTGAAGTTAATTGATTGTGATTATGAAAATGGAGTCAAAGTATGATTAAGATTGATTCAAAGAAGTATTATGAAATGGAGTTTGAAAAAAAGTCAAGGACTTGGGGTCCAGGTTTTTAAGTTTGAAAAGCATGAAGATGTTTGCACAACACTTATGTCAAGTTTGAAAGTAATGTGTGAAAAGGTTTAGGACATAATGAATGAATGGATGAAGATAGATTCTAAAACTTCTTAGAAGGTTCACTTCTTGAAATCATATAGAGGATGATTCAAGTGTGTCCTTTGGAATAGCAATGGATAATAACGAACAAACAAGAAAGTCAACAAAAGCGGATATCGGATGCCAATCACTGGTCTTATACCAATCTCCTAAAATAAAACTGGATATCAGATGCCACTCAATGGTCTTACACTAATCTCCTCAAAAAAAGAAATAAAAGGTGGATACCGGATACCAATAGATGGATTTACACCAGTCTCCTAAAACAGAGATGGATATCAGAGGCCACTCAATGGTCTTACACTAATCTCCTCAAAAGAAAACAAAGATGAGAAATGGAAGTCAACTGCCAATCTATCTGGACTTAGGTCAACTGCACACATGATCACAGGAAAACCAATGCCACATTACAGGGACTTACAATGGATCCTCACATACAAGAACAAAAGCAACATATGTTCACAGGAAAGCAAATGCCAACTTACAGTGACTTACAATTGCAACCTCACATGGACAAACAGAAACAAAACATGGATGTCAGATGCCAATCTGTCTGGGCTTACTCTAACATACACAGTATGATCCTAGGAATACAAATGCCAACTTGCAGGGACTTACAGTTGTATCCTCACATACAAACAAACGAAGCAACATGTGATCATAGGAAAGCAAATGCCAACTTACAGGGACTTATAATTGCATCCTCACATACAATCAAACAAACCAAATTGTGATCACAGGACAACAGATGCCAACTTACAGGGACTTATAACTGTATCCTCACAACAAAACAACCAAGCAACAGAAGATATGAGTGACCAATGAGGTCTTACACTCTATCCTTCCATATCATAGGAACAAATGGCCAATGGATGGTCTTACAATTGTCCTCAATGGGTAAACAACAAAGACAAGTCAAAAAGACAAATGAGATGATTATGCATTGGTGAGCATTTAATGATGATGAGTGCATAAAGCATACAAGCAAACATGTGCATATGAAGCAATCAATCAATCAATGAATATCAAACAGCACACTCTATAGCCAAACAAGGGGGCTCACACAAGAGGGTTTGACTATGAAAGTCCACTGTAATAGGTAAATATCGCTCTTAACCTTGCCATTGAGAGGCTAAGGTGAAGCAGATGAGAGGAGATGAGGGGTGTGCCTCATTGCTTCTATCCCTAATCAGGGAGAGCATTTCAGAAAGTGTGGGAGCTCAGAAAGATGGAGCTCTTTCCACATTAGACTCTATAGATCTTGGGTTTTGATCTCAATGCTACAACCATGTAATGGGAGCAAGGAGAGGACTCACTGAATAGTAGGGGATAGGCTACTTATCCCTTTGATCTACCAATTGCCTTACTTGAAGGACTTTTCCTGCTTGGGACAAATATAAACACACACAAGCATTGCCTCTTAAGGAGGACTTCAGACAGTTTGCCCGGCCAAATAACAGGCCGGGTCTCCAGACTACATGAAGAAAGAGGGATTACCTCAAAGCAAATTGCTAAATAGCAAAGCAAGCAAGTTCAAAGAACTTAAGCAACTAATAGTACCTGAAATAGTCAAACAAATCAGTACACAGTTCAACAGTTAAAACAAAAGGAAAGGGGTCAACAGTCAACACAGAAGGACCAAGGTGCAAAGCACAAGACTTAAACTATATGAGTCATACCACCTACAAAACAAAGGTTAGCACATGATATATAATCAAGCTTAAACAAATTTGGATGGTTTCTTTGAAGCACTATGCTTAACCTGAAACAAATGAACTCAACATAAGCCCAAAAGACCACTAGGACAAGCCTAGGGTCAAAAATAAAAGGGAAAGTCAAAACAGCAAACAATAGTCAACCAAAGTCAAGTTCAAGCATTTAAGAAGCAAGCACAATTGGATTCAAACTCATGTCATGCATCATCATCATTTCATAGACAAAAGAAGTCCAAGCATGGCAAATAAGAGCACATAGAGGTCAACAGCAAGACCAAGCTCAAAAGCAATCATAAACAATTCCAAAAATCATGAAATAATTCATACTCAATCACAATCCATAACATAGCATTCATATTAAATTTAAGCTCAATTGGATCATGGGAAGATGGTCAATTAAAATCAGGAAGTCAACACATTTTCAAGTATGCACCAAGAAGTCAACAAAACATGTGTCATCTTCAAAAAATCATAACAAAATGAAAACAGATGAGAAATGGATGGGATTAACACCAATGCAAAGCTCAAGATGTCTAGTATGCACATATGAAATTTCATGATCATACAATAAGATATGAGAATTTCACAAATGAAATGGCAAGAGGTGTCACATAAAGTCAACAATTGACTAGGCAGGGAAGAAAATTCACAAACAAATAGGAAATTGCACAATTAATTCCAGGAAAAATCACACATCAACTAGACACATAAGAGATGGCTCATGCAAAATTTCAGATTAATTGAAGGTCAGGAAGCATGTGAACAAAAATCAAGAAATAGCATATCATTGGTGTGACACAAATTGTCACACCTTACTTCAGAAAATCATATCTCACACACCACAAATGATAAATGCACAAACTTTACATCAAAATGCAGATGAATGAGTGTAGATTAATCACAAAAAATTTCAGGGTCATTGGATGCAACATGATCATTTCACAATGGAATTGGCAAAAGGTGTCAAATAAGCATACATGTTAAGAACCCTAGAGCCATTTAAAATCCAGCCAATCAAAAATTCAATAAAAATCATGATTAAATAATAGACATTCATATGCAAATGATGGAAAAAATCTCATGATTTTTGGAGTTGAAATGAGTGAGAAATGAATTTTGCAAGTTGATGAACAATTTGGAACAAACATGAACACATAGCATGGAATGATAAGTCAAACATGGTTGACCGGTGGCAATGTGGTAAATATGCGCCTCATTAAGCAAAGCGCTGCGTTTTGGCATGGGGAATGAAATGTTCTCATTGGCTGTTGCCAATGGAACAGTAAACAAGCCAATCGATGCTCATGTTTCTGGGTTCAAAAACCCTTAGGGTTTTAGCAGCAGGGCATTTCTCATGTTTCTGGGTTCAAAAACCCTTAGGGTTTTAGCAGCAGGGCATTTCATGTAAGTTCATCATCATCAAACAAGATTCGACCAAGCATCACACAACAACATGGCATTGGTAAGGTGGTGTTCATGCAACGAAAACAACAACAGTAGCCGACACTCAGGCATACATGAACAGGGCTATCGTGTTTCTGGGTTGGATTCTCTTTAGGGTTTCAACAGCAGTGCAACATCAGCTCATTTTCAAACATCAATCATGAACAACAACATACCCAGCATCAACAATTTAAGCATGGCAAAGAAATACTATCATCATGCAACATCAGATGACAACAAGACAAGCATAGATTCTTGCGAATTTTCTGGGCAGAGCTAAGGTTTCAACAGCATATCATCATCATCAACAATTAATCATGAAAATTGGAAGAGCCCAGAACATGAAATTAGGCATGGAAATCGACATAACAAACATCCAGCATGCTCATTCCACAGTTCATTTGCATTAAAACACACTAGGTATCATGAATCAAGCAAAAACATCCATGAGCACGAAACTTTGAAGTCAAATATCTCTCAGCACAAGCAAGCAAAATACACGATTCAAAGCACACAATACTCAGCAATGCAAGGACTACACATGGCATAGCAAAGTTTTGAGAAAAGAGTTGGTCGAAACCTTACTTGTTTTTGAAGAAAAATGAGATGCAGTGGTTATTTGAAGGTTTTGCCTTGAAACAGATCTTCCTTGTGCTTTATATTGATGGATACTTGAAGTAATCGAGCTCAGCAAGGCTTGGAAAGGTTCAAATCAAGATTCACCATGGTTGGAGCTTTGGAAAAAACAGAACGCCAAGTGAACTTCCAGCTGGGATTTCATGCTTGAAATGGCTCTCAAATATTGTCCAGATGATGGAACAATGGAGGGAACTCGTGGTGTTTTGAGAGTTTTGTGCAGAAAATCCAAATCGTGAAACTGGAAGTGTGTGAGAAGAGAGAATTTTTCTGTGTTGTTATCTGGCTGCAGCTGGTCTCTAGGTTTAGAAATGCAGAAAATTTGATTTTATATGACTGTTTAAGGTTGCTAATCCATGTGCTAACCAAAGTTAACTTAATGAAGCCATTTTGCATATTTGCTAATTGTGAACCAAAGGTACATGTGGAGGTATGGTCTGTCCGAGTTGGGCCTTTGGACAGGCTGCAAATGACCTATTAAACACACCCCAATTGGCCAATTGTGTCAAAAATGTTTAATTCCAAAAGTCAACTCTTGGTCAAACTTGATTTTTAAATGAAACAAGTCAAAAAATGCCATTTTGCATGGTGAGGTTTTGATTCATGAAATTTATATTTTTGGAAAGAGGGGATGAAATGTGGTTTGTAGGAAAAAACCCCACCAAATTTGGCCTTATGGTTCATGAGATATGGCCATTTGAAGTTCACAATTTTTTTGAAATTGAATTGATCATATCTTGCAAACCATCCATGGGATTTGAGAGTTCTTGGACTTTTTGAAAATGGGAGAACAAGATCTTCAACTTTCATGTTGGGCAAAAATTCATTTGGAGCTTGCATCATGATGTAAGTTGAGGATCAAGAAGTTTCCATTTTTGGCAGTTGAAATTATAGGTCCACTTTCTATTTTGGGAAATTTCTGATTTTGCTTCAAATTCTTCCATGATGAGGTTTGGCATGATGTATGAGGCTTGTACAAACATGAATGAACTCCTTCAAATCAATTCCATCCATCAAATCCCTGATTAAATCCACAGTTGACCAAGTTTGACTTTTCTAGGGTTTTGGATGATTGAACCTCTTCTGATGAATTCCAAACCCTAATTCCTTGAGACCTTGATTTCAAATGATGTCCCAAGATATATGAACTCTTGATTATTGATCATGGTGCCCAAATTCTGCAAGAATGGCCACCATCCACTGCTTTGACTGACTGTTGACTGTCTTTGACCTAATTGCTGATAATTGCTTCAACTGCAAGCAACAAGGTTAGCATGACAATATTTTTGTACTTTTTGGTTAATAAACATATGAAAGGCAAAGATATACAAATGCCAGGCATGCTTGGTGATCAAGAAATCAACCCACAAGGCAATCTACCCACTAGGAGGGAAGCTAAGGCATGCAATGATCCTTGAGGCCATGATATGATATGATATGGGTCATGAGGGATCTTAGGGCCAAAATTGGGGTCTTACAGATGCCCCTATTTAAGGTCATTCTAGCCGGAGAAGTGAAGTTTAGAAATCTTCATCTCGACGCGGTAGAATGGGCTTAAATAACAGTAATGAGACAAATTTTGGTCCCTAAGAGACCTCATGATGCAGATGTATGCATGCAAAAGACACAAATTCTGTGGGGGATATGATTCACACAGAAGAAAATACGATCCATCGGAGTAACACACTCACCAGGAATAGAGACTCTGACAAGACTCTAGTTGGGGATAAACAAAATTGACACAGCGTGAACAAGACACGACTCTGATTAGGGGAAAAACAGAAAATAGACTGGAGAACTCACTGGGGAGTGAAGGACTCGCACTGGGGAAAGGAAAAAATTCCAAAGGAAAATAAATCCATTGGAGAGACACAAGCTGACTCCTGGGGAGAAGCAAAAAGAAAACTTCACTGAGGAAGCACCAAAGAAAAAGAGGTGTTACCGGGATGAGGGTAACAAAAACAGGAAGGAACACCAAGGATACCGGGTTGTAGGTATGTAACAGGTGACCGACCAAAGACGTGAATTGGTGTGTGTTCCAAAACACTCATCATCCTGAAGAGAGCGAAAGCAAACTTGTTTATAGGATGGATACTCGATTCTACAAAGAATACGAATCTTACTCTGAGGGGAAAGCAACAAAGGATTGACCCAAGAGTGAACGAGACATATTATTCATTACCGGCAGACCGTGAATAATATACTCGAAAGGAAAATTATCCTGAACCGGTTACTGGGTTGTTTATAGGATAAAATCCGAAGACGTGAATTGGTTTTCACTTCCAAAACACTCATCATCCGAAAGGAGGGCTTGAAAAAGCAAATCGACTTACAGGATGGACATTCGAATCCACAACGGGAAAACGAATCTTACTCAACTGGGGACACAAACCCAAAGAGTGCATGAGATACAATATCCATTACCGGCAGACCGTGGATAAGATACTCGCATGAGATATATTATCTATTACCGTCAGAACGTAGATAATAAACTCGCATGGTAAGAAACACCAGAGATGCCGGTTACTGGGTATATAATAGGTGATCTACCGAAACGTGAATTGGATTTCACTTCCAAAACACTCATCATCCAAAACACAAATTGGTTAAAGGATGGATATTCGATTCTACAAAGAATACGAATCTTGCTCAGTTGGGGAAAATCAACAAAGGATTCCAACTAAAGAGCGCATGAGACATATTATTCATTACCGGCAGACCGTGAATAATACACTCGAAAGGAAAAGACACCAGAGATACCGGTTACTGGGTATATAATAGGTGTCTAACCACAACAGAGAAACAATCGATACCAAGCATCCGGGTAAACGAAAGACAACTCAAAGGGATAAATTGCAAGCATCCGGCAATTATCCAACAACAAGAATATTCGACTCCACAAAGGGAAAAAATGACGAATCTTACTCGACCGGGGAAACGCAAAAGGCTTCGACTGAAGAGTGCATGAGATATATTATTCATTACCGGCAGACCGTGAATAATATACTCGCATGGAAGATTATCCACAACCGGTTACTGGGTTAATAAAGGATAAATCAACCGAAAAGAAAGGCATCGGGATACCAAACTAGGTATATAATGATAACCAATCAAAAGGAGCAACAGACATTACCAACAAAAGGGTAAATGAAAGGCGATCTGCTGAGGATAATTTGCAAGCATCCGGCAATTATCCACAGGGACTAGCTGGGGATGCATTGGTATACAACCAATGATCCGGGGAACAAATCACTAGCAAACGGTGAAAGGACCCACTGGGGATAAAATTGCTAGCATACGGCAATTACCCACAAAAGATTTGCTAAGGATATAAGTGCTGATCTGAGCAACTTATCCAAGCAAAGGAAAATCAACATCAAGAACTAGATGAAGATAACCACAAAATTAGGGTTTACATCTACCGAATACGGGGTAGAAGACCAACAACTCCGCGTGGGGATAGAACAAGTCACAAATCCGCACGGGACACCAAGATAGGGTTTATAACAAACCACAAACTGCTGAAGAGCAGGAAAATAGGATTTTACGACTACCGGGTAGTAGGTAGAAAACCAAAAACTCTGGCTGGAGAATAAAAGGTGTATAACCATAAATTCTGTCAAGAAAGCCAGGAAAAGTAGGACTTACAACTACCGGTTTTATGGGTAGAAGCCCGAAAACATTCCGCTGGGGAACAACCCGCTGGGAAACACAAGACATTTGACAAATAGCCAATTCGGGAATGATCCGAAAAGACAGACTGAATCAAGACACGTCCTAATGAGGATATAACTCAAATAGGAAAATCCATCCCAATATATGTGTTGGGAGGAAACGGAAGAAACCGTCATCCACGAGGATATATCTCAGTGGGGAACTGCAGAAGGAAAGACAAACATATTTCTGCTTATGGGGCTGACTCTATATGGAGAGATTTATAACACCCGACATCTGCTTGGGGAGATCTGTAAAGAGATCTATATCACCATAGCAGGAGACTCGACAAACAAAAGATATATGGCAAGAAATGCGACATGAATATCTGAAAGTTTATGAATATGCATGAATATGCGTGATTTATGTTTGATGAATGCTGACAAAACAGACAATTCTATCACAAACAGGTTCAGGAACCAAACGTCCGGTATTATACTTCCAGGGGAAAAACCAGCTGGAGAGCCAATCTGCGGAGATCCACATGCTGAAAAGCAAAGATCTGCGGGTACTGCTGAAGAAGCAAAGGATCGGAGATATCAGGAAACAACCCAATCAGGGTACAGAAAGTCATAACGGGCAAAACAGCCACCAAGACAAATCTGTAGGGGAACAAGAGAAATCTCAAAGATATCTGCAGGGGATCCCAGTGTCAACTGAGAAACACAAAGGTGCATAAGCACGAACTGCTGTAGAAGTAAATCCAAATAACTCCGCTGGGGAATAACCCACTGAGGGAGAATGATATCATCCAAGTAGAATCTGACTGCATAAGCAACTCTACTGGGGAAAACTGTCGGCTACTCTCTTGGGAACAAACCACTGAGGGAGGACAGATCAAACAAGTAGATTCTGCAACGAACCACTCCACTTGGGGAGAATATACAAAGCAAACTGATCACAACAAGTAGATTCTGCAATATAAGCCACTCTACTGGGGATCACAAACAGTCAGGAAATTAATCCGTTCTCTGGAGGCCAAAGCCATCATCCGACCATGTCGGGGATTGAAGGAGTATTCAACAGGCAAAACTGCCATAACAAACATTCTGCAGACTACGCTGAGGAAAAGATGGTTGAAAATACTGGGATGTCAACCCAATCAACCACTGAATAGGAAAATAAATCCTGCTCTGCTGAAGAGAAAAACTCTGATGGAGAGATAGCAACAATTCCGCAGACGACTTCGCCGGGGAAAAGGTAAAGTACCGGGTATCAAACCGCTGACTTACTGAGTCTTCAAAAAGAACGCGATCGTGCTGAGGAAACAGACAATTCCTGCTGGCAACTGCACTGGGAAGAGCGATAACAACTCTGTTCGCGAATCCGATGGGGATATCAATAACAGCTCTACTCGCGACTCAAAGGGGAATATCAATCAATCAGTTATACTCATGACTGCGCTGAGGAGACAAATAAAGTCTGAGGCATACGACCCACTGGAGAAAGTGACGGGGCACCAAGATGACAAACCATCAACCGCCGAAACTTCTACAAGAAAACACCCATGATGGGAAAACTGCTGCTGGAGAAAACGAAGTCTTCAACAATACTCCGCTGTGACTATACTGGGGAACAACCCCACCAACAACTTTGTTTGAGGGACAGCCTCAACAAAGATCTGAAGAAAGAAGATACCACCAAACCAGGAATATGAACGAATGTCTTACCTGTTGGAAATCCTGCCACCTCCGGGAGAGCACTGAGATATTCTTGAGTATCCTTTCAATCTTGTGAATGTTCACTTTGTTTAAAACAAAAATTTTGAAAAATTTGATTTGTTTAAAACAATGACATTTTATCAATTTAAAACATGCAAAACATTTGTGGAATTGAAACAAATAAGAGTGCAAATAATTGGATAAAAAGCTCAAATTGATTTGATGGAATGGTAGTCTGCAAATGGCAAGACTCCATAGATCTGTACAAATTTGAAATCAGTGATATATATTGGAAGAGGGCTACATTGAACATAATGATCCTTTCTCTACCAATTTGAATCTCGATGTATCCGAAGCTTCAGTTGACGACGAATCGAGAATCTTCTGACGAAATGACGACTGATGAACAGAAAGTCTTGTCAGGATGCAGTTACTTGCCAAATCCCTAATTTTTGCCTAGATTGCCCCAGGGTGAGGTACTCAATCTAGCGGGATGCAAATATTCTCTTTTTTCAAGTCTCTAATTTTTGCCTGAATTACCCTTGCGGGTTCTCCACCGAGACGCTCATTTTTGCCTAAGCCGCCCTTTCGGGTTTTCAACTTAGCGAGCTATTCTGTTTTTTCATTTGCATATACTTTTTTTTTAGGCAAAGTATCTCTTAACTGCATCTGAATTCACAGGACGAGTGAAATCCTCCCCATCCATTGTTGTAAGCATCAAAGCTCCGCCTGAAAAGGCTCTCTTAACAACATATGGACCCTCGTAGTTTGGAGTCCACTTGCCCCTGGAATCGGGCGCGAAAGACAAAACTTTCTTGAGCACGAGGTCACCTTCTCGGAACACACGAGGCTTGACCTTCTTATCGAATGCTTTCTTCCTTCCCTGCTGATATAACTGACCATGGCACATGGCAGTTAATCGCTTCTCTTCGATCAAATTCAGTTGGTCATAACGACTCTGAATCCATTCAGCATCAGTCAACTAGGGACTTGAGGGTATACCTTTCTTTTTTCTTTTGAAAAAATTTTTCCTGGTTTTTTTTTTTTTTTTTTGATTTTTCTTATTTTTTTTTTCACCCTCTTTTTTTTCCTTTTTTTTCTTTTTTTTTTTCTTTTTGATTTTTGATTTGATTTTTTTTTTTGATTGATTGCATTTGCAATGCCCCAGTTTGACTGTTGCTGATTCTCAAGATACAGCTGAATGAGCTCTATTTGGTGCTCAAGAAGGCGGGTAATCTCGTCAGGAATCCCCTTCAACATCATCTTCCTCTGCCTCAGATACAAGGACCTCAAGATTGGGAGATGGCGTTGGATCATTATGTTCAATGGGTTTAGAAATCCCTGCATAATGATTCTGGATAATGAAAAGCTTTTGTATTTTAAACAAGCAAATCATTTATGCAGATGAAAAATGCTGTTTTTGTTTTTCAAGGTTTTTTTTGTGATCACTGATTTCATGCAAAAGCAAAAAGTGAAAACAAATGGAAAAACAAATGTTTGAGCAATGCATTAATTGAATGAAAACATCATTGTATTAAATGCTGCCAACAACGTCATCACTTCTCCTTTTGGCATGGGAGAAGGGTTTTAAGCAAAGTGAACAAATCACGCTGACTTATGAATGACCGTAGGAACATCCACAGCGACCCAATTGTGGCAGACACCACCAGGAATGATGAAATTGTTCAGATCTTCTGCATCTTCTTCCAAGATAGCAGCAGCCTCTTCTTCAGGTTGATCAGCATGGATGAATCCTCCACTTGCGAACAAACCTTGCTCATTACATGCCCCAGAACAGTAGCCAATGCCAGCCCGGGATCGGTTAACCAGGAATAAATCCATCAACAGGAATAAATCCATCAAAAGCACTTAGGCTGGCAAAATCCTCCTCGAATTCACAACTCTCTTGCTCAGGATGATCCATCAATCTGGCAGAGTTGGCTCTGGTATAGTACCGGCGAAGTGCGTCTTCAAAATAAATGAAGATCGCAGGGTCAGACCACAGGACGGGAGACCGGAACAAAACACCTGTTTATGCAAATGATGCATGAAGTGTTTATGCATATGCTTGTTTTTTATATCAAAGGAACCCGAGGGTTTTATTTGCAAACTTTGAAATTTTAAGCATTTTGATCGGATATGAAAATATCTCATCAGATATATCAGGTGAAAAAAAATTTCCCGGTTTTTTCATGTTTTTGAAATTTTTTGCAAATAAACTCCTTTGAGTTCCTCGAAAATTTTCTTTTTGATGATATGGATGTAGATGAATGCGTGAATGCATGAATGCAACAAACACACTCAAGGATCAAGCAAAGCACACCAAACAAAGGTCGTGGGAAAGCTCTATGTATCCCTAATATCAATCATCCATTTTGGTGGATTTAGGTTTTCACCTTATCGACACCCAAGTTCCACTGATATTAACGGTACATGAACCGGTTCTGACATTCTTAATATCAACCAGCCGCTTTGGTGGATTTTAGGTTTTACACCTGATCCGGGATCCATTGATATTAACAATGTTTGAACGACTCAACCACGAATCACGGGTTTGTTGAGAGTCACGAGCATGGAGTCTCGGTTAAGAACCACCCAAAGGGAGTGTACTAGGGTTTAAACCTGCCAGACATGTTCTACCAGAGGTTCCCATAATCATCGTTCCATCTTTCGAATATTATCGGAGGAACGAATACTCGTATTCCAAGAATATTCTCAAGAGAAACTCTTATGAGTGTAGTATCGCGTAACAATCGTATCAGAACTGACATCTGAACGACCTCCGCACTACGGTCCTAAAAATAGGCCAAGATGGGTTTGGTAAGCTAAGGTCCTTGGCTTCTGCGGCACATGATTGAAAGAATAATGCCTATCCACAAATAACTTGTGTGACATTATTAATCCAACATGACCTCCACCAAGTGAATGGGCTCGCAAGTCAACTGGCTAAGGAATACTCCACACCAGTCAACAAGACTATGCCATTCTCCTATCCTAGAGTGCACTCGAGTTCGGGTATAGAACTCATCTCACAGATCACCAAAGCAAACAGCAATTGTATATCAAGCAATTCACACATTACAATCAATACAGTGATCCCAAATTGTACAAAAATATGTCAAATAACAGATAATAATATAGCACAACAAGGGTGAAAAGTAGGCAATACCACCAAGGATCTTCTCCCCAGCAGAGTCGCCACTTTTCTGTAGCGGTGTATTCGTCGCTATATGATTTATCGATTAAACCATAAGCAAGAGATACAATGAAATTTCGAGTCGCCACCGCACTTTTATTTATCCAAAGGATTGGCTAAAAAGCGAACAAAAGCCTAAGAAGTTTTACACGTAGAAAACTAATAAAAAGATCAGAGATTCTGGGTAAGGGGTAAATTACGCAATGGGAAGGTGTTAGGCACCCATCACGTCCTAGGTACTCCTAGGGAGCCCTTTTCACACTTGTTGTATAATATTGTTATTTGTTATGACATAAGTATTGTGCAAACATGATTGGGATGATGAGAAAAGAATATACAAGTTAGTTATTTTTGTGTTATTGGGTTTGAACGGATGAACCCGCTGCCTACGTACCTTCCATCAAAGGTAAGGATCAAAACGCCGTAGTTCGGCTAAAAGATTTCCAAAAGTTGGTGGATTCAATTTTAAACACAAGCACTGAGGCTTTTCATTATCAATGGGAGAACACTCGACCAAAAACAACATCCACCATGCGAGGATAGCTTCGACGTACTAGAGGGGTTAGCCCTGTTTTCAGTACGGAAGTCTTACTGTCGACTCACTAAGGATAGGCAAGATTTACATCAACCACAATGATAATTGAAACCTATGGCTAATGCATGAAAAGATTAACAATGGACAAAGCCAAAACAAGTGAATGAGTGAAGTTAATTGATTGTGATTATGAAAATGGAGTCAAAGTATGATTAAGATTGATTCAAAGAAGTATTATGAAATGGAGTTTGAAAAAAAGTCAAGGACTTGGGGTCCAGGTTTTTAAGTTTGAAAAGCATGAAGATGTTTGCACAACACTTATGTCAAGTTTGAAAGTAATGTGTGAAAAGGTTTAGGACATAATGAATGAATGGATGAAGATAGATTGTAAAACTTCTTAGAAGGTTCACTTCTTGAAATCATATAGAGGATGATTCAAGTGTGTCCTTTGGAATAGCAATGGATAATAACGAACAAACAAGAAAGTCAACAAAAGCGGATATCGGATGCCAATCACTGGTCTTATACCAATCTCCTAAAATAAAACTGGATATCAGATGCCACTCAATGGTCTTACACTAATCTCCTCAAAAAAAGAAATAAAAGGTGGATACCGGATACCAATAGATGGATTTACACCAGTCTCCTAAAACAGAGATGGATATCAGAGGCCACTCAATGGTCTTACACTAATCTCCTCAAAAGAAAACAAAGATGAGAAATGGAAGTCAACTGCCAATCTATCTGGACTTAGGTCAACTGCACACATGATCACAGGAAAACCAATGCCACATTACAGGGACTTACAATGGATCCTCACATACAAGAACAAAAGCAACATATGTTCACAGGAAAGCAAATGCCAACTTACAGGGACTTACAATTGCAACCTCACATAGACAAACAGAAACAAAACATGGATGTCAGATGCCAATCTGTCTGGGCTTACTCTAACATACACAGTATGATCCTAGGAATACAAATGCCAACTTGCAGGGACTTACAGTTGTATCCTCACATACAAACAAACGAAGCAACATGTGATTATAGGAAAGCAAATGCCAACTTACAGGGACTTATAATTGCATCCTCACATACAATCAAACAAACCAAATTGTGATCACAGGACAACAGATGCCAACTTACAGGGACTTATAACTGTATCCTCACAACAAAACAACCAAGCAACAGAAGATATGAGTGACCAATGAGGTCTTACACTCTATCCTTCCATATCATAGGAACAAATGGCCAATGGATGGTCTTACAATTGTCCTCAATGGGTAAACAACAAAGACAAGTCAAAAAGACAAATGAGATGATTATGCATTGGTGAGCATTTAATGATGATGAGTGCATAAAGCATACAAGCAAACATGTGCATATGAAGCAATCAATCAATCAATGAATATCAAACAGCACACTCTATAGCCAAACAAGGGGGCTCACACAAGAGGGTTTGACTATGAAAGTCCACTGTAATAGGTAAATATCGCTCTTAACCTTGCCATTGAGAGGCTAAGGTGAAGCAGATGAGAGGAGATGAGGGGTGTGCCTCATTGCTTCTATCCCTAATCAGGGAGAGCATTTCAGAAAGTGTGGGAGCTCAGAAAGATGGAGCTCTTTCCACATTAGACTCTATAGATCTTGGGTTTTGATCTCAATGCTACAACCATGTAATGGGAGCAAGGAGAGGACTCACTGAATAGTAGGGGATAGGCTACTTATCCCTTTGATCTACCAATTGCCTTACTTGAAGGACTTTTCCTGCTTGGGACAAATATAAACACACACAAGCATTGCCTCTTAAGGAGGACTTCAGACAGTTTGCCCGGCCAAATAACAGGCCGGGTCTCCAGACTACATGAAGAAAGAGGGATTACCTCAAAGCAAATTGCTAAATAGCAAAGCAAGCAAGTTCAAAGAACTTAAGCAACTAATAGTACCTGAAATAGTCAAACAAATCAGTACACAGTTCAACAATTAAAACAAAAGGAAAGGGGTCAACAGTCAACACAGAAGGACCAAGGTGCAAAGCACAAGACTTAAACTATATGAGTCATACCACCTACAAAACAAAGGTTAGCACATGATATATAATCAAGCTTAAACAAATTTGGATGGTTTCTTTGAAGCACTATGCTTAACCTGAAACAAATGAACTCAACATAAGCCCAAAAGACCACTAGGACAAGCCTAGGGTCAAAAATAAAAGGGAAAGTCAAAACAGCAAACAATAGTCAACCAAAGTCAAGTTCAAGCATTTAAGAAGCAAGCACAATTGGATTCAAACTCATGTCATGCATCATCATCATTTCATAGACAAAAGAAGTCCAAGCATGGCAAATAAGAGCACATAGAGGTCAACAGCAAGACCAAGCTCAAAAGCAATCATAAACAATTCCAAAAATCATGAAATAATTCATACTCAATCACAATCCATAACATAGCATGCATATTAAATTTCAGCTCAATTGGATCATGGGAAGATGGTCAATTAAAATCAGGAAGTCAACACATTTTCAAGTATGCACCAAGAAGTCAACAAAACATGTGTCATCTTCAAAAAATCATAACAAAATGAAAACAGATGAGAAATGGATGGGATTAACACCAATGCAAAGCTCAAGATGTCTAGTATGCACATATGAAATTTCATGATCATACAATAAGATATGAGAATTTCACAAATGAAATGGCAAGAGGTGTCACATAAAGTCAACAATTGACTAGGCAGGGAAGAAAATTCACAAACAAATAGGAAATTGCACAATTAATTCCAGGAAAAATCACATATCAACTAGACACATAAGAGATGGCTCATGCAAAATTTCAGATTAATTGAAGGTCAGGAAGCATGTGAACAAAAATCAAGAAATAGCATATCATTGGTGTGACACAAATTGTCACACCTTACTTCAGAAAATCATATCTCACACACCACAAATGATAAATGCACAAACTTTACATCAAAATGCAGATGAATGAGTGTAGATTAATCACAAAAAATTTCAGGGTCATTGGATGCAACATGATCATTTCACAATGGAATTGGCAAAAGGTGTCAAATAAGCATACATGTTAAGAACCCTAGAGCCATTTAAAATCCAGCCAATCAAAAATTCAATAAAAATCATGATTAAATAATAGACATTCATATGCAAATGATGGAAAAAATCTCATGATTTTTGGAGTTGAAATGAGTGAGAAATGAATTTTGCAAGTTGATGAACAATTTGGAACAAACATGAACACATAGCATGGAATGATAAGTCAAACATGGTTGACCGGTGGCAATGTGGTAAATATGCGCCTCATTAAGCAAAGCGCTGCGTTTTGGCATGGGGAATGAAATGTTCTCATTGGCTGTTGCCAATGGAACAGTAAACAAGCCAATCGATGCTCATGTTTCTGGGTTCAAAAACCCTTAGGGTTTTAGCAGCAGGGCATTTCTCATGTTTCTGGGTTCAAAAACCCTTAGGGTTTTAGCAGCAGGGCATTTCATGTAAGTTCATCATCATCAAACAAGATTCGACCAAGCATCACACAACAACATGGCATTGGTAAGGTGGTGTTCATGCAACGAAAACAACAACAGTAGCCGACACTCAGGCATACATGAACAGGGCTATCGTGTTTCTGGGTTGGATTCTCTTTAGGGTTTCAACAGCAGTGCAACATCAGCTCATTTTCAAACATCAATCATGAACAACAACATACCCAGCATCAACAATTTAAGCATGGCAAAGAAATACTATCATCATGCAACATCAGATGACAACAAGACAAGCATAGATTCTTGCGAATTTTCTGGGCAGAGCTAAGGTTTCAACAGCATATCATCATCATCAACAATTAATCATGAAAATTGGAAGAGCCCAGAACATGAAATTAGGCATGGAAATCGACATAACAAACATCCAGCATGCTCATTCCACAGTTCATTTGCATTAAAACACACTAGGTATCATGAATCAAGCAAAAACATCCATGAGCACGAAACTTTGAAGTCAAATATCTCTCAGCACAAGCAAGCAAAATACACGATTCAAAGCACACAATACTCAGCAATGCAAGGACTACACATGGCATAGCAAAGTTTTGAGAAAAGAGTTGGTCGAAACCTTACTTGTTTTTGAAGAAAAATGAGATGCAGTGGTTATTTGAAGGTTTTGCCTTGAAACAGATCTTCCTTGTGCTTTATATTGATGGATACTTGAAGTAATCGAGCTCAGCAAGGCTTGGAAAGGTTCAAATCAAGATTCACCATGGTTGGAGCTTTGGAAAAAACAGAACGCCAAGTGAACTTCCAGCTGGGATTTCATGCTTGAAATGGCTCTCAAATATTGTCCAGATGATGGAACAATGGAGGGAACTCGTGGTGTTTTGAGAGTTTTGTGCAGAAAATCCAAATCGTGAAACTGGAAGTGTGTGAGAAGAGAGAATTTTTCTGTGTTGTTATCTGGCTGCAGCTGGTCTCTAGGTTTAGAAATGCAGAAAAGTTGATTTTATATGACTGTTTAAGGTTGCTAATCCATGTGCTAACCAAAGTTAACTTAATGAAGCCATTTTGCATATTTGCTAATTGTGAACCAAAGGTACATGTGGAGGTATGGTCTGTCCGAGTTGGGCCTTTGGACAGGCTGCAAATGACCTATTAAACACACCTCAATTGGCCAATTGTGTCAAAAATGTTTAATTCCAAAAGTCAACTCTTGGTCAAACTTGATTTTTAAATGAAACAAGTCAAAAAATGCCATTTTGCATGGTGAGGTTTTGATTCATGAAATTTATATTTTTGGAAAGAGGGGATGAAATGTGGTTTGTAGGAAAAAACCCCACCAAATTTGGCCTTATGGTTCATGAGATATGGCCATTTGAAGTTCACAATTTTTTTGAAATTGAATTGATCATATCTTGCAAACCATCCATGGGATTTGAGAGTTCTTGGACTTTTTGAAAATGGGAGAACAAGATCTTCAACTTTCATGTTGGGCAAAAATTCATTTGGAGCTTGCATCATGATGTAAGTTGAGGATCAAGAAGTTTCCATTTTTGGCAGTTGAAATTACAGGTCCACTTTCTATTTTGGGAAATTTCTGATTTTGCTTCAAATTCTTCCATGATGAGGTTTGGCATGATGTATGAGGCTTGTACAAACATGAATGAACTCCTTCAAATCAATTCCATCCATCAAATCCCTGATTAAATCCACAGTTGACCAAGTTTGACTTTTCTAGGGTTTTGGATGATTGAACCTCTTCTGATGAATTCCAAACCCTAATTCCTTGAGACCTTGATTTCAAATGATGTCCCAAGATATATGAACTCTTGATTATTGATCATGGTGCCCAAATTCTGCAAGAATGGCCACCATCCACTGCTTTGACTGACTGTTGACTGTCTTTGACCTAATTGCTGATAATTGCTTCAACTGCAAGCAACAAGGTTAGCATGACAATATTTTTGTACTTTTTGGTTAATAAACATATGAAAGGCAAAGATATACAAATGCCAGGCATGCTTGGTGATCAAGAAATCAACCCACAAGGCAATCTACCCACTAGGAGGGAAGCTAAGGCATGCAATGATCCTTGAGGCCATGATATGATATGATATGGGTCATGAGGGATCTTAGGGCCAAAATTGGGGTCTTACAGAAGGCTCATAAGATACCCAAATGAATTAGGGCTTCCTTGATAAAGAAGCTTCAAACTCTTGATGAATTCTTGATCAAAATGACAAATAAAGAACATGGGGATCCATATATGTTTCCTTGAACCAATGTAGACCTTTTCTAACTTGATCCCTTGCATTGAGGGTCTCAAACCCTAGTTGTGAGCTTGATGAGGCACAAGTGGGCATACACACTACCTACAAAAGAAATAAGGCTACACTAGACATGTTTTTGGATTTTGGTTAGTAAACAAGGGAAAACAAAGTATGATACAAACACAAATGCTTTATGATCTCTCCCAATATAAACCCAATGAATGATGGGTGAGGAGGATACCAAGGTGTGATCCCAATGCTAATGCCAAGTTAATCAGATGGTATGAGGGATCTTAGGGTCAAAATTAGGGTCTTACAGCTGCCCCTGTTTAAGGTCATTCTATTCGGGGATGTGAAGGTTAAAATCTTTGTATCAATGCGGTAGAATGAACTTAAATAATAACAACAAGAAACAAATTTTAGTCCCTAAGAGACTTCATGATGCATATGCTATGAGTGCAAAAATAATCTTTCTGGGGATATATTGCCACAAAGGAAAAGAATCCGGGAGAGGCTGAAAGTTCACAGGAGCACAATGCATTGCATAAGGAAAACTCATTGAGGAGACAAAAACTCTGGGGGATAAAAAGTTATGCGTAGGTCAGGCTACTACTTAAAAACTGCTGGAGACACAAAGGGATTTCCATGAAAATAAATCAATGGAAAGAATTAGACTGGGGAAAGAATCTGCATGTATTGGGATAACCCCAACACAACAAGAAGCAATCCATTAGGGAAAAGGCGTAAATTAGAACGAAGCTGAAATACCTAATCAAACAAAACGAAATTCGATTTCACAAAGAAAGACGAATCCAGGCTCAATTGAGGAAGAAAAATCTTCAACACAGGAGTAAAATAGATATATTATTTCTTTTACTGGGTAAAAAGATAATACACTCGGGCAGAGGGGCATTCGTTACTGGTTAAGGTAAACATATCAAGGATGACTCGCTGAGAGAAATTGAGGAATATTCATTACCGGTTACTGGGTAAGAACAACCTACTAGGAAAAATGAAGAAATAAGATTTAGAATTACCTATTATGGGGCAGAAGACCAAAGGAAGAATATTCCTTACCGGTTAAGGTAAACATATCAAGGATAGATTACTGGGGAGAAATGGGATTTATAACTACCGGTTACTGGGTAGAAGATCGAAAAGAGAATATCCGTTACCGGTTAAGGTAAACATATCAAGGATAAACTCAAAAGGAAGCATATCTGTCACTGATTAAGGTGAACATATCAAGGATAAACTACCAAAAAGAATAGGATTTACAAGCTTAAGTGGAAACCCTAATCATGCATCAAGATGCTTCAAAAGATTCATCTAAACAAAACCCTAAGTTTCATCTAAATAATAAATCACTAATATTTTAAAACAATACCATTTAATCATGGTATAATGCCCAAAATATGGTAATGTTTAAGCAAACAAAATGCTACGAACATCAAAGAAGACCTAAACAAATATACATTGGTAACACAAACATCTATGATCACTTAGAATAAGGAAACAATAAAAGAAAATGCATTAAAAGGCCTAAAAACAACACAAAATGCACTAGTTTTCTACCTAATAAAAATGGTCAAAAGAAATATTATTTTTGAGGAAAAATAAACATTACACTGGCTAGGTTCGAACCCACGTCCTTGGGGTTCCATGCACTGTTTGGATAAATAAAAACCAAAGTCTGGGGCAAGGGGGATTCTAACCCCAGACCTTTTGGTTGTAAGTGACTTAGGGAGCAAACTTCTACCACTGGGGTGGCTATACATCCATTCATTATAACACAAGGAATTATATATATTATAAAAACATGTTTCGTTTGACTTTTCCATGCCATGCCTGCATCTTCTTCAACCTCTCTCTCTTATTTTCGTTTTTTTTCTTTCATTATTTTTCAAATCTTCCATCAATCATACCTCTCTCATTTCTCAACCATTTTTCATGAAATAAAGATCAAAATTGCTTAGAAAAATGTAAGGAACACAAGGTATAATAAGTTTTAGCTAATACTCAAATATGAAGATGTACGAAGGCCAAAGCCAGAACTGGAACTTTAGGTTTCATGCAACTTAAGTTCACATAAACAACAAGATAAATGGCATGTGAGTTAATGATCAACCTTAACACAATAAATGCTACATATTTGCTTCAGAAACCATATGGAAATGATGCATGTATAGTGAGTTTCGAAGTGCAAGAATATACCTATTGGAGCAAGGTCCAATGCCTCTTCAATACCACTTCTAACTACTATTTGATGCTTCTCCTAATGCTTATGAACTCCCAGAAGGTGATTGGAACCCTTGGTTGACAGAATGCACGAGCAAGATGAGAGAAATAGAGGTTAAGGTCAAAAACTTGCAAAAATGAAGTTTTGATTGGTGAGCTTGGTGTGTGGATAGATGAGGCTTTATACTCTATTTATGGTGATCCTTGAGGGTTCAAGAAGCTTCAGATATCATAAAATAATTGTGGTTTGTACATGTTTGCTTGCTTGGTTGGTACTTGCACAAAATACCAAGTGGAAAGCATGACAAAACATGGGGTGCATGGAGTGTTTTGTTGAGATTTGTATGAAGTGTAGAAGTTGACTTGAGGTTTAGAGTTGGTACTTATCAGAACCAAAGCCATTTAGGAGCTCAATGGTACTTAATGTTGGGTTAAAGCCACTCTACACAAATGGAAGTGTAACCTTAATGACAAAAATGGAACGATTCATTATGTAATGTATTGGTTGCTTGGATAATGGCTCAAAAGTAAGATAGCCTACAAAGTAAGATTATGTAGATTTGGCCCAAGGTTTCATGATGAACTTGCCATGAAAATGACCCAAAATTCAGATTTGGAGAGCCAACTTCATCTCTTTGAAACTCCTAGCTCAAATATGATAATTTCATTCTCTTAGACATTTTGGAAAGATAAGACCATCCTATACAAATTTCATGTCAGGAGTTTTCCTTGAATCAATGTATATCATGGTGGAAAATGATGATCAAGTAAGTCACTTTTTGAAGGCAAATTTGGTCGAAATTTTTTCTAAGTGTTCCAATTTTATGTTACCAACTTCATGGCTTCATAACTTGAAATCTTTGCATTTTTTGGAAATCAATCATCAAGGACAAAGTTTAAGTATAAAGTAGTACCTTTAATATGATCATTGGAACAAAGAAAATGGTGGCTTGGATTACAAGTTATGGCCTTGGAAATTTGGGTACTTGAACATGTATTGTTTTCATAACAAAATTTACAAAACCAAATTTTGCCCTTTTTGCAAGTAACCTCCAATTTCTTATTTTCTCTTTATAAAATGAATCCATCAACAATGTTTTCATGATCCTTGAGTTGAGAAGTCCATGGTTGACCAAAAATGTCAAAAGTCAAACTTTGACTTTGCCTTAGTTGACTTTGTATCAGATGAATCCAATTCTTGCAATCTTAATGAATGGGATCTCTTGGACATATTGGATGATGTGAATGGATCACTTATGATGTATTTGAAGTCTTTGAACCATACTTCAAGCTTTGGGATCATGCCTTGGCTAAAAAGTCAACCAGTTGACTTTGGGTCAAAACCCTAGTTAAGGGTATCATATGAACTCCGGCCTTGATGAATTTGAGATGGAATGATCTTGAACTTGATTCTTGTTGATGTAAGTCAATTGATAACTTGGGAAGGATGAGGATTTTGAAATGTTGAAACTTATGCCAAGTCTTGATTAATCAATCTTTGAAAGCTCTTGGTGCAAAACCCTAGCTTAAGACCAACAAAGTAGAAAATCTTTTTGTATTTTCAATAGGTTAGTAATGCAAAGATGCTAGATGTCATGCAAATGATAAAAATGATGGTGGAATATTAGGGTTGAAAGTTAGGGTATGACAATGATGTTTAATGGTTATTGTTGCAACTTGTTTTTCTATTTGGAATTTGCAATGCAGACAAGTAACTTAAGGACAAACAATAATTCAAGTTTGGGGTTGTGATGACACTATGTCATTGCATGTTTTTTGTTGAAGAAACAGATCAAAACAAGACAAACATGAGAAAGAATGAAGAATAAAGACCAAAGAAATATGCAAAAATGACCAAGTATGAAGAAATAAGCACTTATTGAAAATTGAAGGAAAAGGGAGCAAACAAACGTGCAGTTATCAGAATAATCACGTGCAATATCAGACACGTGATAAAGTTGTATTGTCAGCATCGTGCGTGCAATGCAGGATATCACGCGCGTGATGGGTCATTTTCTAGGCCTATTCTGATGTGTTATGGTCTGATTTGACAACTATAAAAGGGAGTTTTTGGCATCTTTTCAAGGATTATGGGAATTTGACTAAAAGTGACGGAAAAGAGTACCACGAGAGCGATTTTGAGAGAATCGGAAGCCACTGGAGGCCAGTTATTCAAGGATTTTAATATCTAATCTTCATCTTATTGATTGGTATTTATTTGTATCGTTATAAGTAGCTAAATTTCTCTATGTTAGGTTTTGTATGATGAACTTATTTGGAACCTGTTGGGACATATGATTGATTTATCAGTGCATGAATAATTAGAGTTATATTTCTATTTAATTGCCTCTTATGCTTAATGTTTTTTTATGTGAGATACTCTTTTAATCTGATTATGGACACATAGGGAATACTGGCCATTAGTCTATGCGTTGGAACTAGAGCAATTATTGTACTTACACTGGTTGAATATGGATATGAGACCTCTAGTAGTGGCATTTGAGTTAATGTATTATTGCATTGCTTAATTTCACTTACGCTGGTTGAATATGGATATGAGACCTCTAGTAAGAATTAATGAGATATACACCAAGGGATCGGGTATAATGGTTTTGTTAATTCTTCATGGAAATACAATGACTTTCTCATTCATGTAATGCATCAAACATCAACAAGGGATAAATAAGGGATTTTATACAAAACCTAATTGTTTTTGCATTTTCTCAGAACAACTTTTATGTTTCACATTCAAACCTTAAAACCCCCTCAATTGGTACTTTCTACCACTTACATAAATATTGATTTGTTAAATAGCAGTCCCTGTGGATTCAATATCTTTTTATTAATGCGACACTATTAATACACTTGCCGAGAAGTCATTAGAGAGATTTCAGACTTCAAATACTGACATGACCTTGTTAGGATTTCCTTTTTGATATATTTTGATGCGCTGGAGTGTTAGTGAAGAAAAAGGCACCTCAGAATTTCTTGACTAACCCACATGAGAGGAGATCGACATATGCTCTGGTGTACGGTGGGAAGGAGGGAAATAAGTATGTGTAGACTTGATAGGAATTTCTTCATTAATGGGACTGGGGATTTTAATTTTTATTGTGGGACAACCATTCAAATCTATTTCTTAAGTAAAATGGTCAAAGACGAAAAATCATGTTCCGACAATCAACATGCTTTTATACCATTTGCTTTAGACAGTTTTTGTTCCTAGCACCAGAAAAAATGGATCTTTTAAGAGAGTATGAAGACTTATGCATAACAATATTGTATCCCCTAAGTCAATGAAAGTAGTTTTTGTTAGATCACAAAGGATGACCCAATAATTTTTAAGAGAATTAATCTTGTCATAAAAAAAAATTGTGACACAATTTATTGTATGTTTGTTCTCTCTCTCTCTCTCTCTCTCTCTCTCTCTCTCTCCTTCTCTCTTTCTCTCTCTCTCTCTCTCTCTCTCTCTCTCTCTCTCTCTCTCTCTTCCTTAACCATGTCTTTCTCTCAGAAAGCATCAATGAACAAGCTCCTAAAAAGGTGACCACTTGTTGGGGAAAGAGAAGTAACTTCACCGGGGATCTTCGAAGGATGCAGGTCAATTAATCTTATAAAAAATTGGAATTCTCAAATAAAGAGAAATTCACAGTAAGGATATTCAGTAGACTTCCACCATGATTTACTGGGGAAAGTACCATTGGTTGTGATTAACACCTCACTAGTGGTATAAGTTCTTGTAACGGAACACCTCACCGGGGATATAGAGTCATGTGATAAAAGAAAGGTGCTTGTAGTAGTCTTCAACAAACTTCTCTGACAAAGTTTTCTTGGTAGATGGTCATTTGTTGGAAAGAACGTTTGATATATTGATAACTTCATTGGGGATAAACAAACTTCTAAAAAAGAGATTACCATCTGTTATCCAAAATGGGCGTCCAGAAATAGAATAAGCTTCTCGGGAAAAGACAACTACTTACTGGGGATCAGAGATCATGAAACAGACTTCTCAAATAAAGAGACAACTACCTGCTGGAAGTCTTCATCAAACTTCTATGGAGAGAAAACCATATGATGGAAGAAAACTTATGTTGATAATTCCTTCGAGATATACAAGCTTATCAAAAGAGATAACCACTTGCAGCCATACTGGGGAAAAGGACATGTCTTCACTGGCGATAATGAAGATGCTTTTCCCAGGGAGACAACGCAAAATAAATGCACTCTCGATCTAGGTTTAACAGCCTAGAGAGATTCACCATTAATTTCCAAATATTTGGCTCACTCCAGGAACAACTGGAGAGAAAATAATCAAGCAAGACTCTACCAATGGGGAATGAAGATCAATTTGGATTTTATCCTATCCAAAGATGGAAAAGGACAACTAAAGAAACCATCTTCCACGAGGAATGAACTCAGTGGGAAATTAGAAAGGATATAAACTCTCTGCTTAAGGTTGACGAAACCTATGGGGAAGGAAACATAACACCCAAGGATGAACATAGTCAAAGAAATTGAGGTAAATGTCACCAAGGAATGCAAAATGTATGTGAATTTGGTTATTCATGATATATATGCATGTATGTGTATATGCATGTATACACATTATGTTTATGCTGACAAAAACAGACAAAATAGACACGCTAGGGACATAATATGTTTCATAGCTCAACATGAGCTTGGCTAGTCTCACTAAGGTGGAAAACATCACTAAAGATGAGTTAGAGATCATCAAAGGAGAAAAGTCTTGTCACGAGGTCCAATTATCTTTGAGGAGAGGAAGATGCTTCGTGTGGGGATGAAATGTGAACCTTTGATGGAGCAAAGATCTTGCTGCAAGGTTCCAATTTCTCAAGGACGGGTGTAGATTGGTCAGGAAAACCTTCAAAATGATTCTTCCGGGGACATCATCAAAATGTGCAGCTTCCAACGGGGATAATGAAGATCATTGAAAAAGCTTAAGTATTTATTTTAAAGCTTGATAGAAAATCCAGGCTTAGCACTCTGTTGGGGAACATTGAGTTCCATTATCCAACACTTCACAACTTACTCACTGCTTGGGGATTTAACTATGGACGTTCTTTTTGGCATTCACAAATCAAAAGAAAACAAAATTTTATTTTGAAAAAAAAAACAAATTTTTTCAAATATTCGTTTCAAGAATCGTTATCAAAGTGAAAATGATATTTTTGCAGAGCAGAAATAAAATAAGGATTGCCAATAAATGGATAAGTCTCGAATTTTATTGATAGAATGGTGATCCACAAATGGCATGATCCCATGGATATTTACAAAGTTATAAAAATGGTAATATGGGTAAAGGCTACATTAAAATACAATGAAACTATTCTCCCTAACAAATTTGAATTCCAGATGTATTTGGGTTTCTGATAAGAGCCAGTTGAGAGCTTTGACAGGCAGACGTTACTTCAAGTGATCCAATCTGATATGACGCAGTTACTTGCCATAATCCTTTGTTTTTGCCTAGATTTCCTTTTCAGGTTTTCAATATACCAGGATAATCATTTTTTGTTTATGTCTTTAACTTTTGCCTGGACCTCCCTTTCGGGTTTTCAGTCCACCGAGACGCTCATTTTTGCCTAAGCCGCCTTTTCGGGTTTTCAACTTAGCGATGTGTTCTTTTATTTTTCTAGGCGAAGTATTTCTTGACTGCGCCAACATTCACAGGACGTGGGAGCTCCTCACTATCCATATTTGTAAGAATTAAGGCCCCATCGGAGAAGGCTTTCTTGACAACATATGGTCCATCATAATTAGGAGTCCACTTGCCCCTAGAATCAGATATGAAAGATTGAATCTTTTTAAGCACAAGGTCACCTTCTCTGAATACATGAGGTCGAACCTTCTTGTCGAATGCTTTCTTCATTCTCTGTTGATATAACTGACCATGGCATAAAGTCGTCATCCTATTTTCTTCAATCAAATTCAGTTGGTCACACCTGCTTTGACACCATTCAGCTTCGAATAACTTAGCTTCCATCAAGACACATATTGACAAGATCTCTACATCTATCGGGAGCACTGCTTCCATGCCATAGACAAGAGAAAATGGGGTTGCCCCTGTTGAAGTGCGGATGGACGTACGATATCCATGCAAAGAAAAAGGGAGCATCTCATGCCAGTCCTTATAAGTCACTACCATCTTCTGAATGATCTTCTTGATGTTCTTGTTGGCAGCTTCAACAGAACCGTTCATCTTAGGTCTGTAGGGAGAGGAATTATGGTGTTCAATCTTGAACTCTTCACACATTTCCTTCATCATTTTGTTGTTCAGATTTGAACCATTATCAGTGATGATTCTGCTTGGCACGCCATAACGGCAAATAAGTTGATTCTTGATAAATCTGACTACCACCTGCTTGGTCACATTGGCGTATAAGGCCGCTTCAACCCACTTTGTGAAATAATCAATAGCCACCAGAATGAAACGATTTATGTTGGAAGCTTTGGGCTCAATCATACCAATCATGTCGATGCCCTATATAGAGAAAGGCCATGGAGAGGAGAGAATGTTGAGAAGAGTCAGAGGTACATGTATCTTGTCAGCATTAATTTGGCATTTGTGACACTTCTTCACATACTTGCAATAGTCAGCTTTCATTGTCAGCCAATAGTAACCCACTCTTAAAATTTTTTTAGCCATTGCATGTCTGTTGGTATGAGTACCAAAAGAACCTTCGTGAACTTCTTGCATCAACAGGTCTGCTTCGTGTCTATCCACGCATCTGAGAAGAACCATGTCAAAGTTTCTCTTGTATAACACGTCTTCATTCAGAAAGAAGTTACTAGCTAGTCTTCTCAAGGCCTTCTTATCTTTGTTTGATTCCCCATATGGGTATTCTTGACTTTGGAGATAACACTTGATGTCGTGGTACCATGGCTTGTCATCAGAGACTTCTTCCATTGCAAATACATGAGAGGGTCTATCAAGACACATATATTCGATCTTAGGCACATCATTCCAACGATTCACAATGATCATGAAAGCCAAAGTTACCAAGGCATCTGGCATTTGATTTTCCTCACAAGGGATGTGATGAAATTCAATCTTGTTGAAGAAAGTATATAACCTCCTTACATAGTCTTTGTATGGGATTAGGTCGGGTTGACAAGTTTCCCATTCTCCTTTAATTTGATTGACAACTAGATTTGAGTCTCCATAAACATCGAGATTTTTTATTCTAAGATCAATGGCTTCTTCTAGACCCATGATGCAGGCTTCGTATTTCGCCATGTTGTTCGTGCACTTGAATGTTAATCTTGCAGTAAAAGGGATATGTGAGCCATGAGGAGTGATGATTACTACCCCAATACCATTACCATAAGCATTAATTGCTCCATCCAATATTAAACCCCATTGAGAACCTGGCCCTGTCCCTTCATTTGGAAGTGGTTCATCGCAATCTTTGGCTTTTAAGTACATCACATCTTCATCTAGGAATTCAAAATTTATAGACTCATAATCGTCGATTGACTAATGAGCTAAATGATCGATCAAGACACTTCCTTTGATATCTTTCAGGGTGTGATACTTAATGTCATATTCAGACAAGAGCACCTGCCAACGAGCAATTCTTCCGGTCAATGCATGCTTTTCAAAGATATACTTAATAGGATCCATCTTGGTCAACCAAGTTGTGCGATTCATCATATATTAACGGAGATGCTTGGTAGCCCAAGTCAGAGCACAACAAGTTTTCTCTGGCATGGAATATCGAGACTCGTAGTCAGTAAATTTCTTGCTTAAATAATAGATGGCATACTCTTTTCTTCCCATTTCATCATGTTGACCCAAGACACAACCCATAGATAGCATAATCAGATACATAATCAATGGTCTTCCCTCAACTAGCGGGGACAAGATAGGAGGTTCTAGAAAATACTCTTTGATACTGTTGAAGGCTTTTTAATAATCATCCGTTCAAACACAACCCTGATCCTTTCGGAGGAGCTTAAAAATGGGAGCACAAGTAGCAGTCATATGAGATATGAACCTTGAAATGTAGTTCAAACGTCCAAGGAATCCCCTCACCTGCTTTTCTGTTTGAGGTGCTGGCATTTCCTGAATTCCTTTAACCTTGTCAGGATCAACTTCAATACCCTTTTGACTGACGACGAAGCCTAAGAGCTTTCCTGATCAGACCCCAAAGGTGCATTTGTTTGGGTTCAACCAGAGTTTGTATTTTCTCAAACGCTGAAACAATTTCGAAACATACTAAACATGATCTTCCTCAGTATTTGATTTTGCTATTATATCATCTACATAGACTTCAATCTCGTTATGCCTCATGTCATGAAAAAGAGTAGTCATAGCTCGTTGATAGGTGGCACCAGTATTCTTTAAGTCGAAAGGCATTACTTTATAGCAAAATGTGCCCCAAGGTGTAATAAAAGTTGTTTTCTCCATATCTTCAGGCACCATTTTAATTTGATTGTAACCGTAAAATCCATCCATGAAAGAGAAGACCTTGAACTTGGCGGTGCTGTGGACCAACATGTCAATGTGTGGCAGAGGAAAGTCATCCTAAGGACTGGCTTTGTTTAGATCTCTGTAGTCAACGCACATGCAAACCTTCCCGTCCTTCTTAGGAACTGGCACAATGTTGGCCAACCACTGCGGATACTCTGATGTGACAAGGAAACCTGCATCAATCTGCTTTTGCACTTCCTCTTTGATTTTGATCGCCATGTTCGGACGAGTTCTTCTTAACTTTTGCTTGATCGGTGGGCACTTTGGCCTCAACTGTAAATGATGCTCCGTAGTATCGGTGTCCAACCCTGGCATGTCTTGGTATGACCAAGCAAACACATCGGTATATTCTCGGAGAAGCTCTATCATCCTCTCTTTGACCTCTGGTGCGGGCAGTGCTCCAACTTTGACTTCTTTTCCATCCTCTTCAGACCCCAAGTTAATTACTTCCACATGCTCTTTGAATGGCTTAATGAACTTTTCTTCATTTTCAAGCAGTCTAGAGATTTCATCTAGAATGTCTTCATCTTCTTCTTCTTCCGCTTCGTACACAGGGAATTCAAAGTTGCAAGAGGGCATAAGGTCATTGGTTTTAATGGATGTGTCATGAATTAATCTGCACATGTGATTTTATGCTTGTTTTAGAAATAAATAAAAGTGTGAAGTTGTGTGCAGCTATCTGGAAGTGTTTATTTGTTTACTTTAGATTGCTATTTCCCAAAAAAAAAATAGCAAAACAATAAAAACAACAATATGGAAACAAAATAACATTTTCATTGATTTAATTCTTGAAACACAAGGCCAAACATTGTCACTTTCGCCTTAGGCATAACGAAAGGATTTTTTTGAAAAGAAAACAAACAACAAAATATTACTTTGAAATGTGAACAACAACATGAACATCAACAAAGATCCAGTTTTGGTGAATCACTCCACGGACTATGAAGTTCGCTGGAACATCTTTAAGATTGTCTTCCACAATGGCATTGCCTTCAGCTGCTTCGTCTTCTGACCCATGGATATATTCAAGTTCCCTATAACGAGGAAAGTAGAAAGGCACATATGAATCTTATGCCTCAAGATCGTATTCAGGATCGTCGTAGTAGGGTTCCCATGCCGAATCATCATCCTCAGAGATTACACTAACTTCTGGCAAAGTGGGATTGATGAACCCTCCACCATGGAAAGTTTCTTTGATTAAATGTATAGATCTACTTCCTTCTGTAATATTCTTGGAAGTAGGAGAAAAGCCTAAACCCTCTCGGTGTTTGTTTTCTAGGAGATCTAAAACTGTTCCTCAACCATCGGTTATACCATCATTTACTAGCCGTTACGCATCCTTGAATGAAGAAATGGATACTCCTCTCTTGACAACTTTGTCAATCAAAGAAAGGGCTTGAAATTGAGTTCCAACATCTTCTTCAGCTTCAAGATAAGAGAAAGATGATAAGTGACTCACAACCAGTGCTTGTTCCCCATAGACTGTCACTAGCTTCCCGTTCTTCACAAATTTAAGCTTTTGATGCAGAGTGGAAGTGAGTTCCCCAGCTTTATGGATCCAAGGATGACCCAATAAACAACTATACACAACTTATATGTCCATCTCCTAGAATGTTATCTGGAAAGTATGAGGTCCGATGGTCATAGGAAGGTCGACTTCTCCAATGACTATTTTTTTGGAACCATTAAAAGCTTTGACAATAATCTCATTACTCTTCATAGGAGCACCTTGAAAAAAAAGTCAGGAAACTGTCTACTTCGGTATGACATTGAGAGACGATCATGTATCCACTAACACACTTGAAAAAGAGTCATTCATACAATTGATTGAGATATTTAGTGCCATATTATGATTTCTTCCTTCTTCAGGGAGCTCTTCATTATTGAAACTCAAGTTGTTGCAGGCTGTGATGCTAGCGACGATACCATCAAACTGTCTGACCGTCACATCATGGTCTACATAGGCTTGTCCTAAGACTTTCTGCAAAGCTTCACGGTGAGCCTCAGAGTTCATCAACATAGATAACACATATATCTTGGAAGGTGTATGCAGTAATTGTTCCACCATATTGTATTCACTTTTCCTGATGATCTTCAACACCTCATCGTCATCATTTTTCAGATTCATGCTGTCAGATTGGCCAACCAGTTCAAAAGGGATCTCTACATGAGCCTGCTTTCCTGCTGCGACATCCTCAGTTCTTTTTGCAAATATACGCCCACTCCTTGTGACCCTTCTTACATCAACGACATTAACACTGGAGGGTAGATGAACATCCTTTCCATTCTAAGTCATTGTAGAATTGTACTTTTAAGGCACGAGTTTATCAGATTGGTAGGGAACTGGGCCTGGTAAGTTAATGACCAGAGGAGTCACAAAAGTCTTCCGACTGTCATAAGTAGTATGTATAGGCTCTGAGTCGTTGAACTGAGGAACTATGACATTCACTTCGTTGTCACTATTGACCTGATTATAATCTTTGGCTTGGTAGGCTACAATGTAACATTGATCCATTTGATCCTGGAGACCCGTTACAACAGTTAGGCATCCTTGAGAGTTCCTAGAACAAACCCTGCAATAGGCGTAGTTATGTGGAGGCATAAAACCATTCTTTTTATATCTAGCGTGTTTATTTACTAAGTTCTCGCCCAACAACCATACATCATAGATTCGGGAACTGCCGGGAACCATATACCATGTTAACTAAGGCTGAACTATGTTGCGGTAGAGGATTAACTTGAACATTGGGGTTTATGTCATTAAATGAAAGGATACCACTCTTGATGAGCCTCTGAACATATGACTTTAGACCAAAACATTTTTCAATGCTATGTCTTGGTGCCCCTTGATGGTAAGCACAAAATTGATTTGCCTTGTACCAATAGGGAAGGTCCTTTGGCACAGGTGGTGGAGACCTTGTCTGGACATGATTTTTAGCTAGCAGTGCAGGAAATAATTATGCATAGGACATCGGCATAAGATCAAACTGTGTCCTTTTTTTAATATGATTTTGATTGTTGAATTGAGAGTGAGCCTATTGTGGAGGCCGTTGATGATGTTCATTTGATGGTTTTTGCTGAACATGTTGTTGTTGTTGATGCTATTGAGGATACTATTGTTGATGTTGATGCGAGAACTGTGGCTGATAAATAGGCGCTACTATTGATGGACTAATGATTGGTGAAATGGATGCAACATGTTGATACTTTGTTCTTTATTTTCCATATGAAACAACACTAACATCCGATTCTTTCTTCTCGGAGAAATTATTGGCTAATTTCTTAACATGACTAGAAGCACCGACTTCCTTAGTCAAACGTCCCTCTCAGACTGCTTCCTCAAGTTACATGCTCCGTGAAATCACTGGGTGCACTGGCGATCATGCGGCCATAGTAGAATGAACTCAGAGTTTTCAAAAAGATTTTAGTCATCTCTTTCTCTTCAAATGGAGGGCAAATCTGTGCATCAATTTCACGCCACCTTTTAGCATATTCCTTGAAACACTCTTTGTCTTTCTGAGACATGGTCCGGAGTTGATCTCTATCCGGAGTCATATCTATATTATATTTGTATTGACGAACAAAAGCTTCACCAAGGTCGTTGAAAGTATGGATCTTCATGTTGTCCAAGCTCATGTACCACTTAAGAGCGACACCAGTTAAAATTTCTTGAAAGTAATGGATCAGAAGCTGATGGTTGTCAGTCTGAGCGGACATATTCCTATCATACATCACTAAATGACTTTGAGGACATGAATTTTATTTGTATTTCTCGAAGTCTGGTACTTTGAATTTTGGCGGAATTTGAACATTAGGAACCAAGTAGAGTTCAGAAGCGGTCTTGCCAAAAAGATCCTTACCTCGAAGAGTGATGATTTCCCTTTGTATTTCTAAGAACTGATCTTGAAATCCCTCTAACCTTTCATCTACTCCCAGAACTTCGCTTGGAGTAGCATGATAAATGTTTTCTTCATTATAAGGAGTTGTATGCACCAGATGAGGAGGTACATACATCACAACAGTCACTACTAGAGCTTCAACATTTTGAGGGCGGTATCCAGTTGGCATATAACTATGATGCATGCCCCAAGGGAAACCTAGTGGCATGTGATATTATTGATCATTGACGGGCGCCACTGGAATGGGCGTCGAGACATTCTTAGATATTGATGTTCGTTACGCTGGATCTTGAGAATTGTTCGATGACTGATTCTGAGCAGCCACCAAATTCTCCATCATAGCAGTAAGCCTTTCCAAACTGTCTTTCAAGGTGATTACTTCCTCCTTGAGCTCTTGATTTTCTTGTTCAAGCTGACTCATCCTTCTCTGGCGACTGGCTCGAGTATTGTACTGGTGATTCAGTTCGACTATTGGAAGGAGAAGACACGTGTAAGTTTCTTGAAATGCAGGAACTTGTGCTTGAATGATGCATGATATGCATATGAAAAAGATGAGTTTTAATTTTTAAGAAACTCAATAATTTATTGCAAATATTATAGAGACAAAATTTGGTATAAGCTGAACAAAAACCTCTTTTTATTAGACAATTGAGGGATTACAAAGGATGAAATACAATTCCAACGATCCTAAACATTACAAGAGGAAAATAACTAAGTCTATGAGTCCTAAGGAATCCCATTTGTAGAAGGTCATGCTGCTAGCTGATGCTTCCTTTTCTGCCTCTTTAGCTGAGCATTCTTGATCATAAGCTTGTCGATGATTCCCTTCCAAACACCTGAGGTGGGAGGTATGCCGGAGTACTCATGAAATGGATGGACTTTAGAGAGAATTAAACCTTATTGTTCCTCATGTTTCTTCACAGCTTGTTGTTCCAAAATCTCAATCTAATCATACTTCTCCTTTATCTGCTGCTTCATCTTCATCTTCTTATTACTCAAGACGTGGTACTTGCCTTCCCAAGTGTCTCTTTCCAATTTCAACCTAGCCAAAAGTTCTTGAAACTCTTAACTATTCTCAATAGGAATGGTGGATGATGATTTTATAGCATAAGGGAATGAGGGCTTCTCAGAAGCATATGGCATCTTAAGTTCACTGGCTCTAGCACAAACCCATTGGGTGTAGGACTCAAAAGCAACACAATTCTTTCTTCCTAATCGGCCTTTTCCTTTCCTGTGAATGTTGCGCCAAGCATGTATAATTTTATCCTTCAAAATGGAACTCTCTTCTTTGTTGAGGTAAAAGAAACCTGACAACAGAATGTTATCGGGTTTATCTGCCATAGGATATCCTAACTGGCTTCTAGCAAGGATGGGGTTGTAGTTAATTCCCCCATGTACACCAAAGAGAGGTACATTAGGAAATTCACCACAACTGTCAATAATTACTCCAACATCATAGGAGGGGTCATACCAATGTATATTCCCTTGATCAATTGACATGAACCTCTGAGATCATTTGAGCTTCTATGGATTATCCATGAAGAGCCTGGATCTAGGTAAGTGAGAAATAAACCACTTATATAAGAGAGGTGCACAACAAAGAATGGTTCCACCACCTTTCTTAGTCTTGTGATGGATAGAATGGTAGGTATCTCCAAGTAATGTGGGTACTGGGTTACCAATTAAGAAGATTCATACAACATTAACATCCACAAAGTCATCAATGATTGGGAAGAGCATAATTCCATAAATGAGTATAGCAAAAATGGCTTCAAAGGCATCTCTAATATCTGCTTCTACAAAGATAAATGCTTTCTCCATCAGGAATTTAGAGGTTAGACCTAGAATCCCTCCTTTTTAATGAAGTTTGCATTCACAACAGACGTTTCTAGGTGAAGTGCTTCTGCAATAGCTGCTGGTGTAGGGGTCTTCTTTGAACCACTGAATGGTAATTTGTCAGAGACTGGAAAACCAAACCAATAAGAGTATTATTCTAGAGTAGGCATAAGCTGGTAGTCTGGAAATGTGAAGCAATGGTAGAGTGGATCATAAAACTGTATCAAGGTGTTTAGAACTCCATCTTTAACCTTGGTCTTCAAGATACCCACAAGTCGTCTATACCGAGCTCTAAAATCCTCTGGACTAACTATCATAGAACCAAGCTTCTTCAACTCTGTTAAGTCAGGACTTTTGAAAGTGTATTTCTTAGTATTCCTCCTTCCAAGTTCCATTTTACCTATCGATATTTGCAAAAGAAAACTATTGAGTTTCTTGGTTTTTATGCAAAAAGGTTTTTATGGATGCATGAATGCATGTTTCACAAATACAGGTTTTGACATTAAGCATGGAGCCAAGGGTCTAACCATCCCACAATATATGAACTAATGGGTTTATTTTGTACCTATAAAATAAGGTTCTAAAGTGGTCCCCAGAGTCATAGATCCATCTTTCGGATATTATCGGTTTAACGACTTGCTCGCAGACCAATAATATTTTCAAGAGAAACTCGTCTGAGTGTAGCATCACGTAACAATTACCTCAGATCTTACACCTGGATAATCTTCACACTACATCCTAAAAAGGCTTAGAGGGGTTGAAAGGGTTCTAAAGGTCCTCAGTTTCTTAGACTCCCAAGTCGAAGATAATAATGCCACTACGATTTACTCGTAACAACAAATATTACCATCAAATAGGTCTCCACTGAGTGAGGTTATATCATATGTTAATCATGCTTAGGATTACTCCAGACATGTAACTTTGATTATACCACCATCCTATCTTATTTGTATTCTCTAATTCGGGTTAGGATTTCCTCACCACTTATAGATCTCCATAATGAAACCCAAGAAAACATAGCAACAAATAATAATAAACACATATAAACAAGTTAGGTATCACCCACTTAATATTCTTTCCCCAGTGAAGTCGCCATTTCTGTCGCGGTGAAGAATCGGAGACCAAACTATTGATTAGACTTGACTCATGAATCAAAATATCACCACCTAACTTTAATTTATCCAAGGGAATGGGAAAAGAGTAAAAAATAACCCAATATGTAAACGCAAAGCTAGAAGATTAAACTTAAGCTAAGCAAAAAGGGGGGGGGGGGTTCTAAGGTACGAGGGTGTGTTATGAAAATGGAAGGTATTAACACCCTAATAAACTGTAGTACTCTACAGAAACCTTTTAAATATATGTGTTTGGTTTAAAATTGTTTTCTATTTGATTGGGGAGATGAGAAAAAGAACATCTTTTTATTGTTTGATGATTTGGAAAGACATTGAGTCTTATGCCTACGTACCCGTGAAGGATCAAAACCTCGTAGTTCGGGTTCAAAAGTAAGAAGGTATTTGTTGGGGTTGATTTTATAAGAGAGAGAGAGAGAGAAACAAATTGTCATCTTAAGGAGAAAACTCACTTTTAAACCACCACAAACATTTGGAATATAGATATTTGCATCAAATTGAAACAAGGGCTCTCACTTTGATATAGAATCAATAAGTATGCTACATACCTCTTCCAAATGGAAAAGAATCAATATCAATCTCAACAATTTTATGGGGTATGAGATTTAAATCTCAACTAGGGATGACTCATGTCTAATCCTTTTATGAAAAGGTTTTAAACATGGAAAAGCCAAAGTGGCAAAAGGTTTTGAATTAAGTTGTGTTTTTTAGGTCTTATGAAAAGATATTTGAATATGCTTAAGTGTTTTGAAGAATTTGATTAAGAAATAAAAGGGAAGACAGTGGCCTAAGTCAAAGTTTATTAAGAAAGTGGTTATAAGAAGGAGAGAGAGAGATAAAATCCTAAGGTTTACATTGAGGGGAACCTAAGATTGTATCTTGAAGTTTTGGATTGAGGGTAAGTAAAGTTGTATAGGATGCAGATGAACACACACATGCAAAATGACAAGAATATCATTATTCCTTTCCCTTGGATAATAACAAGGTTGAACATGCATTAAGGCACAAAATATGGCTAAATACAATGGCAATCACAAGGTGAGTGAGGTATGGATGACAATATTGATCATGGTGTTTAGGCATTGAGATAAACATAAACAAGACATGGCGAAGTTTCACATAACATCACAAGACACAACACATTGATGGTGAAGACAAAATCATATTTGACATGGTAAAGGCATTCATTGGTACATGGTAAACACAACATGAATAAATTAAGGTAAAACATGCATCACATTATAAGTCTTCACAAAATAAACATTAAACTTGAATCTAAGTTCATGATAATACCAAGCTTAAGTGGAAACCCTAATCATGCATCAAGATGATTCAAAATATTCATCTAAACAAAACCCTAAGTTTCATCTAAATAATCAATCACTAATATTTTAAAACAAGGCCATTTAATCATGGTATAATACCCAAAATATGATCATGTTTAAGAAAACAAAATGCTACTAACATCAAACAAGACCTAAACAAATATACATTGGTCACACAAACATCTATGATCACTTAGAACAAGGAAACAATAAAAGAAAATCCATTAAAAGACCTAAAAACAACATAAAATGCACTAGTTTTCTACCTAATAAAAATGGTCAAAATAAATATTATTTTTTGGGATTTTTTTGTGGATTCATAAAATATACATTCTCATGAACACATGGAAAAAAGAATGGTTCAAAAATGTTAAGGGATCATGAAGTTATGGATATTTGAAGTTATGAAGAAAAATGAACATTTAGCAAGTGAGAAAAAATAAACATTACACTAGCCAGGTTCGAACTCGCGTCCTTGGGGTTTCATGCACTGTTTGGAAAAATAAAAATCAAAGTCTAGAACCCCATACCTTTTGGTTTTAAGTGACTTAGGGTGCGCGCTTCTACCACTGGGGTGACTATACATCCATTCATTATAACACAAGGAATTGTATATATTATACAGACGCGTTTCATTTGACTTTTCCATGCCATATCAGCATCTTCTTCAACCTCTCTTATTTTCGTTTTCTTTCTTTCATTATTTTTCAAATCTTCCATCAATCATATCTCTCTCATTTCTCAACCATTTTTCATGAAATAAAGATCAAAATTGCTTAGAAATATGTAAGGAACACAATGGTACTTAATGTTAGGTTAAAGACACTTTACACAAATGAGTTTTGTCTGAAGTGTAGGAGTTGACTTGAGGTTTAGAGGTTGTATGTCTCAGAACCAAAGCCATTTGGGAGCTTAATGGTACTTAATGTTAGGTTAAAGCCACTTTACACAAATGGAAGTGTAACCTTTAGGTCAAAAATGGAATGATCCATTGTGTAATGACTTGGTTGCTTGGATAATGACTCAAAAACATGTGTGATCTTATTATTAGAGTGAGATTTAGAAGAAAGATAGCCTGCAAAGTAAGATTATGTAGCTTTGGCTCAAGGTTGCATGATGAACCTGCCATGAAAATGATCCAAAATTCAGATTTGGAGAGCCAACATTATCTCTTCGAAACTCCCAGCTCAAATATGATAATATCATGATCTTGGACTTTTTAGAAATCTAAGACCATCCTCTACAACTTTAATGTTTGGAGTTTTCATTGAATCAATGTGTATCATGGTAAAAAATGATGATCAAGTAAGTCACATTTTGAAGGCAGATTTGGTTGAAATTTTTTTTAAGTGTTTCAATTTTATGGTACCAACTTCATGGCTTCATAACTTGAAATCCTTGCATTTTTTGGGAATCAATCATCAAGGAAAAAGTTGAAGTATGAATTAAGACCTTTAATCTGATCATTGGATCAAATAAAATGGTGGCTTGGATCACAAGTTATGGCCTTGGAAAGTTGGGTACTCTAACATGTATTTTTTTCATAACTTAGAAAAACTTACAAAACAAAATCTTGCCCTTTTTGCAAATAACCTCCAATTTCTTGTTTTCTATTGATCAAATTAATCCGTCAACCATATTTTCATGATCCTTGAGTTGAGAAGTACATGATTGACCAAAAATGTCAAAAGTCAAACTTCGACTTTGCCTCAATTGACTTTGTATCAGATGAATCCAATTCTTGCAATCTTTAATGAATGTGATCTCTTTGGCACATTAGATGATGTGAATGGATCACTTATGACGTATTTGAAGTCTTTGTACCATACGTAAAGCTTTGGGATCATGCCTTGGCTAAAAAGTCAACCAGTTGACTTTGGGTCAAAACCCTAGTTAAGGGTATCAGATGAACTCTGGCCTTGATGAATTTGAGATGAAATGAGCTTGAACTTGACTCTTATTGATGGAAGTAACTTGATCACTTGGGAAGGATGAGGAGTTTGAAATGTTGAAAATCATGCCAAGTCTTGATTGATCAATCTTTGAAAGCTCTTGGTGCAAAATCTTAGCTTAAGACAAACAAAGTAGAAAATCTTTGAAAGCTCTTGATTGATCATTATTCAAGGATTTTTATATGCAGTCTTCATATTATTGATTGGTATTTATTTGTATCGTTATGAGTAGCTAAATTTCTCTATGTTAGGTTTTGTATGATGAACTTATTTGGAACCTGTTGGAACATATGATTGATTTATCAATGCATGAATAATTGAAGTTATATTTCTATTTAATTTCCTCTTATGCTTAATGTTTTTTGTGAGATACTCTTTTAATATGATTATGGACACATAGGGAATATTGACCATTAGTCTATGCGTTAGAACTAAAGCAATTATTATACTTACGCTGGTTGGATATGGATATGAGACCTCTAGTAGTGGCATTTGAGTTAGCGTATTATTGAATTGCTTAATTTCACTTACGCTGATTGAATATGGATATGAAATCTCTAGTATGAATTAATGAGCTATACACCAAGAGATCAGGTATAATGGTTTTGTTAATTCGTCGTGGAAATATAACGACTTTCTCATTCATGTAATGCATCAAATATCAACAAGGGATAAATAAGGGATTTTATACAAAATCTGATTGCTTTTGCATTTTCTCAGAACAACTTTTATTTTTCATATTCAAACCTTAAAAACCCCTCAAATGTTACTTTCTACCACTTGCACAAATATTGATTTGTTAAATAGTAGTCCTTGTGGATTCAATACTTTTGTATTAATGCGACGCTATCAGTACACTTGTCGAGAAGTCATCAGAGAGCTTTCAGACTTCAAATACTGACATGACCTTGTTAGGATGTCCTTTTTGATATATTTTGATGAGTCAGAGTGTTAGTGAAGAAATAGGCTGTAGATGTTTGATTGGCTGCATTGTATGGTAAAACACTAGCTGGATTCTAATGTCTTGACTGATGTCATGACATGTTGTGAAGGCGTTTGTGTAACTGCATTGTAGGTTAGAATATCTATCTGTACTCTGATGTCTTGACTAATGTCATGACATACTTGAGTAGCTTACTGTAGGATTAGCTAATACAGGATTTATTGAAGGTCAAATTGGATGTGGTGACATTCATCCCTGTCAGCAGATACTGAGGAATAGAACAGTTGGTGTTCTGTTAAAGCTCAGTATTCATTTCCAGTCTGGTTATCAAGGAAATACCAGACCTGGCATAAGGCCTACTATCTGAATGTCAAACTGGATGTTATGACATTCATCATTGACAGCATATACTGAACAATAGACAGAGTGGTGATCTGCTACACTTCAGTATGTTTCTCAGTTTGTTCTTCAAAAGGATAACAGAACTGACTTAATGCTAAGTGTGTAAATGTCAAATTGGATGCTTTGACATGTATTAATGTAAGCTACTACTGTAGAATGGACAGTTTGGTCCTATACAGTTCAGCAAACTTGTACAGTCTGTTTTCAGGAAAAACAGACTTAGCATATGGTCCTTGATGTCAAGCTGAATGTTGTGACATTCATTCCTGACAGCATATGCTATATTGTAGGTTGTTTAGTCTTTCTGTTTCAGCATTTTTCTCAGGCTAAAATCCAGGAAGCCAACAACCAAGCTACAATTAAGGAACCCAGCAAATAGCCTATTTGTTAGCACACTAATATGTGGAAATTAGTGAGAATCCTATGTGGCATTATTTGTGGAGGTCTTGACATATTTTAGGAACTAAATATGGAGATATTTTAGGAACTAAATATGGAGATATTTTAGGAACTAAATATGGAGATATTGTAGGAACTAAATATGGAGATATTTTAGGAACTAAATATGGAGATATTTTAGGAACTAAAAGATTGAAGACCTTGTTTGTAGTAGAAATTTTTTGCTGTATTTGTAACAGCAAAGAACAAGTTTGCTGCGATTTCTGAAGGCCCAAATCCAGTTGGGTGATTAGGTTATAAATAGCACATTGTAACCTAGTTTTTGCAAGCCTCCTAGAATGAAAATTTAGGGGTGTGTGTGAGGTAAACCTCCCAACCTGTGGGATGGTTACCATGTGTTTCTCAGTGTTCAAAGCTGAGAGTATTTGTAACTCAAAGCCTGTAGGCAAGAGTGATTATGTTCTTGAACGAAGCTGTGAAGCAAGTTCAAGTTGTTTAGCATTACATTGTAATTGTAGTGATAGGAATGGAAACTGGAGGTTTCTATCTAGGAGTTCCTAGGTGTAGATTGCATTGGGTAGGGATTAAGTGAAGAGTTGTAAACGGGGGAGTTTAACTCTGAATTAATACTGCTGATAGTGGATCTTCTTCCTGGCTTGGTATGCCCCCAGACGTAGGTGATGTTGCACCGAACTGGGTTAACAATTACTTGTGTTTTTACCTTCTGCATGTTATAATTTTGTCTGTTATAAAATAAGGTAAACCTGTAATGCTGTAACAGATGGTGTTCAAATCAATGTTGAGACATCATGCTGATAACTGTGCAGGCTCAACAGAAGTAAGTGCTATGTTTGATCTCTGTTGTGCCTTTGTACCAGATGGACAGAACTGGGTGTTCTTCCATTCAATGGTGATATAGTAGCAGATGTCGTGACATCTGTGAATGTGTGCATATCAGTACTAGGTTGTAATTTGTATAACTGTCTTGCTGTATTAGTAACAATGTTAGATCAGATGTCATTACTTGGAGTAGAACATCTAAACTCTGACTACACCAGAATTTCAATTGGTATCAGAGCAGGCATCCTGTTCTGTTTCTGGATGAGATCCATGGGTGATACTTTCTGGTATCTTGCAAGGAGTTGTGTGAGTACTGATGTTGGAACCTATGGAAGGTTCTGTGATGTCCCTGAATGGTCCCTTGAAGTAGGTGGATGGACTATTCATGACAGGAAATGTGTGGACCTGTCTCTGAAGGTTGGCAATTGGCCCTTGCGTGGGACAGTTGTGCCAGTATTGAATCATATTCAAACTTGGTATGGTCTTGGAGGCTGATTTGGTGAAGTGTGTGTTCATAGGTTGAGTTGTATTATGATTTCCGCTGCATAATACCTGGCAAAACTCAAACTCGGATGTAGTTTCCCCTCATGTGGATGAAAGGCTGCTGTATTCAAGATTTCATCATAACCTACTGAAGATGTCAAAGATACTTGAGTCTCCTCAAGTCCTCACATCATGACGTTCTCACTTCAGGATGGTAAGAATCACCTGATCACTGATTCTTTTACTCTCTTGGGTAGTGTATATGAAGACCTTGAAGACTTTCAAGGAGGGTTTGTTCCAAGGAGGTGGAACTAATGTTCTATGCGATGTTAGAACATGTTGTTCAACAAGTATGCAGCTACTGGTTGAAGAGCAGATGTTTTTAGGTGTCAAACAAATGGATACTTGTTTGGAACCTACTCCTGACCTGGAAGAGGAGACATCTGTGTGTGCTAAGTTGACAAGGGTAGGGTCAACTGTGTGTGTGCTCAAGAATGTCACTTTTAGAAATCTGTTCTCTAGAAGTAGAGCTGGTTGAGATGTGACATTGTGCAATTGCCTGCTATTTGCCTTATTCCTATAACTTGATCAGGGTTAGATAGTTGTTCCCTGAAGTACTATGTTGTGCTGGAAGACAAGTCCCCTGGATGATAGAAGTCAATAATGGGGTAACCTGACTGCTATTCCATTTAAGAGGATTGGGACCATGAATCTTGTTATTCAAACACCTCGCTCAGAAGTGGCAGTTTCTTCAAGGAGTGAGAATATGAAGATCCAAAGGTTGGTTGAGGTAGTATGCTCTGGCAATGCATATCTACTATTGACTGGTGTTGTTTTTCACTAGTACTTATGGTCAGCTGAAGTCTGATTGGTGTGATTGGAGTATGTATAGGTATAACTCATAGAGTTAGGTGCCACTGGTAGGGATGGTGTATGTCATGTTGAGACATGTCTGTACAATGCATGGATATTGGTGTGAAGTTTCCATGATTGTTAATTTGAGGGGGAGTTTTGGTTAACCTCCTCACATTTGGTCAGCCTAGGGTCTGGTTGGCTGTTGACCTGTGTCACATGGGTTCTGGTGGTTGTGTGACACATTTGCAAGGAAGAATTCATCTCTCTCATTCTTAAGGGTGAATTTAATCTGGGAAGACTTTCAAAATTGTCGAGGTGTGTCGCAACCTGAAAAATACAGTGCGCGAAAAAAACAACCGGCGAAAGAAAATGACAAAAGAGTCGCCACCGTGCGTTATTTATCCCAAAGGAGGGTGATAACGTGAAATTATATCATATTTTAGGACTTAATTCAATTAAATTATATTATTATTTATTTCAATTTACTTCATTTTATTAGATATTACGCGGTATTTCCTTTCTATTTGTCTCAGGTGATCTATTTGAAGCAAAAGTAAAAAAAGGAAGAAAAGGAGGTGCAAAAAGGAATGAAAAGAAACAAATAGCAAAAGTCAAGCCCAGCCCAAAGAAGACACAGGCGTTGTGCCTGTGACGAGCGTCACGGAGGCTGTGACGAGCGTCACGCCTTGCACACTCCTGTAACGAACGTCACACATGGTGTGACGAACGTCACACCATTCCTACATTTTTGGCACCAGGAACGCGTTGAACCTATCTGCACGCTTGACTCTTTTTCAAAGTAATGGCTATATTTACGGAAGACGTTTTGAAAACCGTTACGGAAGGCACCAATATAAATAGCTACTTTCAAAACCTGCAGAGGACACGCTTTTTTTTCCAGATTTCGGCAGTTTCCAATTTTCTTTTTCTCAGCAGCTTAGGCATACCTTTTACATACTACTTTTGCAACTTTTATTATTTTCTTTTGGCAATTCTATTTTCTTCTCTAGCACTTAATTAGTTTTTCACATAATAGTTTCTACACCGGAAACTATTGTGTACCTTTTCACCGGATCTAACCTTACGTTAGAATATAGTTTTTTTTATTCCTTCGTTTTAATTTGTTGGTTAATTGAAGAATTCAAGAACAAATCCTACCGGCTTGTGGTGGAGTGTTCAAGACTACTGTTTAAATTATTCAGGTTCTTTAATTATTGTTTAATGCTTTGTTTTATTATTTATTTATATTATTTGCTTGAGATGAGTCTGTTTATGCATGATAGTTATTTAAGTTTGTTTAGCATGTCTGGCTAATTCGCTTAGATATCGGTATGTAAAGTAAGCGGAATAAGGAATCAAAACTAAGTCGGTTAAATTAAGTTTAAAATAAAAATCACTCTTTTTACGGTCTCAATTTACAGGTTTAATAACAAGGTTTTTGTACGAAAGTAAAAGACATAAAGAAGTTAAAATCAATAGAGCGAGAGTTTGAGGTTTTAACTGGACAGTGTAAATTGGACATTAATTCTAGATCAGGGCGAGAGCAATTTTTAGAGTTAATTAAATTCTAATCTTTTCCAAAAAGTATTTTTAAAGATTGAATGTGAGGACGAGAGTTAAGCATTCGAATTTAAGTATATAACCTAAATCAACAGAGCGAGAGTTTGAGATAAGGGTGTTTAAACGGTTAGTGTTTTCTTAAAAAGAGTTTCTACGGACTTTATTGCTTTCAAAAAATGGTTTTTGACTTAATTATAAGTGACAGCTACGTTAACATAAAATCATGGTTTATTCAACAGAGCGAGAGTTTGAGATAAAACTTTTAATCAATAAAGTCAACTGAAAAGATTTGTTTTAAAACCAAGGGACCGACAAAGAATTGATTCCTTAATTACGACGAACTGCATACCGATATCCGCTTTATTAATATTTAATCTAGATCTTAGTTTAGTTTTTAGCTTTTCCCCAAACAATCAAACATTATCCACCTTAGCTTTACGAAGTAACCTTAGATAACGGTATATCGATTCATAAGTCCCTGTGGGATCGATATCTTTTAAAACTACGCGATAGAACTGTGCACTTGCAGTTTGTACCCCAAATTCGACTCATAAAGTCGAGCGATCAAATTTTTGGCGCCGTTGCCGGGGACTTTTATTTAGTCGATATCGTAACTCTTCCGTTACGCCGTAGAGACTAAGGTTTTTTTTTCTTTTCTTTCTATCGTTGATTTGTATGCCACATACTCGCTCACAAGGCGAGCCGTTCTACTTACGAATCAACGATATCGAACTATATCTCCGAGTCTTACGACGAATTCGGGAATATCGTGCTGCAAACAATCTCCCTCCTGTAGAACTTCCTGATTTCAAAAACATTTTTCCTTCGATACCCGAGATGGCAGAACCAGCTCGTGCTCTTAGAGATTACGCCGCTCCATCACAAGATGAGCCGTATTCAAGTATTGCTCCGCCCGCAATCGAAGCAAACAACTTCGAACTTAAACCTTCGTTGTTGCAGGCAGTACAACAGAACCAATTCTCTGGAAATCCTACCGAGGATCCAAACCTTCATTTATCCGTATTTGTCCAATACGCTGATACTGTTAAAGCTAATGGTGTCACTTTAGAGGCAATTTGACTTCGTCTTTTTCCTTTCTCATTAAGAGATAGCGCTAGAAGATGGCTTCAATCTCTCCCTTCCAACTCTGTCACCACATGGAACGAGTTGAAGAAAGTTTTTCTTGCCCGATATTTTCCGCCAAGCAAAACAGCTATGTTAAGAGCCCAGATAAATGGATTTAAACAGAAAGATAACGAGTCTCTTTTCAAAGCATGGGAAAGATACAAAGACATGATGAGACTTTGCCCACACCATGGTTTAGAAGACTGGTTAGTAATTCACACATTCTATAATGGTCTCTTGTACAACACAAGGTTAACAATAGACGCCGCTGCAGGTGGTGCACTAATGAACAAACCTTATGTTGATGCTTACCAACTTATCGAGAGCATGGCCCAAAACCACTACCAGTGGGGAACCGAACGAACAATGGTGGAAAAACCTCAAACGAAAACCGGCATGTACGAGATAAGTAACCTTGATCATGTTAATGCAAAAGTGGATGCTCTGGTCCAGAAAATTGAAAGTTTAAATGTATCACCTCCAACCGTCGTGGTTGCTATAACTCAGAATTGCGAAGTCTGTGGAATCCAAGGTCACACTCCTACAGATTGTCAACTCTTAACAGGAATCCAAGCAGAGCAAGTGAACTATGCTCAAGGAAGCCCCTACTCGAATACCTATAACTCAAATTGGAAGAACCATCCAAACTTTTCATATAAGAGTAATAATGCTTTGTACGCACCTGGACAGTCTCCAAATCAAGCCCCAGCTATACCTCCGGGATATCAGAAATCGAACCCATCCACACACAACAATAACGCCCCTAGGAAATCCAACTTGGAAATCATGATGGAAAACTTTATAGCTTCCCAACAACAAACCAATAAAGATTTCTTAAACCAGAATGTACACACTGGTGAACAAATTAAACAACTAGCAAGTAAAGTAGATGCCCTGGCTACCCATAACAAAATGCTGGAAACGCAAATATCACAAGTAGCTCAACAACAAGCGCCTACTGCTGCCCCAACTGGTACATTTCCTGGCCAACCCCAACCTAACCCGAGAAGCCACGCTCATGCAATCATATTAAGAAGTGGAACGGAAGTGGAAGGACCGTCTGATCCAAGGATGGAAAACCAAAACTCTCAAAAGTCAACTGAGGAAAGTGAACCTAAGGAAAAGGCAGAGAGTAATAAGGAAATCGTAGAAAAAAAGGAACCTTATGTACCTCCTCCACCTTATAAACCACCGATCCCTTACCCTCAAAGGCTTGTTAAAACCAAAGAGGCGGGCCAATTTAAAAAATTTGTCGACCTACTAAAACAATTAAACGTCACTATTCTGTTTACAGAAGCTATTACGCAAATGCCCTCATACGCCAAGTTCTTAAAAGAAATTCTTTCTAATAAAAGGAAACTTGAAGATAGCGAAACTGTTACACTCCCTGCCGAATGTAGCGCTATAATCCAGAACATGCCTCCTAAACTCAAAGACCCAGGTAGTTTCTCTATACCCTGTCATATAGGAAAATTTGTCATCGACAAAGCCTTATGCGATTTAGGAGCCGGAATTAGTGTTATGCCTTTATCCATATGCAAGAGACTTGAAATGGGAGAATTAAGACCAACTAAAATGTCTGTGCAACTAGCAGATCGTTCCGTAAAATATCCTGTAGGAATTCTTGAAAACGTTCCAGTGCGCATAGGTCAATTCTACATTCCAACTGATTTTATAATTATGGATATTAGAGAAGATGAAGTTACACCCATTATACTGGGAAGACCATTCTTAGCAACCGCCGGTGCAATCATAGACGTAAAGCGATGACGACTCACTTTCGAAGTAGGAGAAGAGAAAATTGAGTTCATTCTTTCCCAATTTTTGAAAGCACCTGCAATAGAAGATACATGTTACTTCATGGATATCATCGATGAATGCATAAAAGAAACAGAGTTAGAAGAAGACAAATCATCCGACTATCCTGTAGAAGACAAACTCAACCAATGTGTGGCAATAACACCGGACCCTACGCAGTGTCTTAACAAACCAACCCTAGACCTGAAAACACTTCCCAAAAATCTGAGATATGAATTCCTAGACTTAGAACTTGAACGACCAGTGATAGTTAATGCAGACCTAGGAAGACTCGAAACAGAAAAACTCCTACATATCTTAAGAAACTATCCGACCACACTAGGTTACAACATCACCGATCTTAAAGGAATAAGTCTTTTTATTTGTATGCACCGCATCATGCTAGAAGAAGACTGTAAAACCTCTAGGGAACACCAGAGGAGACTAAACCCGATCCTGAGTGAGGTGGTGAAGAAGGAAATAACCAAGTTATTAGAGGCAGGTATCATATATCCTATATCTGATAGCAAATGGGTTAGTCTTGTACACGTAGTACCAAAGAAAGGAGGCATAACCGTTATTGAAAACGAAAAAGGGGAAACTATAACCAAACGAATCGAATCGGGATGGAGAATGTGCATTGACTATAGGAAACTAAACAAAGCAACCCGAAAAGATCATTTCCCTTTACCATTCATTGACCAGATGCTAGAGCGATTGGCAAAACATTCACATTTCTGTTATCTAGACGGTTATTCAGGCTTCTTTCAAATACCTGTAAGACCCCAATTTTGGCCCTAAGATCCCTCATGGCCCATATCATATCATATCATGGCCTCAAGGATCATTGCATACCTTTGCTTGCCTTCTAGTGGGTGGGTTATCTTGTGAGTGTGGTTCTTGATCACCAAGCATGTTTTGCATTTGTATATCATTGCTTTTCATTTTTCTATTAACCAAAAGTACAAAAATATTGTCATCTAACCATGTTACTTGCAGATGAAGCCAATTAGGTCAAAATCAGTCCAAGTCAGTCATTGCAGTGGATGGTGGCCATTCTTGCAGAATTTGGGCACCATGATCAATCATCAAGAGTTATTATATGTTGTGACATCATTTGGAATCAAGATCTCAAGGAATTAGGGTTTGGAATTCATCAGAACATGGTTCAGTCAAGCAAAACCCTAGAAAGTCAACTGAAGTCAAACTTGGTCAACTGTGCATTTAATCAGTGATTTGATGGTGGGATTTGGTCTGAGAGGTCTCATTCATGCCTATACAAGCTTCATATATCATGTCAAGCATCCACAGTGAAGAAAATAAAGTCAGACAAGAAATTTCCAGAAATAGAAAGTTGACCTGTAATTGGAATTTGCCAAAAATGGAAACTTCTTGATCCTAAACTTACATCATGATACAAGCTTCAAATGAATTTTTGCCCAACATGAAAGTTGAAGATCTTGTTCTCCCATTTCCAAAAAGTCCAAGAACACTCAATTCCCATGTATGGTTGGCAAGTTATGATCAATTCATTCTCCAAAATTTTTGAACTTCAAAAGGCCATATCTCTCAAACCATTTGGCCAATTTGGGTGGGGTTTTTTGCAACAAGTCACATTTGATCCCCTCTTTCCAAATATGTCATCATCATTCACCAAAACTACACCAATCAAAATGGCATTTTTGAACTTGCATGATTTAATTTCAAGTGAGGTGAAAAAGTGAATTTCCAAATTAACCACTTCCAGCCATTTTTGCCAATTGGATAAGTTCTGAAATGATATTTGAAACATGTTTGAAGCCCAAATTCGAGCTGCATCCACCATACACCTCACCACTTAAGTGAAATTGGCCATTTAGCAAAAGCATGCCATTTAACAAATTTGAATTACCACTTGAACTAATCATGCTTAGCAACATAAACAGCATATATATTCAACAATTTCTCTCTGACAGAACCCTAGCAGCCTCTCATTCCAACAGAAAAACTCAGTTTCTCTCATTTTCACCATTTCCCTCATTTGGATTTTTGACCAAAAATTGCAAGCACACGACCTGGCTGTTGTTGCTTCATCATCTATCATCATCTTTGAGTCCATTCCAACCTTTGATTTCCAACTGTAACACCATCTTCCACAGCTGTTGCAACAAGCTCCATTAATGGCAATTTTCGATTTGAGTTAAAGGCAAGGTTGCTGAGCCAAAACATCTTAACCATTCATCATCTGGAGCTTGAACCTTCATCTGTTTCGAGCATTTATGTCCAAAGAACCATTGAATCACAACTGCACTTCCAAGTTGGTAAGATTTCGAATCTCTCCTTCCTCAAAACCATGATATGCTTTATAAAGTTTTCTTCGTGCTGATTACTATGAACTTTGAATCCATGAAAATGATTGAGTGGTGAGTGAGAAATCTGATTTTTAAGTTTGATGCTCAAAGTTGTTTTTGCTTGATTCTTCTTTGATAGCTTGATTCAATGATTATAGATGTTGTAGTTGTGATGCTTGATGTTAGATGTATCGAATGGTATGCTTATTACTCATTTTTGTGACAAAATTTTTCCACGATTTCTTGAGGAAGATGAAGTTTACTGTAGCCAAAACCCTAGTTCTTCATTGCCATTTTCCAGAATTCCTGTTCACGTGTGTGCATGCTGTTTCACTGTTCCATTAGCCAACAGCCAATCAAAACATTTCCAGCTTTGGGCTGCTGCGCAGCGTTTTACTTAAGTTGTCCTATAATTACTAAACTGCCACTGCCGTGCTTAATTAATTGCATAAATCATGTTATTTCAATAATTATTTCATCTTTGTATGCTCATCTTGCAAAAATCATAAGTCCATCATTTTAAATCCAAAATTCATGAGAATTTTTGCATTGTGTTCATCTGGATCTCTACTTATTTATCATGATTTTTCCTGATTTTTTGGATAAGTGGATTTTAAATGGTATTAGGGTTGTGTTCATGTGCTCATATTTTGTACCTTTTGCCAAAACATTTGTGAAATGATGATGCTTTATCCAATGGCTTCCAAATGTTTTGTGCTTAAACTAGACACATTCATGGTGATTTTGGTATAGAGTTTGTGAATTTATCATTTCTGGTTTGTGAGTTATGATTTTTTGAATTAGGGTGTGACAATTTGTGTCACACCATTGATGTGCAACTTCATGATTTTTGATACCATGCTTCTTGAACTCCAATTGATCTGAATTTTTGCATGAATGTACTCTTGGATGTCTATTTTACATGTGAATTTTCTTGGAATTATTTGTGGCATTTCCTAATTGTTTGAGATTTTCTCCCCTGTTTAGTCAAAATGTTGACCTTTGTGACACATGTTCCCATATTGTTTGTGAAATTCTCATGCTTTATTGGATGAATTTGAAATTTGACATGTGATTTGTAGACATCTTAAGCTTTGTCATGGTGTTGATCCCATTCATTTCTCATATGTTGTCACTGATTTATGATTTATTGAAGTTGGTGCATGTTTGGTTGACTTCTTTGAGCATGTTTGAACTTGCTTTGACTTTCTGATTTTCATTGACCAACTTCCATTGATCCAAATGAGCTGAAATTTGATATTCATATCATGTTATGGATTGTGTTTGATCATGAATTATTTTATGATTTATTGAAATGTTTATGATTGGTTTTGAGTTAAGTCTTGCTGTTGACTTCTATGAGCTTCCATATGCCATGCTTTGACCTAATTTGCTTATGAAATGATGATGATGAATGATATGAACATGGGACCATTTGAGTTTGCTTCTTGATTGTTTAAACTTGATTTTGGTTGAATTTCATTTGCTGTTTTGACTTTCTCATCCCCTTTTGACCCTAGGCTTGTCCTAGTGGTCTTGTTGCTCATGTTTGAGTTCATTGTTTCAGGTTAAGCAACAAATGCTCCAAAAAGACCAATACAAATTGTTTGAGATCGATTGTTTATCATGACTAACTTGCTTGTTTTGTAGGTTGCTTGGCTCACATGCCTTGTGTCTTGTGCTTTGCACATTTATCTGTTTGTGTTTGACTGTTAATCTTTATCTCATTTTGGTTTAACTTTGAGTTGTGTACTGATTCTGTTTGACTGGTTTCAGGTACCTTTAGTTGCTTAGTTCCTTAAGAACTTGCTTTGCTTTGCTTTATAGCAATTTGCATTGAGGTATAATCCCTTTTCTTCATGTAGTCTGGAAGACCTGGCCTGTTACTTGGCCAGGCAACTGTCTGAAGTCCTCCTTAAGAGGCAATGCTTGTGTGTGTTTACTTTTGTCCCAAGCAGGAAAAGTCCTTTTAATAAGGCAATTGGTAGATCAAAGAGATATGCAACCTATCTCCTACTATTCTGTGAGTCTTCTCCTTGCTCCCATTACATGGTTGTAGCATTGAGATCCAAACCCAAGATCTATTGAGTCAATAATATGTGGAGAGAGTTCCTACTTTCTGAACTCCCACACCTTCTGATATTCAAATGCTCTCCCTGACCAGGGATAAGAGCAATGAGGCACACCCCTCATATCCTTTCATCTGCTTCACCTTAGCCCCTCAATGGCAAGGTTAAGAGCACCATTAACCCTATTCCAGTTGGCTTCAATGCCTAACCCTTTTGTATGAGCCTTCTTGTTTGGTTATAGTGTGTGCTGAATGCTTTCATTGATTGATTGTTGTTTCATATGCACATGTTTGCTTGTATGCTTTGTGCATTTATCATCATTAATTGCTCATTAATGCATGATCATCTCATTTGTCTTTGTGACATTATCATTGTTGTTTACCCATTGAGGACAATCGTAAGACCATTCATTGGCCATTGCTCCTATGATATGGAAGTGAGTATAAGACCATCACATTGGCCACTCATCTTGTTTTTGCTTGATGCATTTGTTTGATTGTATGTGAGGACGCAATTATAAGTCCCTGTAAGTTGGCATTTGCTTTCCTATGATCACATGTTGCTTTGTTTGATTGTATGTGAGGATGCAATTATAAGTCCCTGTAAGTTGGCATTTGCTTTCCTATGATCATAAGTTGCTTTGTTTGTTTGTGTGTGAGGATACAATTGTAAGTCCGTGTAATTTGGAATTTGTATTCCTAGGACCATACTGTGGAGGTTAGAGTAAGCCCAGATAGATTGGCATCTGACATCCATGTTTTGCTTTTGTTTGCTTATGTGAGGATACAATTGTAAGTCCGTGTAATTTGGCATTTGTTTTCCTATGATCATATGTTGGAGATTGGTATAAGCCCAGTGATTGGCATCCGGTATCCACTTTTATTTCTTTGTTTGAGGAGATTAGTGTAAGTCCATTGAGTGGCCTCTGATATCCCGTTCTGTTTTAGGAGATTGGTATAAGCCCAGTGATTGGCATTCGGTATCCGCTTTTGTTGACTTTCTTCTTTGTTTGTTTGTTATTATCCATCGCCCATTCCAAAGGACACACTTGAATCATTTTCTATATGATTTCAAGAGGTGAACCTTCTAAGAAGTTTTACAATCCATCTTCATCCATTCATCCCCATTATGTCCTAAACCTTTTCACATTTTGATTTCAAACCTGACATAGATATTGTGCAAACATCTTCATGCTTTTAAATTAAAAAAACCTGGACCCCAAGTCCTTGACTTTTCAAACTCACTTTCATAATACTTCTTTTGAATCAATCTTAATCATACTCTGACCCTACTTTCACAATCACAATCAATTAACTTCACCCATTCAATTGTTTTGGCTTTGTCCATTGTTAATCTTTTCACACATTAGCCATAGGTTTCAATTATCATTGTGGTTGATGTAAACCTCACCCTATCCTTAGTGAGTCGACTATAAGACTTCCGTACTGAAAACAGGGTTAACCCCTCTAGTACGTCGAAGCTATCCTCGCATGGTGGATGTTGGTCTTGGTCGAGTTGTCTCCCATTGATAATGAAGAGCCTCAGTGCTATTGTTTAAAATTGAATCCACCAACTTTTGAAATCTTTTAGCCGAACTACGGCGTTTTGATCCTTACCTTTGATGGAAGGTACGTAGGCAACGGGTTCATCCGTTCGAACACAAAAATAATCAAATTGTACATTCTTTTCTCACCATCCCAATCATGTTTGCACAATACTTATGTCATAACAAATAACAATTTTATACAACAAGTGTGAAAAGGGCTCCCTAGGAGTACCTAGGACGTGATGGGTGCCTAACACCTTCCCATTGCGTAATTTACCCCTTACCCAGACTCTCTGATCTTTTTATTAGTTTTCTACGTGTAAAACTTCTTAGGCTTTTGTTCGCTTTTTAGCCAGTCCTTTGGATAAATAAAAGTGCGGTGGCGACTCGAAATCATTGTATGCTTTGCTTATGGTTTAATCAATAAATCATATAGCGACGAATACACCGCTACAGAAAAGTGGCGACTCTGCTGGGGAACAATCGATCCTTGGTTGTATTGCCTACTTTTCACCCTTGTTGTGCTATATTATTATTTGTTATATGACATATTTTTGTACAATTTGGGATAACTGTATTGATTGTAATGTTTGAATTGCTTGATATACAATTGCTGTTTGCTTTGGTGATCTGTGAGATGAGTTCTGTACCCGAACTCGAGTGCACTCTAGGATAGGAGAATGGCATAGTCTTGTTGACTGGTGTGGAGTATTCCTTAGCCAGTTGACTTGCGAGTCCATTCACTTGGTGGAGGTCATGTTGGATTAATAATGTCACACAAGTTATTTGTGGTTAGGCATTATTCTTTCAATCATGTGCCGCAGAAGCCAAGGACCATAGTTTACCAAACCCCTCTTGGCCTATTTTTAGGAACGTAGTGCGGAGGTCGTTCAGATGTAAGTTCTGATGCGATTGTTACGCGATACTACACTCATAAGAGTTTCTCTTGAGAATATTCTTGGAATACGAGTATTCGTTCCTCCGATAATATTCGAAAGATGGAACGATGATTATGGGAACCTCTGGTAGAACATGTCTGGCAGGTTTAAACCCTAGTACACTCCCTTTGGGTGGTTCTTAACCGAGACTCCATGCTCGTGACTCTCAACAAACCCGTGATTCGTGGTTGAGTCGTTCAAGCACCGTTAATATCAATGGAACCCGGATCAGGTGTAAAACCTAAATCCACCAAAGCGGCTGGTTGATATTAAGGATGTCCGAACCGGTTCATGTACCGTTAATATCAATGGAACTTGGGTGTCGATAGGGTGAAAACCTAAATCCACCAAAATGGATGATTGATATTAGGGATACAATGAGCTTTCCCACGACCTTTGTTTGGTGTGCCTTGCTTGATCCTTGAGTATGATTGTTGCATTCATCCATTCATGCATTCATCCGCATCCATATCATCAGATAAAAAGAAAATTTTCAAGGAACTCAAAGGAGTTTATTTGCAAAAAATTTCAAAACATGAAAAAACCGGGAAAAAATTTTCGCCTGATATATCTGATGAGATATTCTCATGTATGATCAAAATGCTTAAATATTTCAAAGTTTGCAAATAAAACCCTTGAGTTCCTTCGAAATAAAAAACAAGCATATGCATAAACACTTCATGCATCATTTGCATAAGCAGGTGTTTTGTTCCGGTCTCCCGTCCTGTGGTCTGACCCTGCGGTCTTCATTTATTTTAAAGACGCACTTCACCGGTACTATACCAGAGCCAATTCTGCCAGATTGATGGATCATCCTAAGCAAGAGAATTGTGAACTCGAGGAGGATTTTGCCAGACTTAGTACTGTTGATGGATTTATTCCTGGTTAACCAATCCCGGGCTGGCATTGGCTACTGTTCTGGAGCACTTAAGGAGCAAGGTTTGTTCGCAAGTGGAGGATTCATCCATGACGATCAACCTGAAGAAGAGGCTGCTGCTATCTTGGAAGAGGATGCAGAAGGTCTGAACAATTTCATTATACCTGGTGGTGTCTGCCACAATTGGGTCGCTGTGGATGTTCCTACGGTCATTCATAAGTCAGCGTGATTTGTTCACTTTGTTTAAAACCCTTCTCCCATGCCAAAAGGAGAAGTGATGACATTGTTGGCAGCATTTTAATGCAATGATGTTTTCATCCAATTAATTCATTGTTAAACATTTGTTTTTCCTTTGTTTTCACTTTTTGCTTTTTGCATGAAATCAGTGATCACAAAAAACCCTGAAAAACAATAAAAACAACATTTTTCATCTGCATAAATGATTTGCTTGTTTAAATTCAAAAGCTTTTCATTATCCAGAATCATTATGCAGGGATTTCTAAACCCATTGAACATAATGATCCAACGCCATCTCCCAATGTTGAATTCCTTGTATTTGAGGCAGAGGAAGATGATGTTGAAGGGGACTCCTGATGAGATTACCCGCCTTCTTGAGCACCAAAGAGGCACATTCAGCTGTATCATGAGAATCAGCAAAGCAGTCAAACTGGGGCATTGCAAATGCAATCAAAAAAAAAAAAAAAAAAGAAAAAAAAAGAGGGTGAAAAAATAAGAAAAATCAAAAATCAGGAAAAATTTTCCAAATATTTTTTCCAAAAGAAAAAAGAAAAATTATACCCTCAAGTCCCTAGTTGACTGATGCTGAATGGATTCAGGGGCGTTACGACCAACTGAATTTGATCGAAGAGAAGCGTTTAACTGCCATGTGTCATGGTCAGTTATATCAACAGAGAATGAAGAAAGCATTCGATAAGAAGGTCAAGCCTCGTGTGTTCCGAGAAGGTGACCTCGTGCTCAAGAAAGTCTTGTCTTTCGCGCCCGATTCCAGGGGCAAGTGGACTCCAAACTACGAGGGTCCATATGTTGTTAAGAGAGCCTTTTCAGGCGGAGCTTTGATGCTTACAACAATGGATGGGGAGGATTTCACTCGTCCTGTGAATTCAGATGCAGTCAAGAAATACTTTGCCTAAAAAAAATATATGCAAATGAAAAACAGAACAGCTCGCTAAGTTGAAAACCCGAAAGGGCGGCTTAGGCAAAAATGAGCGTCTCGGTGGAGAACCCGCAAGGGTAATCCAGGCAAAAATTAGAGACTTGAAAAAAAAGAATATTTGCATCCCGCTAGATTGAGTACCTCACCCTGGGGCAATCTAGGCAAAAATTAGGGATTTGGAAAGTAACTGCATCCTGACAAGACTTTCTGGTTCACCAATCATCATTTCGTCAGAAGATTCTCGATTCGTCGTCAACCGAAGCTTCGGATACATCGAGATTCAAATTGGTAGAGAAAGGATCATTATGTTCAATGTAGCCCTCTTCCAATATATATCACTGATTTCAAATTTGTACAGATCTCTGGAGTCTTGCCATTTGCAGGCTACCATTCCATCAAATCAATTTGAGCTTTTTTATCCATTTATTTGCACTCTTATTTGTCTCAATTCAACAAATGTTTTGCATGTTTTAAATTGATAAAATGTCATTGTTTTAAACAAATAAATTTTTCAAAAATATTGTTTTAAACAAAGTGAACATTCACAAGATTGAAAGGATACTCAAGAATATCTCAGTGCTCTCCCGAGGGTGGCATGATTTCCAACAGGTAAGACATTGGTTCATATTCCTGGTTTGGTTGTATCTTTTTTCTTCAGATCTTTGTCGGGGTTGTTCCTCAAACAGAGTTGTTGTTGGGGTTGTTCCCCAGTATAGTCGCAAGCAGAGTGTTGTTGAAGACTTCGTTTTCTCCAGCAACAGTTTTCCCCAGCATGGGTGTTTCCTTGTGAATTTCGGCGGTTGATGGTTCGTCATCCTGGTGCCCCGTCACTTTCTCCAGTGGGTCGCCTGCCCCAGACTTTATTTGTCTCCTCAGCACAGTCATGAGTAAAGTTGTTATTGATATCCCCATCGGAGTCGCGAACAGAGTTGTTATCACTCTTCCCAGGGCAGTTGCCAGCGGAATTGTCCGTTTCCTCAGCATGATCGCTTTCTTTTTAAAGACTCGGTAAGTCAGTGGTTGGATACCCGGTACTTTACCTTTTCCCCGGCGAAGTCGTCTGTGGAATTGTTGCTATCTCTCCATCAGAGTTTTTCTCTTCAGCAGAGCAGGATTTATTTTCCTACTCAGTGGTTGATGTGGGTTGACATCCCAATATTTCATCCACCTTTTCCTCAGCGTAGTCTGCAGAGCGTTTGTTGTGGCAGTTTTGCCTGTTGAATACTCCTTCAATCCCCAGTATGGTCGGATGATGGCTCTAGCATCCAGAGAATGGATTGATTTCTTGACTGTTTGTGATCCCCAGTAGAGTGGCTTATATTGCAGAATCTACTTGTTGTGATCAGTTTGCTATGTGTATTCTCCCCAAGTAGGTTGGTTTGTTGCAGAATCTACTTGTGTGATCTGTCCTCCCTCAGTGGCTTGTTCCCAAAAGAGTAACCGACAGTTTTTCCCCAGTAGAGTTGCTTATGCAGTTAGATTCTATTTGGATGATATCATTCTCCCTCAGTGGGTTGTTCCCCAGCGGAGTTATGTGGAGTTGCTTCTACAGCAGTTCGTGCTTGTGCAATGCACCTTTGGTTTCTCAGTTGACACTGGGATCCCCTGCAGATACTTTGGGATTTCTCTTGTTCTCCTACAGATTCGTCTTGGTGGCTGCTTTGCCCGTTGTGACTTTCTGTACCTGGATTGGGTTGTTTCCTGATATCTCTGACCCTCTTCTTCTCCAGCAGTACCCGCAGATCTTTGCTTCTCAGCATATAGATCTCCGCAGATTGGCTCTCCAGCTGGTTTTTCCCCTGGAAGTATAATACCGGGCGTTTGATTCCTGGACCAGTTGTGTTAGAATTGTCTGTTTTGTCAGCATTCATCAAACATAAATCACGCATATTCATGCATACTCATAAACATTCAGATATTCATGTTGCATTTTTCGCCATATATCTTTTGTTTGTCGTGTCTCCTGCAACGGGTGATATAGATCTTCTCTATAGATCTCCCCTAGCAGATGTCGGGTGTTATAAATCTCTCCATATAGAGTCAGCCCCATAAGCAGAAAGTGTTGGCCTTTCCTTCTGCAGTTCCCCACCGAGATATATCCTCGTGGATGACGGTTTCTTCCGTTTCCTCCCAACACATATATTGGGATGGATTTTCCTATTTGAGTTACATCCTCATTAGGACATGTTTTTGATTCAGTCCGTCTCTTCGGATTATTCCCGAATTGGCTATTTGTCAAATGTCTTGTGCTTCCCAGTGGGTTGTTCCCCAGCGGAGTAGTTTTGGGCCTCTACCCTCATACCGGTAGTTATAAGTCCTATTTTTCCTGGCTTTCCTGACAGAATTTGTGGTTATACACCTTTTATTCTCCAGCCAGAGTTGTTGGTTTTCTACCTAACAGTCGGTAGTTGTAAATCCTATTTTCCTGCTCTCCAGCAGTTGGTGGTTTGTTATAAACCCTATCTTGGTTTCCCGTGCGGATTTGTGATTTGTTCTATCCCCACGCAGAGTTGTTGGTCTTCTACCCCGTATTCGGTAGATGTAAACCCTAATTTTGTGGTCGCCTCCACCCTTTTGGCCCTCTGCCTACAAACCGGCAGTCGTAAGTCCTATCTTTGCGGTTTTTTCTACCTACAAACCGGTAGTTATAAACCCCGTTCTCTCCCCTTGCAGAGTTAACTTTTTTGTTCATCCCAACCGATGACAATTTCCCTTGTGGTTATCTTCATCTAGTATTTGATGATGATTTTCCTTTGCTTGGATAAGTTGCTCAGATCAGCACTTATATCCCTAGCAAATCTTTTGTGGATAATTGCCGTATGCTAGCAATTTTATCCCCAGCGGGTCCTTTCACCTTTTGTCAGTGATTGTGTTCCCCGGATCATTGATTTTCATCAATGCATCCCAGCGAGTCTTCTTTCATTTACCCCCTTTGTTGGTAATGTTTGTTGCTCCCTTTGACTGGTCATCATTATATACCTAGTTTGGTATCCCGATGCCTTTCTTTTTCGGTCGATTTATCCTTTATTAACCCAGTAACCGGTTGTGGATAATCTTCCATGCGAGTATATTATTCACGGTCTGCCGGTAATGAATAGTATATCTCATGCACTCTTCAGTCGAAGCCTTTCGTGTTTTCTTTGTTGAGTAAGATTCGTTATTTCCCTTTGCGGAATCGAATATTTCTTTGTTGTCGGATAATTGCCGGATGCTTGCAATTTATCCCTTTGAGCTGTCTTTCGTTTACCCGGATGCTTGGTATCGATTGTCTCTCTTTTTGGTTAGTCACCTATTATATACTTCGGTATCTCTGGTGTCTCTTCCTTTCGAGTATATTATTCACGGTCTGCCGGTAATGAATAATATGTCTCATGCGCTCTTTGGTTGGAGTCCTTTGTTGATCTTCCCCAGTCGAGTAAGATTCGTATTCTTTGTAGAATCGAATATCCATCCTTTAACCAGTTTGTGTTTCGGATGATGAGTGTTTTGGCATATGTACCAATTCACGTTTTCGGTAGATCACCTATTATATACCCAGTAATCGGTATCTCTGGTGTTTCTTACCATGCGAGTACATTATCTACGTTCTGACGGTAATAGATAATATATCTCATGCGAGTATTCTTGTCCACGGTCTGCCGGTAATGGATATTGTATCTCATGCACTCTTTGGGTTTGTGTCCCCAGTTGAGTAAGATTCGTTTTCCCGTTGTGGATTCGAATGTCCATCCTGTAAGTCGATTTGCTTTTTCAAGCCCTCCTTTCGGATGATGAGTGTTTTGGCATATATACCAATCCACGTCTTTGGTTAGTCACCTATTATATACTTCGGTATCTCTGGTGTCTTTTCCTTTCGAGTATATTATTCACGGTCTGCCGGTAATGAATAATATGTCTCATGCACTCTTGGGTTAATCTTTTGATTGTGTCCCCAGTTGAGTAAGATTCATATTCCTTGTGGAATTGAATATCTATCCTATAAACAAGTCTGCTGTTCTAGCTTTCTTCAGGATGATGAGTGTTTTGGAACACAAACCAATTCACGTCTTCGGATTCTATCCTATAAACAACCTACAACCCGGTTCAGGATAATCTTCCATGTGAGTATTCTATCCACGTTCTGACGGTAATGGATATTATATCTCGTTCACTCTTGGGTCAATCTTTCGATTGTTTTCTCCGCAGAGTAAGTTTCGTATTCCTTGTGGAATCGAATATCCATCCTAAACAAGTCTGTTGTTCTAGCTTTCTTCAGGATGATGTATGTTTTGGGCACATATACCAATTCACGTTTCGGTCGGTCACCTATTATATACCTCGGTATCCTTGGTGTTCCTTCCTTTCTGCTCCCTATTTTGACCTCGGTCCCTTGTGGAGTCAGATTTTCCTGAGGTTCAGGTCTTTCTCAGATGTTTAGTTGATTGATATCTCTCACCCTTATACCGGTCTTAGATATTCATCTTCCTGAGTTTGTTACCCTTATACCGGTAACACCTCATTCTTTGGTGCTTCCTCAGTGAAGTTTTCCTTTTGCTTCGCCACAGGAGTCAGCTTGTGTCTCTCCAATGGATTTATTTTCCTTTGGATTTCTTTTCCCCGGTGTGAGTCCTTCACTCCCCAGTGAGGCCTCCAGTCTGGTTTTCTATTTCCCTAATCAGAGTCGTGTCTTGTTCACGCTGTGTCAGTTTTGTTTTTCCTAACTTGAAGTCGTGCCCTGCTCACGCGTTCTTTTTCTTTTATTATCCCCACTAGAGTCTTGTCATGGTCTCTGTCCCTGGTGAGTGTACTACTCCGATGGATCGTCTTTTCTTCTGTGTGAAACATATTCCCCACAGAATTTGTGTCTTTTGCATGCATACATTTGCATCATGAGGTCTCTTAGGGACCAAAATTCGTCTCATTACTGTTATTTAAGCCCATTCTACCGCGTCGAGATGAAGATTTCTAAACTTCACTTCTCCGGCTAGAATGACCTTAAATAGGGGCATCTGTAAGACCCCAATTTTGGCCCTAAGATCCCTCATGGCCCATATCATATCATATCATGGCCTCAAGGATCATTGCATACCTTTGCTTGCCTTCTAGTGGGTGGGTTATCTTGTGAGTGTGGTTCTTGATCACCAAGCATGTTTTGCATTTGTATATCATTGCTTTTCATTTGTCTATTAACCAAAAGTACAAAAATATTGTCATCTAACCATGTTACTTGCAGATGAAGCCAATTAGGTCAAAATCAGTCCAAGTCAGTCATTGCAGTGGATGGTGGCCATTCTTGCAGAATTTGGGCACCATGATCAATCATCAAGAGTTCTTATATGTTGTGACATCATTTGGAATCAAGATCTCAAGGAATTAGGGTTTGGAATTCATCAGAACATGGTTCAGTCAAGCAAAACCCTAGAAAGTCAACTGAAGTCAAACTTGGTCAACTGTGCATTTAATCAGTGATTTGATGGTGGGATTTGGTCTGAGAGGTCTCATTCATGCCTATACAAGCTTCATATATCATGTCAAGCATCCACAGTGAAGAAAATAAAGTCAGACAAGAAATTTCCAGAAATAGAAAGTTGACCTGTAATTGGAATTTGCCAAAAATGGAAACTTCTTGATCCTAAACTTACATCATGATACAAGCTTCAAATGAATTTTTGCCCAACATGAAAGTTGAAGATCTTGTTCTCCCATTTCCAAAAAGTCCAAGAACACTCAATTCCCATGTATGGTTGGCAAGTTATGATCAATTCATTCTCCAAAATTTTTGAACTTCAAAAGGCCATATCTCTCAAACCATTTGGCCAATTTGGGTGGGGTTTTTGCAACAAGTCACATTTGATCCCCTCTTTCCAAATATGTCATCATCATTCACCAAAACTTCACCAATCAAAATGGCATTTTTGAACTTGCATGATTTAATTTCAAGTGAGGTGAAAAAGTGAATTTCCAAATTAACCACTTCCAGCCATTTTTGCCAATTGGATAAGTTCTGAAATGATATTTGAAACATGTTTGAAGCCCAAATTCGAGCTGCATCCACCATACACCTCACCACTTAAGTGAAATTGGCCATTTAGCAAAAGCATGCCATTTAACAAATTTGAATTACCACTTGAACTAATCATGCTTAGCAACATAAACAGCATATATATTCAACAATTTCTCTCTGACAGAACCCTAGCAGCCTCTCATTCCAACAGAAAAACTCAGTTTCTCTCATTTTCACCATTTCCTCATTTGGATTTTTGACCAAAAATTGCAAGCACACGACCTGGCTGTTGTTGCTTCATCATCTATCATCATCTTTGAGTCCATTCCAACCTTTGATTTCCAACTGTAACACCATCTTCCACAGCTGTTGCAACAAGCTCCATTAATGGCAATTTTCGATTTGAGTTAAAGGCAAGGTTGCTGAGCCAAAACATCTTAACCATTCATCATCTGGAGCTTGAACCTTCATCTGTTTCGAGCATTTATGTCCAAAGAACCATTGAATCACAACTGCACTTCCAAGTTGGTAAGATTTCGAATCTCTCCTTCCTCAAAACCATGATATGCTTTATAAAGTTTTCTTCGTGCTGATTACTATGAACTTTGAATCCATGAAAATGATTGAGTGGTGAGTGAGAAATCTGATTTTTAAGTTTGATGCTCAAAGTTGTTTTGCTTGATTCTTCTTTGATAGCTTGATTCAATGATTATAGATGTTGTAGTTGTGATGCTTGATGTTAGATGTATCGAATGGTATGCTTATTACTCATTTTTGTGACAAATTTTTCCACGATTTCTTGAGGAAGATGAAGTTTACTGTAGCCAAAACCCTAGTTCTTCATTGCCATTTTCCAGAATTCCTGTTCACGTGTGTGCATGCTGTTTCACTGTTCCATTAGCCAACAGCCAATCAAAACATTTCCAGCTTTGGGCTGCTGCGCAGCGTTTTACTTAAGTTGTCCTATAATTACTAAACTGCCACTGCCGTGCTTAATTAATTGCATAAATCATGTTATTTCAATAATTATTTCATCTTTGTATGCTCATCTTGCAAAAATCATAAGTCCATCATTTTAAATCCAAAATTCATGAGAATTTTTGCATTGTGTTCATCTGGATCTCTACTTATTTATCATGATTTTTCCTGATTTTTTGGATAAGTGGATTTTAAATGGTATTAGGGTTGTGTTCATGTGCTCATATTTTGTACCTTTTGCCAAAACATTTGTGAAATGATGATGCTTTATCCAATGGCTTCCAAATGTTTTGTGCTTAAACTAGACACATTCATGGTGATTTTGGTATAGAGTTTGTGAATTTATCATTTCTGGTTTGTGAGTTATGATTTTTTGAATTAGGGTGTGACAATTTGTGTCACACCATTGATGTGCAACTTCATGATTTTTGATACCATGCTTCTTGAACTCCAATTGATCTGAATTTTTGCATGAATGTACTCTTGGATGTCTATTTTACATGTGAATTTTCTTGGAATTATTTGTGGCATTTCCTAATTGTTTGAGATTTTCTCCCCTGTTTAGTCAAAATGTTGACCTTTGTGACACATGTTCCCATATTGTTTGTGAAATTCTCATGCTTTATTGGATGAATTTGAAATTTGACATGTGATTATTAGACATCTTAAGCTTTGTCATGGTGTTGATCCCATTCATTTCTCATATGTTGTCACTGATTTATGATTTATTGAAGTTGGTGCATGTTTGGTTGACTTCTTTGAGCATGTTTGAACTTGCTTTGACTTTCTGATTTTCATTGACCAACTTCCATTGATCCAAATGAGCTGAAATTTGATATTCATATCATGTTATGGATTGTGTTTAATCATGAATTATTTTATGATTTATTGAAATGTTTATGATTGGTTTTGAGTTAAGTCTTGCTGTTGACTTCTATGAGCTTCCATATGCCATGCTTTGACCTAATTTGCTTATGAAATGATGATGATGAATGATATGAACATGGGACCAATTGAGTTTGCTTCTTGATTGTTTAAACTTGATTTTGGTTGAATTTCATTTGCTGTTTTGACTTTCTCATCCCCTTTTGACCCTAGGCTTGTCCTAGTGGTCTTGTTGCTCATGTTTGAGTTCATTGTTTCAGGTTAAGCAACAAATGCTCCAAAAAGACCAATACAAATTGTTTGAGATCGATTGTTTATCATGACTAACTTGCTTGTTTTGTAGGTTGCTTGGCTCACATGCCTTGTGTCTTGTGCTTTGCACATTTATCTGTTTGTGTTTGACTGTTAATCTTTATCTCATTTTGGTTTAACTTTGAGTTGTGTACTGATTCTGTTTGACTGGTTTCAGGTACCTTTAGTTGCTTAGTTCCTTAAGAACTTGCTTTGCTTTGCTTTATAGCAATTTGCATTGAGGTATAATCCCTTTTCTTCATGTAGTCTGGAAGACCTGGCCTGTTACTTGGCCAGGCAACTGTCTGAAGTCCTCCTTAAGAGGCAATGCTTGTGTGTGTTTACTTTTGTCCCAAGCAGGAAAAGTCCTTTTAATAAGGCAATTGGTAGATCAAAGAGATATGCAACCTATCTCCTACTATTCTGTGAGTCTTCTCCTTGCTCCCATTACATGGTTGTAGCATTGAGATCCAAACCCAAGATCTATTGAGTCAATAATATGTGGAGAGAGTTCCTACTTTCTGAACTCCCACACCTTCTGATATTCAAATGCTCTCCCTGACCAGGGATAAGAGCAATGAGGCACACCCCTCATATCCTTTCATCTGCTTCACCTTAGCCCCTCAATGGCAAGGTTAAGAGCACCATTAACCCTATTCCAGTTGGCTTCAATGCCTAACCCTTTTGTATGAGCCTTCTTGTTTGGTTATAGTGTGTGCTGAATGCTTTCATTGATTGATTGTTGTTTCATATGCACATGTTTTCTTGTATGCTTTGTGCATTTATCATCATTAATTGCTCATTAATGCATGATCATCTCATTTGTCTTTGTGACATTATCATTGTTGTTTACCCATTGAGGACAATCGTAAGACCATTCATTGGCCATTGCTCCTATGATATGGAAGTGAGTATAAGACCATCACATTGGCCACTCATCTTGTTTTTGCTTGATGCATTTGTTTGATTGTATGTGAGGACGCAATTATAAGTCCCTGTAAGTTGGCATTTGCTTTCCTATGATCACATGTTGCTTTGTTTGATTGTATGTGAGGATGCAATTATAAGTCCCTGTAAGTTGGCATTTGCTTTCCTATGATCATAAGTTGCTTTGTTTGTTTGTGTGTGAGGATACAATTGTAAGTCCGTGTAATTTGGCATTTGTATTCCTAGGACCATACTGTGGAGGTTAGAGTAAGCCCAGATAGATTGGCATCTGACATCCATGTTTTGCTTTTGTTTGCTTATGTGAGGATACAATTGTAAGTCCGTGTAATTTGGCATTTGTTTTCCTATGATCATATGTTGGAGATTGGTATAAGCTCAGTGATTGGCATCCGGTATCCACTTTTATTTCTTTGTTTGAGGAGATTAGTGTAAGTCCATTGAGTGGCCTCTGATATCCCGTTCTGTTTTAGGAGATTGGTATAAGCCCAGTGATTGGCATCCGGTATCCGCTTTTGTTGACTTTCTTCTTTGTTTGTTTGTTATTATCCATCGCCCATTCCAAAGGACACACTTGAATCATTTTCTATATGATTTCAAGAGGTGAACCTTCTAAGAAGTTTTACAATCCATCTTCATCCATTCATCCCCATTATGTCCTAAACCTTTTCACACTTTGATTTCAAACCTGACATAGATATTGTGCAAACATCTTCATGCTTTTAAATTAAAAAAACCTGGACCCCAAGTCCTTGACTTTTCAAACTCACTTTCATAATACTTCTTTTGAATCAATCTTAATCATACTCTGACCCTACTTTCACAATCACAATCAATTAACTTCACCCATTCAATTGTTTTGGCTTTGTCCATTGTTAATCTTTTCACACATTAGCCATAGGTTTCAATTATCATTGTGGTTGATGTAAACCTCACCCTATCCTTAGTGAGTCGACTATAAGACTTCCGTACTGAAAACAGGGTTAACCCCTCTAGTACGTCGAAGCTATCCTCGCATGGTGGATGTTGGTCTTGGTCGAGTTGTCTCCCATTGATAATGAAGAGCCTCAGTGCTATTGTTTAAAATTGAATCCACCAACTTTTGAAATCTTTTAGCCGAACTACGGCGTTTTGATCCTTACCTTTGATGGAAGGTACGTAGGCAACGGGTTCATCCGTTCGAACACAAAAATAATCAAATTGTACATTCTTTTCTCACCATCCCAATCATGTTTGCACAATACTTATGTCATAACAAATAACAATTTTATACAACAAGTGTGAAAAGGGCTCCCTAGGAGTACCTAGGACGTGATGGGTGCCTAACACCTTCCCATTGCGTAATTTACCCCTTACCCAGACTCTCTGATCTTTTTATTAGTTTTCTACGTGTAAAACTTCTTAGGCTTTTGTTCGCTTTTTAGCCAGTCCTTTGGATAAATAAAAGTGCGGTGGCGACTCGAAATCATTGTATGCTTTGCTTATGGTTTAATCAATAAATCATATAGCGACGAATACACCGCTACAATACCAATTCATCCTGATGACCAAGAAAAGACGACGTTCACATGCCCTTTTGGTACCTTCGCTTATAGACGAATGCCGTTTGGCTTGTGTAATGCTCCTGCAACCTTTCAAAGATGCATGATGGCAATTTTTGCCGATTTTCTCGAAAACATCATGGAAGTATTTATGGATGACTTTTCTGTATGCGGACAAAGTTTTGAAGAATGCCTTGAGAACCTAGAAAGAGTTCTTGAGCGATGTGTAAAAGTAAACTTAGTACTTAACTGGGAGAAATGCCACTTTATGGTACAAGAAGGAATTGTTTTAGGACACATTATATCAAATAGAGGAATTGAAGTAGACAAAGCCAAAATAGAGGTAATCGAAAACCTTCAGCCCCCAAGAACCGTGAGAGAAGTACGAAGCTTCTTAGGACACGCCGGTTTTTACCGACGATTCATCAAAGACTTCTCTAAAATAACTAAACCTTTAACCGGACTATTGATGAAAGATGCTGAATTCATATTCGACAATAACTGTTTAGAAGCATTTCAAACGCTTAAGCAAGCATTGATCTCCGCACCCATAATGCAGACACCCGACTGGAATGAACCATTCGAAATAATGTGTGACGCCAGCGATTACGCTGTAGGTGCTGTTTTAGGACAACGAAAGGATAAAAAGCTTCACGTTATATATTACGCAAGTAGAACCCTAGATGAAGCGCAGATGAATTACGCCACAACCGAGAAAGAACTCCTAGCAGTTGTGTTTGCGCTAGATAAATTTCGTTCTTACTTGGTTGGAGCCAAAATAATAGTTTACACTGACCACGCTGCTATCAAATACCTCTTAACAAAAAAGGATGCTAAACCTAGACTCCTAAGATGGATCTTGTTGCTACAAGAGTTCGATTTGGAAATCAAAGACAAGAAAGGGACTGAAAACGTAGTAGCAGACCACCTCTCTAGACTTGAGAACCTTGAACCGGATAGAACATCAATTAATGATGATTTCTCGTACGATAAAATTATAGCTACTTTGGAAGAGAATAACTCTGACAAGCAAGTAGAAACCACCTTAGCTATATCTGTTACACCATGGTACGCTGATCTCGTCAACTATTTAGCTGCCGGAATAGTTCCACCTACTTTATCCTACCAGCAGAAGAAACGATTCTTCTACGACATAAAACACTATTACTGGGATGATCCCTTACTTTTCAAAAGAGGCCCCGATGGTATTTTCCGTCGATGTATACCCGAAGAAGAGGTAGAAAATATAATCCAACACTGCCACTCCGCTCCTTATGGTGGACACGCAAGTACATCCAAGACCTGCTCTAAAATCCTACAATCCGGCTTTTATGGCCAAATATATGGAAGGACGTACATGCGGCTATTAAGGAATGTGACAGATGTCAACGCACAGGAAACATATCTAGACGTGACGAGATTCCACAAAAAGGTATTTTGGAAGTAGAGATTTTCGACGTGTGGGGAATAGACTTCATGGGACCTTTTCCATCCTCTTTCGGTAACAAATACATACTCGTGGCGGTAGACTACGTTTCAAAATGGATCGAAGCTATAGCTTTCCCAACAAATGACACCCGAGTAGTAACTAGACTCTTTAAGAATATAATATTTCCAAGGTTTGGTGTCCCAAGAATAGTAGTCAGTGATGGTGGATCACATTTCATATCCAAGGTACTCGAAAAACTACTGTTTAAGTATGGCGTAAGGCATAGAGTAGCGACACCTTACCACCCTCAGACCAGTGGGCAAGTGGAAGTGTCCAACAGAGAGATTAAACAAATATTAGAAAAAACAGTCGCCACTTCAAGGAAAGATTGGTCATTAAAATTACCAGAAGCTTTATGGGCGTATCGAACTGCTTATAAAACCCCCATAGGGACGACCCCATTTAAGCTCATTTATGGAAAATCCTGCCACCTCCCGGTAGAATTAGAACATAAAGCCTATTGGGCTATTAGAAATCTGAATCTAAACTATAAGGCCGCCGGCGAAAAGAGAATCCTTGACATAAACGAATTAGAGGAACTCAGAAGAGACGCCTATGAAAATGCCAGAATCTACAAAGAAAGAACAAAACAATGGCATGACAAGCGCATATCAAGGAAAATCTTCAAGCAAGGCGATACAGTCCTTTTATTTAACTCTAGGCTAAAGTTATTTCCGGGAAAACTACGATCCAGATGGTCAGGTCCTTTTCATATCACTAACATCTTTCCCAGTGGAGCGGTAGAAATTAAAGGAAAATCCACAGAACCGTTCACCGTAAACGGGCAACGTCTAAAACACTATCACTATGCGGAAACCAACGAAGATTCGCAAATCCTACACTTAGACGAAATGCCTCCAGAAATTATAGATTGTAATTGATTGTTTTTATGTCGAGCTTGCAACATTAAACAAAGCGCTTAGTGGGAGACAACCCAAAATTATTTTATTATTTCCTTATTTTATTATTATTATTTTCCTATTTCTTTTTAGTATTCATTCTTAATATATTTTAATTTATTAAAAACTTCTTTCTTCTTTCGGCATTTGGCCAAATCCTGACTAAAATTCATGTTTTCTTTTCTCTAGCTAACACTAACCAGATGGGACATATTGATCGTATGGGTATCAAATTCAGAGGAATGGCTCACAAACTAAAATTTGAGGAACTAGCCACTAGAGAGATGCTACCTAGTTTATATGCTGATGACTGGGCTATGACTGCCCTTGGACTAAGAGAAAGTGTCTTGTATTTGCTGAATCAAATAGGATGGGAAACATCCCCTATCCTAAGATATTTCGCCACCTACCGGAGACTAACACTAGAATTCCTTAGCTCACTAATCTATCTACCCAGCCATGGAAAAGGAATTAGCAGAGGTTTTATCCAGTTCAGAATGTTCAACATGGAGTACCAATTTAATATTAGAGACTTTACCAACCTTTTGGGTTTCCCTACCTCCCTTGATACATTCACAGTAAGCCAGGAAGAACTTTATGAATATAGAGAACTTGAACACTTTTGGGGTAGTTTGACTGGAAATGATGAGCCCGAGGAACATGAGTTTCTCTCTGGAAACATTCATAACCCGGCTTTCCGTTACTTCCATGGGATCCTGACCCACACCTTATTTGGAGAGAAGCCAAACAGCACTTCAGTTTCACGTGATGAACTTTTCATCATATTCTTGTAAGAACAAAAATTGTTCTACAACAGATTCCTTGATTTTGATGATAACAAAGGATGAAACCAAAAATGGCACCCTAACGAAAAGTTTCTAAGTGTGCAGGGTTCTAAAGAAAGAAGAAATAAATCTGATGATGTCATCAGATGCACAACAAGATCAGATACAAATTATCAAGTATCAGAAGCATCTAAAGTGGAATCTCGTCTCAAGAAGCTCTGACTCTGGACAAAACTGCAAAGTATCAGAAGCATCTGAACATGAAGTAAAGTCTAGAAGCTCTGATTCTGAACAAATGCCTTCTGTAAACTCTGGAAGTTATCAGCGCCATCTGAACTCTCAAGAGATAACATCAGAAGCAAGATTCTCCAGATACACGAAGACTCTAATCAGATTTGTTAATCATGATGAAGTAACGTTTAAGCCAAGTTAAAGTTCTGCAAATGGATTTCCTCAATTAGAAAGAGACGTTAATCTCCACTTCCAAGAGAGAAGATACTACTTGTGGTAAGTAGTCACTTCTAAAAGAAAAAGTCTCCTGCAGAAGCTATTTATGGAATGGCGTAATTACATCTCATTATCCAGCAGATTTAACTCTACTTCAACTCTATTTCAACACTACTTCAACTCCTATATAAATAGAGAAGAAATCAACTTTCAGTAAGCAAGAAATCAACTAGCCAAAACTATACTGAATTATTTCACGCTCAAGAAAATCATCTTTGTTTTCAAAGAATTTCACTAAGCTTTTGCTTATCAAGTGAAAAATCTGTTCTTAAATTTGTAATACTTGCTTAACTAGAAGCACTCTAGATTACATATCTTGTATCTTTTATTTGTTTGATTTCCTCAAGTGACTCTTTGTAGTCTGTAGACTTGAGAGGACTAAGAGATTTTCTTCTCTCTTAGGGGTTGTTTGTAATCTTTCAAGATTAGTGGATTAAGTCCTTGTTGAAGGCGAAATCACCTTGGCCGGGTGGACTGGAGTAGCTTTGTGTTATAAGCGAACCAGTATAAAATCATTGTGTGATTTTCTTTTTGAAAAGCGCTTATTTTTCAAACAATTCAAACCCCCCCTTTCTTGTTTTTCTCACCTTCAATTGGTATCAGAGCTCCGGCTCTGTTATTGATTTTCAAATCAAACACTTAACCGTGTAGAGAGATCCAGTGCGAGAAAAACAAATGGCTCACTCAAATGAAAGAGATTCTTACAATGCTAAACCTCCTGTTTTTGATGGAGAAAAATTTGATTACTGGAAAGACAGAATCGAAAGTTTCTTTTTGGGTTATGATGCTGACCTCTGGGACATTGTCACAGATGGATACAAACCTCCAGTCTCAAATGGAGCTGAAGTTCCCAGAAGCAAAATGTCAGAAGATCAGAAACGTGAGTTCAAAAATCATCACAAGGCCAGAACAATACTTCTAAATGCTATATCATACAACGAATACGAAAAGATCACCAACAGAGAGACGGCTAAAGATATACTTGACTCTCTGAAGATGACCCATGAAGGAAACTCCCAAGTCAAGGAGACGAAGGCTCTGGCGCTGATCCAGAAATATGAAGCCTTCAAGATGGAAGATGACGAAGCTATAGAAGCTATGTTTTCCAGATTCCAAACTCTTATTGCAGGTCTTAAAGTGCTAGACAAAGGATACACGACTGCAGATCATGTTAAGAAGATTGTCAGAAGTCTGCCAAAGAAATGGAGACCAATGGTTACTGCTCTGAAGTTATCAAAGGATCTGAACATTATCAGCCTTGAAGAACTTGTTAGTTCTCTCAGAAGCCATGAGATAGAACTAGAGGAGGATGAGCCTCAGAAAAGGAACAAGTCAATGGCGCTGAAGTCCAGACCTGAAAGACGGAAGTCAGACAGAACCAAAGCCCTTCAAGCAGAAACTGCAGACACTGATGACTCTGAATCTGAAGACTCTGATGATGAAGAAGAACTGTCCCTACTAACCAGAAGAGTTAAGCAACTCTGGAAAAGGAGGAACAACAACAACTTCAGAAGATCAAGACCCAGAGGGGATCGATCAGAGTCAACTTCAAAAGGTAAACCTAACAAAGATATTACCTGCTTTGAATGTAAAGAAACAGGTCATTACAGAAATGAATGCCCCAAGCTGAAGAAAGATAACTCTAAGAAAGAAAGCTTCAAGAAAAATACCTTCAGAACAAAGAAGGGATTAATGGCCACCTGGGACGACAGTGAATCCGAATCATCAGAATCTGACTCTGATGAACAGGCCAACGTAGCTCTTATGGCTACCACATCCAGCAGCTCAGATGAAGAATCTGAAGAGGTATTTTCTGAACTTTCTAGATCTGACTTAGAATCATGTTTATCAGAAACTCTTACCTCTCTTCAGAAATTAAAACAAAAGTTAAAGACATTAAAGGCCTTCTTAAAGCAAAATCTGAAGTATGTAGTAGACTTGAGACAACAATTCTAGCACGAGATGATACTATCAGATCTCTAACGATAGAAAGAGATGGAGCTAAAACAAAAAGCTTAGAATTAGAAGAAACGTTGTCTCAAGCACCACAAACTTCAAATGAAATTATTTATAAATATGAAGAAGCCTTTCAACAATTTCTGAAGAATGGGATAGATAGGAGTATTATGGCATCCATGATTTATGGAGTAAGTCAGAATAATAAAAGAGGAATTGGGTATGATTCTGAGGAACATAAAACCTCTACCAGTAACCAAATTAAATCGCCTTTTTCATACCACTACACACACACACACAAGAACACAAATTTAAAAATGCTAGAAGACCCAAAGTTGTAAGAAACTCTGGGAAAACTAATCTGAAAGGACCCAAGAGATTCTGGGTACCGAAAGATAAGATCATCTATGTTGCAGATATCCTATGCAGCAAAGTTCAGACACCAATCATGGTACCTGGACTCTGGATGCTCGCGACATATGACGGGAAGAAAGTCTATGTTCCAAAGCCTGGAACTTAAAGACGCTGGATTTGTAGGCTTCGGAGGAGATCAGACAGGAAGGATCAGAGGCTCCGGAACTATTGGTAATGGTACTCTTCCCTCTATATCTGATGTTCTTTATGTAGAAGGATTAATGCATAACTTGTTATCCATAAGTCAATTAAGTGATAACGGTTATGATGTAATCTTTAATCAAAAAACGTGTAAAGCCATTAGTCAGAACGATGGCTCTGTCCTTTTCACAGGCAAGAGGAAAAACAACATTTATAAAATAAATCTTTCTGATTTAAAAGATCAAAATGTTAAATGTTTAATGTCAGTTCACGAAGAGCAATGGGTATGGCATAGACGCTTAGGCCACATTAGCATGAGAAAACTTTCTCAGCTAACTAAACTTGAGTTAGTCAGAGGCCTGCCTAAACTGAAGTTTTCTTCAGATGCTCTGTGTGAAGCTTGCCAGAAAGGAAAGTTTTCAAAAACATCTTTTAAAAGGAAAAATGTTGTTTCTACCTCTAAGCCTCTGGAGCTTCTTCACATTGACTTATTTGGTCCTGTAAAAACAGCATCAGTCAATGGAAAGAAGTATGGACTAGTAATCGTTGATGATTACAGCCGCTGGACATGGGTAAAATTCCTAAAGCACAAGAGTGAGTCTCACTCTGTATTCACCAGTTTCTGTTCTAAAGTGCAAAAAGAATTTGACTCTAAAATTGTTAGAGTCAGAAGTGATCATGGTGGAGAATTTGAAAATAAAGATTTTGAAGAATTATTTGACTCTAATGGAATATCCCATGATTTCTCCTGCCCTAGAACTCCACAACAAAATGGAGTTGTAGAGAGGAAGAATAGGACACTCCAGGAGATGGCCAGAACCATGATCAATGAAACAAATGTAGCAAAGCACTTTTGGGCAGAAGCTGTAAATACAGCGTGTTACATTCAGAATAGAATCTCTATTAGACCTATTCTGGAAAAGACTCCCTATGAACTGTGTAAGGGAAGAAAACCCAACATTTCTTATTTTCATCCTTTTGGATGCATTTGTTTTATATTAAATACTAAAGAACATCTAAACAAGTTTGATTCCAAAGCACAGAAAGGAATCATGTTAGGATACTCAGAACGCTCTAAAGGCTATAGAGTATACAACATAGAAACCAAAATTGTGGAGGAATCAATTCATGTTAGATTTGATGATAAGCTTGACCCTGAAAAGTCAAAGCTAGTTGAAAAGTTTGCAGATTTAGAGATCACTCTGGTAGAATCTGAGAAAACTCCAGAAGCAACTGTCACTCCAGACTCTGAAGAAATTAAATCTCCAGACATTCCAAGGAAAGTTAAAAGTCGTATTAACGTATCTGAAGATTTGATTTTGGGAAACAAAGATGAACCTGTTAGAACCAGATCTACTTTCAGAACTTCTGAAGATATTCCTCTGGGACTAGTGTCTCTGATTGAGCCTATGTCCTGTGATGAAGCTCTTCAAGATAACGATTGGGTGGCAGCTATGCAAGAAGAGTTAGATCAATTCTCCAAGAATGATGTCTGGGATCTCGTTCCTAAACCCAGAGGCACTCATGTCATTGGAACCAGATGGGTTTTCAGAAACAAACTGAACGAGAAAGGAGAAGTTGTCAGAAACAAAGCACGACTGGTAGCTCAAGGTTATAGTCAACAAGAAGGTATTGATTATAATGAAACTTTTGCTCCAGTCGCGAGGTTAGAATCTATTCGTCTTCTTGTATCTTTTGCTATTAATCACTCTATCAAATTATACCAAATGGATGTCAAGAGTGCATTTCTAAATGGTTATATTTCAGAAGAAGTGTATGTAAATCAACCTCCAGGTTTTGAAAATTCAAACTTTCCAGAACATGTTTTCAAACTTAAAAAATCTTTATATGGACTAAAACAAGCCCCCAGAGCTTGGTATGAACGTCTAAGCAATTTTCTTCTGGAACAAAATTTTATCAGAGGGAAAGTTGATTCTACACTCTTCTGTAAAAACCATAAAAATGATCTCGTGATATGCCAGATTTATGTTGATGACATTATTTTTGGTTATGCTAATATCTCTGTTTGCCAAGAATTTTCTAAGTTAATGCAGGCAGAATTTGAAATGAGTCTAATGCAAGAACTAAAGTTCTTTCTGGGAATTCAAATCAATCAAACTCCAGAAGTCACGTACATTCATCAAAGCAAGTACATTAAAGATGTTCTGAAGAAGTTTGACATGACTGAATGCAACTCTGCAAAAACTCCTATGCACCCAACTTGCATTCTGGAAAAGGAAGAGGTAAGCAACAAGGTTTGTCAGAAGCTCTATCGAGGTATGATAGGCTCTCTTCTCTATCTGACTGCTACTCGTCCTGATATTCTCTTTAGCGTCTGTCTTTGTGCCAGATTCCAATCAGATCCTAGAGAATCTCATTTAACAGCTGTTAAGAGAATTCTTAAGTATCTGAAAGGAACTCCTAACCTGGGCCTGATGTATGAGAAAACATCAGAGTATAGGCTTTCTGGTTATTGTGATGCAGACTACGCAGGAGATAGAATAGAACGAAAAAGCACATCTGGAAATTGCCAGCTTCTGGGAAACAATCTAATCTCCTGGGCTAGCAAAAGACAGTCAACTATTGCTCTATCAACTGCAGAAGCAGAATACATCTCAGCATCACTGTGCACAACTCAGATGCTCTGGATGAAACATCAGCTAGAAGATCTACAAATCTTTGAGAGTAACATTCCTATCTTTTGTGATAATACTGCTGCTATTTGTTTGAGTAAGAATCCTATTTTACATTCCAGAGCCAAACACATAGAAATTAAACATCATTTTATTAGAGACTATGTTCAGAAAGGAATAGTAACGCTGAAGTTCATTGATACAGAACATCAATGGGCAGATATCTTTACTAAGCCTCTAGCTAAAGATAGATTTCTTTTCATCTTAAAAAATCTGAACATTAAAAATTGTTCTGAATGAAGTATGGCTCTGAAAAATATAAAATAAGATTCTGATAAAAAAAAAAAAAACCAATATGATTCTGCCTCTGACTCTAATACTTCTACAAGTTAAGAAGATATCTGAATCAGAAATCTTCAGAAACCAATCTCTTGGTATTCCTGAAGATCAGATACATTAAACACGTGGAGCTCTGAGCGTCAAACCTTAGAACTTCTAGACAGCTGTCAAGAAATTCAAAAGGCAGACGTTTGAGTTTTCCTCGAGCAGTGTGCAAACTGTGGGATTAGACATTCATTTATGAGCTGTAATCATTTTTCCCCCCAAGCGTGCTATTTTGAGTATTGTGTTTAACGCATTCTGAGGTGTCGTTTTGCATGTGTTTTACTTAAGGTATATAAACACTTGTCTCACATTTCACACACTTATCACTCTCACTCACTCTTAAACCCTAAACCCTTCTCTGCAAGTTCTTCACCTTCTTCATCAATCTTCTTCATGAATGCTCAAGAGCAAGAAGTTTTTAACTTCTCCCAACAGATGGAATCCGCTTCTAATCCACAAACCTCAAACACTCAAACACCCACTGTTACAGGCGTTACCATAACCCCTGTTTATCAAGAACCTCACATTTTAGAACGTGAACGCCACATTCATCTTGCAACCTCCTTTGAAAATTTGGATGTACTGTGTGAATCGCTGGTAGATTTTGAGAACTTGAGAAGAAACGGTGTTGATCTTACTGAAGATCTTCGCAAGCAAGGTTGGGAAAACTACTTCGACAGGCTTTATGGTCCCATTTACCCTCTTCTTGTCAAAGAATTTTGGAGACATGCTGATGCAGATGACCAGTTCATTGTTTCTTTTGTTCTGGGAGTAAAGATTGTCATCACTGAAGCATCAATTGCTTCCTTGCTAAACATGGAGAAAGCTGGAGGTAAAAGGATTTACAACATTCCTCCAAGGTCAAAGCGCATCACTGAAGTCATTAACCCTACAATCTTCAAACCTAATGTTGAAGGAAACCCCTCTAAGAACAAGGAGCTTCATCAGAACCTCCGAGTTTGGCTAAAGATTATTCTGGGAATAATCCATCATCGTCCAGCCTCCAACTCTTCAGATTACATAAACGCTGATCAGAAATGCATCCTTTACTGTATTCAGAAGGGTATCCAGATCAACCTCCCTGTTCTCCTCTTTAGATATCTGAGAGATTCAGTCAGAGAAACGAGGAATAATATGAAGCCCAGATCCTACATTCCTCTGGGAAGATTGCTCTCTGATGTCTTCATTGAGCATGGCTTGGTAGATGATCTGGAGAAGACCAGATGTATGGATGATCTGGCAATTGATGTGGGAAAGCCTCTGAATGCCAAAAACCTGAAGAGCATGGGAATCATCAAAGAGATTAGAGTCAAGCCCACTATGGATGTGTCCTGGGAATCTCTAAAAGATCAGAGGAAGATGCCTCATGGCCTGGTCAGATTCTTCAAGGATGAGCCCAGAGACGCTGTTGCCCTCTATCTTCATCGTATGCTGGAAGAAGGTGTTGATGTTTCTGATTTCCGCCTTGAAGACTGTCTGGACTCTGTAGAAGATCTTGTCAGATACAAGAGAGGTGTCTCTGAGAAACAGATAGCTGCTGAGGCAAGGAGAGCAAAGAAAGCCAGACTTGGAGAAACTTCTGGCAGCAAAGCTTCAGCACCTCTGAATGTCTCTTCCGGTAAGTCTGTTCCTCCTGTCTCCTCTGAATCTATAATGGCTTCCTCTAACCCTCTCTCCTCTCAACCAATTTTTACTACCTCTGAAATCCCACCCTCAATCACCAGAACCTCCCAACCAACACCAGTTCTAAACATAGCTAGAACTTTCATTCCTCCCTCTCAACCTATACAAACCCACCAAAGCACTTCTTCTTCCTCATCCTCTGAATATGAATCACCCCCTTACCTTTCCCCTTCTTCTGACCAAGAGTTATCTGATCAAGAGTCCTCTGACCAAGAACACTCTGACCCTAACTCCCCAACAATAGCTGAAATTTATGCTAAAAATTTCGCTCCACAACCCACAAGACAATCTGAAGTAACCTCACCCCTCCAAACTTCACTTCCACCACAACAAACAACAACCTTACCCTCTGAAACTCAACCATCTGATCCCTTCACCTCTAATATCACTCCACCAATTATTCCCGCTGTACCTGGACCAGACTCTGACCCATTAGACCTAAATCCACTATATGCTTCATCCCCTAGTCTTCAACCAGACGCAGATTCTGAACTTCAACCAGAAGCAGAATCTGAACCTCAACCTCTAAATCTTAGCCCTTCAAACTCTCCACCTCATTCACCTGAACCTGAACCTGAACTTACCATACCTACCCTTGAGGAGGCCATTATACAGGTTGCAGAAGCTTCAGTCCAGAAGGTCAAGTCTCTGGCTAAAAACTCTGAAGTTAGTGATGATCCTAAATCTGTTAGGACACACTGGAACAGAGTCATTAGTTGGATGACCTCTGAGTCTTATAGGCTGAAGAGTATCTCTGAACAAGTCAGAAATGGCTACATCAGAGATGCTGAGGAACGGCTCCAAGAGAGATTGGCCAGAGAAGCTGAGGCCAGAAGATTAGAGGAGGAAAGATTGGCTAGGGAAGCTGAAGAAGAAGCAAGAAGGTTAGAAGAAGAAAGACTGGCAAAGGAAGCAGAACTTCTAAGGATTAAGGAAGCTGAAGCCAAGGCTCAGGCAGATGCAGAAGCCCAAGCTGCTGCTGAAGCTGAAGCTCAGCAGGCTCTGACTCAGGGGGAGTCTTCTTCTGCGATCCCTATGATTCTTCATGCTCTGAAAGAGATCAAGCAAGATCAGAAAGAAATCAAGCAAGATCAGAATGAGCTCCGTGCCAGGATGGACAAGCAAGATGCTTTGAATGAAAACATCCAGAACATGTTTGCCATGTTGCTTCAGAGACTTCCTCAACCTCCGAACCCTTAGGCACTTAGGATTTCTTTTTGTTTGCTTGCCTAGTGTTTTTGCTTCTATCTTCTTTAGCTCTGATATTCTCTTGGATCTGATGTTTTTGATTGCTTTTGTGCTTTTGATTAATGAAATGTTTTTCTCTTTATTGTCTTGTTATTTTTTTATCTACCTTTTTGATTCTGACAAAAAGGGGGAGAAATCATTAAATAGCTCTGATGAAAATTTGTCTAAAACCTTAAGCACTCTGCAACATTTGTAGAAATAGCTATGATAAAAATAGCTCTGATTAAATAACTCTAACATTAAATTTAAGAATTTGCAAAAAGTTTCAGAAATCTCATTACTTGAAAAGCTCTGGTAAGAACTTCTGAACTCCCTAGCACTAACTCAGGGGGAGCTTCTGTCTATCTGATCTTATTTTATTCATGTTTCATCTGCTATTTTAAGTTGTTTTGTCATCATCAAAAAGGGGGAGATTGTAAGAACAAAAATTGTTCTACAACAGATTCCTTGATTTTGATGATAACAAAGGATGAAACCAAAAATGGCACCCTAACGAAAAGTTTCTAAGTGTGCAGGGTTCTAAAGAAAGAAGAAATAAATCTGATGATGTCATCAGATGCACAACAAGATCAGATACAAATTATCAAGTATCAGAAGCATCTAAAGTGGAATCTCGTCTCAAGAAGCTCTGACTCTGGACAAAACTGCAAAGTATCAGAAGCATCTGAACATGAAGTAAAGTCTAGAAGCTCTGATTCTGAACAAATGCCTTCTGTAAACTCTGGAAGTTATCAGCGCCATCTGAACTCTCAAGAGATAACATCAGAAGCAAGATTCTCCAGATACACGAAGACTCTAATCAGATTTGTTAATCATGATGAAGTAACGTTTAAGCCAAGTTAAAGTTCTGCAAATGGATTTCCTCAATTAGAAAGAGACGTTAATCTCCACTTCCAAGAGAGAAGATACTACTTGTGGTAAGTAGTCACTTCTAAAAGAAAAAGTCTCCTGCAGAAGCTATTTATGGAATGGCGTAATTACATCTCATTATCCAGCAGATTTAACTCTACTTCAACTCTATTTCAACACTACTTCAACTCCTATATAAATAGAGAAGAAATCAACTTTCAGTAAGCAAGAAATCAACTAGCCAAAACTATACTGAATTATTTCACGCTCAAGAAAATCATCTTTGTTTTCAAAGAATTTCACTAAGCTTTTGCTTATCAAGTGAAAAATCTGTTCTTAAATTTGTAATACTTGCTTAACTAGAAGCACTCTAGATTACATATCTTGTATCTTTTATTTGTTTGATTTCCTCAAGTGACTCTTTGTAGTCTGTAGACTTGAGAGGACTAAGAGATTTTCTTCTCTCTTAGGGGTTGTTTGTAATCTTTCAAGATTAGTGGATTAAGTCCTTGTTGAAGGCGAAATCACCTTGGCCGGGTGGACTGGAGTAGCTTTGTGTTATAAGCGAACCAGTATAAAATCATTGTGTGATTTTCCTTTTTGAAAAGCGCTTATTTTTCAAACAATTCAAACCCCCCCTTTCTTGTTTTTCTCACCTTCAATTCTGTGCTTCCCAGAACCGTCCAGTAAACGGTGCCACCTTTATGCTAGCAAATTTAGACCACCTTATCCAAGATGAGCGAGCACCAATTAGAGTAGGCGGTTTGATAACTATGATAGGTAATGCTATTGGATTACGTCAGCCTATGCTTGACTTAAGCCTTTTTTGTGGCATTACCATTATGAGTATACCCTTCCTCTTCAACACCTTGTTTATAGCAAACCTAGGATCTGACGAGTTCGAGCTTATAATTAATAACCAGGTTCTTTGCCTATTTACCTTACCCGATCCTAGGACTAATGTTCACAACCGCAGTAACTGGCTCTACAATCTGAACGAAACCCCCACTCCTGCTAGATCCACTGAATCCATCCAGGACTATGAGATTTGTGATGACCAGATCCCTTATGCTGAATCTGACCCTCAGACACCATCTGGCTATTATGATATTGACCCTCCTCCTCAGCCTGTTCAGACCGAAGAATCAGCAATATCCGACCTCCGACATCATATGCCCGGAACCGATTATAACACCGCCATTGAAGCTTTGATGTCAGAACAAGACGCCATCAGAGAAGAGTTTACTGACATGAGACACGAAGTTCTAGGATACATGAGCAGTATGACAAATCAGTTTCACGAGTTGCTAAACCGTGTTAACTCTTTTGCTCCTCCGGCCAGAGATCATGCAGATGGATAGAAATTATTTTTCTTAGTTTTAAGTTAGATTATTCATTAATGTTATTTAAATTCATGTTCGCATTTGTTTCCCTTTCGCATTTTTGTTTTTCTTTCCAATATTACATTATGATCATTTTATTGAAGCTACTTATTTAATTTTATTATGCAATAGCTATTATGTTCTCTACTGTTGCTACCTATGACTTATTAATTTATATATGCACTATTATACAAAGTAGAATAGCATGCAGGAGAAATTAAATAGCAGAATAAATCAATCCGTAGCAAAACAAAAAAATAAAATAATACATTACCAAGTCACTCTGAAGGACGCTAGCTGTAGCCATTGCCAAACAGACAGCGTGACGAGCGTCACAAGGTCTGTCACGGACGTCACGCTAAGTACCTGTGACGCCCGTCATGCAGCTGTAACGGGCGTAACGCCCTTCAGACTAGGTGAAAGTTAAGGAGCCGTTGGAGACGAACGTTACACCCTTTCAACTTTTTACCTTCCCCATTTATTCACATTTACCCATAATTATTCACTTTTCAACCACCTATTTTTCCAACTTCCAAATTTTTTTCCTATAAATACCCACCAAATCTTCCTTCATTCACCACAAACCATTTTCTTCTATCAAATACATTTCTTTTCTTTCCAATTTACCTCTTTCAGTTTATTCATCAGTATGGCGGGTAACCAGAATTTCGGAAATATCATCTTCCGAACCGAAGATGAAAATTATCAAAGGGAGAAATACGAGCGTTTCCAACAGAGAGGCGTCGTCTCCACCAGGTATCCTGATTTTACTTGTTTACAACAATTAGGATTACTCCAAGGTATCGAATGGATGCTCCGTCAAGCCGACTTAACCTTTCTATGCACGCATAATCAACCCACTTACCCCTCCCTAACCTTAGAATTCTTAAGTTCATACGCATACACCACTCCCGCCGGTGAAGACGAATTCTTAACCGGTACCGCAACCTTCCGTATGTTCAACACCGAGTACTCCTTAACCCAAAACCAGTTGAGTACCATGCTACAATTCTCCACAGAAGGCCAAGTCTACCCCAGAATCCCTCCCGACCTAAACTGGAACACAGTTACCGTTTTCACCCTTTTTAAGAAAATATCCGGTCTAGATGCCTACAACTGGGAAGAGCTCCTTCTTTCCCACATACATAACCCAACCATCCAATATTTTATCCGCATCCTACAAAACACAGTTTTTGGAAGACCAAACAACAGCAAGGTCAACGAGAAAGAACTATTCTTCCTCGAATGCGTCTTCGAACCGAATGCTAAGGTAAACGCTGCCTCTTTTCTATTTCATCATATCCGCACCTTATGTGCTAGAGGCCGCCAACCCTTTGTAATTGGTGGATTAATCACCACCATAGCACTTGGCTTAAACTTAGGGGACCGACTCCAAACCTTAGAATCTCTACCTCCCCTATTTATGGACATCAGCTACTGTCGATCCAGCCGCCTGATTAAGAACAGAGTAGGCGGAGGATATTATCTTATGGTGAACAACCAGGCAATCCCAAGCGTTGTTCTACCCAACATGGCCCTAACAGATGTCACAAACCCCAACCGCCACCTCTATGATCTAAATGCTCCCGAAGCCACCGAGCCTTCACAAGCAAACCCGCCCGCAGACGAGTTTGAAGACATGGAGCAAGGTGATCATGCTCCTGCACAACAATCTGTCCCAGCTGGCCCATCCTCACGTCGTCGACGACGAAGGCCTGCAACCAACGACGACATCATGGATGCAATTGATGGTATGCAAGCACAGAATCTCGAAATGATGCAAATGATGCGCCAAATGCAAGAACAACAGGAAGCGAGGAATACAATTACTGATCAGCGGTTCGCTGATTTGCTTAGCAGGTTTGACAACTTAGAGGTACATCAACGATCACCAGGTCCAAGAACCAGAGGCGGAAGGCAGCCTTAGTTGTAGTTTCTTTTCCCTTTCCCTATTGTATTTCATTTCCTTAAAACATTGGGGACAATGTTTAATTTAAGTATGGGGGGAAAACTTGTTCTTTCTATTTCCATTTTTTTTCAAGTATGTACCTTTCCTTTCATTGTTATTTCCCTTTTAATTATAAAAACAAATATATATGTATATATATATATATATATATATATATATATATATATATATATATATATATATATATATATATATATATATATATATATATATATATATATATATATATATATATATATATATATATATATATATATATATATTTAGATTTATTTTAAGTTAAGTCCCGAGTGTGAACAATTTCTATTATCTATTCCCTCAAATTTTCTTGATTTATTTTAAGTTAAGTCCCGAGTGTGAACAATTTCTATTATCTATTCCCTCAAATTTTCTTGAGCCATAACAAAAATTTAACACACCCAATAAGTATAAAGGTCGCTTATTTTACAGAACTTGAGTGAAATCAAGACAAAATTATTACCATAACAACGCTCTGAGAACCTCAACACGTTAGATCAGGATAAATACCTATTATACCAATCCCTTGAACTTTTAGTTTTATAGTAACCCTGAGTAGTTTATACGAGAAGTCAGCACCATCTTAATAGCAAACTACATGGAGGGCCGATGAAAATAAGTGAATGATTCCCAAAGTAACATAAAAAAAATATATCAAGAAATGCACTAATTAAGTTAGGTGATCCTTACCAGATCATTTAATCTAAAGGTTGTAGATCATACAAAAGCATAATATGAAAGATCCATTATGAGTTGGTTCAGCAGGTATCTGGTACTGAACTTGGTAGGGCAGACTACGGTCCGATCCCCCGCAATTTGCAATGGACTGAATAACGAAGTTATCCGACTTATGTACCAGAACTTCAAGCTAAAAAGGGAATCAGAATCACTAACCGGTTACTCCACTATGTGCGCGAAAAGATAAAGGGCTTAATGTGATTTCGCTAGAATGAAAACGGGTGAATTAAGAGTAAAGGAACTAGGATAGCTATCATAGTGTACTTGAACTGATTTGCATAAGGCAGGGTTATCTAGGTTGTGACGGTGGTTGTTGATGTCAAGATTTAACTCAAGTTACCTCTAAACAAAGTTTACATGCAACCTAATACGAATTGACGTGTGTTTTGAAATTTCATCTGGCTAAAACCTTTAACGAGTTCTATACTGTATTTTGCTTGAGGACAAGCAAAGATCTAAGTATGGGGGAGTTTGATAACGTGAAATTATATCATATTTTAGGACTTAATTCAATTAAATTATATTATTATTTATTTCAATTTACTTCATTTTATTAGATATTACGCGGTATTTCCTTTCTATTTGTCTCAGGTGATCTATTTGAAGCAAAAGTAAAAAAAGGAAGAAAAGGAGGTGCAAAAAGGAATGAAAAGAAACAAATAGCAAAAGACAAGCCCAACCCAAAGAAGACACAGGCGTTGTGCCTGTGACGAGCGTCACAGAGGCTGTGACGAGCGTCACAGAGGCTGTGACGAGCGTCACGCCTTGCACACTCCTGTAACGAACGTCACACATGGTGTGACGAACGTCACACCATTCCTACATTTTTGGCACCAGGAACGCGTTGAACCTATCTGCACGCTTGACTCTTTTTCAAAGTAATGGCTATATTTACGGAAGACGTTTTGAAAACCGTTACGGAAGGCACCAATATAAATAGCTACTTTCAAAACCTGCAGAGGACACGCTTTTTTTTCCAGATTTCGGCAGTTTCCAATTTTCTTTTTCTCAGCAGCTTAGGCATACCTTTTACATACTACTTTTGCAACTTTTATTATTTTCTTTTGGCAATTCTATTTTCTTCTCTAGCACTTAATTAGTTTTTCACATAATAGTTTCTACACCGGAAACTATTGTGTACCTTTTCACCGGATCTAACCTTACGTTAGAATCTAGTTTTTTTTATTTCTTCGTTTTAATTTGTTGGTTAATTGAAGAATTCAAGAACAAATCCTACCGGCTTGTGGTGGAGTGTTCAAGACTACTGTTTAAATTATTCAGGTTCTTTAATTATTGTTTAATGCTTTGTTTTATTATTTATTTATATTATTTGCTTGAGATGAGTCTGTTTATGCATGATAGTTATTTAAGTTTGTTTAGCATGTCTGGCTAATTCGCTTAGATATCGGTATGTAAAGTAAGCGGAATAAGGAATCAAAACTAAGTCGGTTAAATTAAGTTTAAAATAAAAATCACTCTTTTTACGGTCTCAATTTACAGGTTTAATAACAAGGTTTTTGTACGAAAGTAAAAGACATAAAGAAGTTAAAATCAATAGAGCGAGAGTTTGAGGTTTTAACTGGACAGTGTAAATTGGACATTAATTCTAGATCAGGGCGAGAGCAATTTTTAGAGTTAATTAAATTCTAATCTTTTCCAAAAAGTATTTTTAAAGATTGAATGTGAGGACGAGAGTTAAGCATTCGAATTTAAGTATATAACCTAAATCAACAGAGCGAGAGTTTGAGATAAGGGTGTTTAAACGGTTAGTGTTTTCTTAAAAAGAGTTTCTACGGACTTTATTGCTTTCAAAAAATGGTTTTTGACTTAATTATAAGTGACAGCTACGTTAACATAAAATCATGGTTTATTCAACAGAGCGAGAGTTTGAGATAAAACTTTTAATCAATAAAGTCAACTGAAAAGATTTGTTTTAAAACCAAGGGACCGACAAAGAATTGATTCCTTAATTACGACGAACTGCATACCGATATCCGCTTTATTAATATTTAATCTAGATCTTAGTTTAGTTTTTAGCTTTTCCCCAAACAATCAAACATTATCCACCTTAGCTTTACGAAGTAACCTTAGATAACGGTATATCGATTCATAAGTCCCTGTGGGATCGATATCTTTTAAAACTACGCGATAGAACTGTGCACTTGCAGTTTGTACCCCAAATTCGACTCATAAAGTCGAGCGATCAGAGGGAAAGGAAACGCTCGAGGTAAACCTGAAAAAGGAAAGGACAAGACGGGGTCTCGCAACCAAATCTTGGGTTCGGGAGTCGGTTATGGGAAGGGAAGGTATTAGCACCCATACGCATCCGTAGTACTCTACGGGATCCACTTTTGTGGTTCTTGTCTAAAGGGTGTGAGTTTATCTAATGTGTTTATTTACTAAAAAAGGTTAAGAGAAATGACTCGCGCGGATGTCGCATCCACTGCATACGTATCTCATCTGAATATGAGAATCAGAGTCTTCGTAGCTCGGCTGACCTATGGGTTAAGGGGACGTGTGCTCGCTAAGACATCGCGTCTTATGCCTACGTATCTCATCTGGAATGAGAATCAGAGCAAGCCGTAGTTCGGCTAACTACGGGGTTATGGATTGGGTTTTGGACGAACGACGTCACTACGCAATCTACCGGATGCTCGACCTTTGGAGACTTACTCGCCTGTAGTAGAAGGAGTAAACGTGTTGCTTTGGGTTTTAGGGTTTGTTTGCGTTGTAGGAACGCGCATGCAAAAAGGAAGTCCTAGGCGAAGGAACAGTGCTACCTTAATTGGCATGCAGACGGGAGACTATCCGAAGCCTCGTGTCCTATGGGGAAGCGATCACACCATACAAAACATGTATCTTAAAGTAAAATGCCACCAAGGGGCTCAAACATTGCCTCCTATCGAGGTCTTCCAGCTAAGAAAGCGATAAAGTATGAGAAAGGGAAAAAATTACCACACGGATAAAGATCCGAAGTTACAGCAATTAAAGGATTAGCAACCCTGAGATCTCTCCAGCTAGACCATCAAAGAAAATCAGTCAATACGAGTAATCAAAATAAACCTCCGCATGGTATCCCTGCAAGAGTATGTGAGTCCTCACAAAAACTTGACAAAAAGGTTAGTCAAACAAGATGAAATCTAGGGAAAACAATGCCATGGCAACACAAAAACAGGTTAGAACAAAACAGAACAAAAAGCAAATACTGTCACGTTCGCGACTGCTTCGCCTAGCGAAGCTTCGCTGCGTGCTCGCCTAGCGAAGCGGCTAGCGATCGCCTGCGGGTTTTGGATTCCTCCTTGATAACAGTTCGATCTCTATGATCTGAAACCCTGTGGTATCCATCTCATAAACGAAAATGATTAAAACATTCAAGGTATTGTTACACATATTCATACACAAATATAAACCCGTGGGCAAAACCTGATGTTACCTCATACATTCATAGTATTCAAATTCAAGGCATAAAGTAAGAGGAACAGAGGCATACCTGATGAGAGACCGATTGGAATTGAACGACACGGCTGGATCGGCAAGGTAACATTAGGGTTTGCGTGAGGCGGAGTGAACTTCTCAGGGCTTCCTGAAGGTCGCTGCAGAGTAGTTCCTAGGTTTCCTTCTCTCAAAACCTTTCTCCAGTGAATCTCCCAGTGTAACTCCAAGTGTTTTCCTCTACTGAAACTTCAGTATTTATAGACTGATTTCGTGGGTAGTGGGCTCAAATGAGGGCAACTCAAGCCCAAAATCTTTCTGATATTTTTCTGAAATGCGCGCCCTTCGCCTAGCGAAGGATCTGCTCGCCCAGCGAGCATGGCAGTACTCTTCGCTAGGCGAAGCATCTACTCGCCTAGCGAGCATGACAGCTCAGTAGCAGATTCTTGCTTCTTCCAGCCTGGCGATTTGCACGGTGAATAGGCCCCATCTGGCCCTGTTGGTAGTACCTCAGGTCTTTTCCTTGTGTTGACTGATCGTCTAAGTAGAACCCACAAAGTGTCCTGGATGATGTCCGAGCTTCTTGGAGCTAAGTCCGATTGACATGATGCAATGTAATATGAAACACTAAATGGCCTAAAAAATGAATGCATGAATGAGGAGGGCAAATTTTGGGGTGTTATAAGGTGCTTGCAAGCAGAAGATGTTGACACAAGAAGAGTACTTTCAAAGTATTCTTATGGTGGAAGTATCTGAAAGGATAATTGGGAAAGGATTTAAGATCAATGTCTACTTGTGCCAAGTACAAGTGTTTAATTGATTATCCTTGGAGCTCAAGATAACTGATGTTCTTAAAGATGTTGGAACATCACTTCTTCAAGACCCTGTGCAGAATCACAGGAAGGATAGTACATTGGCTTATGATCTATCTCTTTGGTGGCAGCAAAAGCATATGATCTCTGAAAAGGTTTCCTGGCAAGAAACATGTTCAGCCTTGGTATGTACAAGGAGAAGAAGACATCATAGTCTTGATGGTGGTTACTTGGATCAGTTTATTTCTGATCTAGGTAAGGAAGTGCATTAGCTTATGCACACTGTGGAGTCAAGAACAAGTGGCAGCAGTCTTGACATCATGGAAACAGTCTTGCTTTAGGATGTGGAATCCTTGGTATAGCTGAAGGGTTAGTTTCTAACTGGTCCTTCTGAAGACTCATGCATCAGAGTGTCTGATGTCTTTGGAGAAGAAGCAGGGATTCATCAAGGTGTGAGCTTGGATGACTTAACTGCAAACCTGCAGGATGGAGGTTGTTTACTCAAACTTGGTTCCACAATCAAGTCTATGAGAACATTGAACTCTTGTTCTGTGAAGGGAGGAAGTTCTTTCAAGTGGCAGAAGAAGGAGCTGAATTCAACAGCTAGATGTCAAAACACAATGTTGTGACATTTGGTTCAACATCAGATTCTTAGTTGGTGAAGTGGCACATCAACTTGAGATAGAAAGGTCTACAGGGTTGTAGATTGGATACTTCAAAAAGATCGTTCTCGTTGCAGTTCTTTGGAGTTGCTGGATAGAAAGGATGTTACATGTTCATGTCTTAGAAAATCTAAGTTTTGTTCAACATGTAGCTTGAAGTTCAAGTCTCACTTGGAAGGTCAGAATATCTTTGGGAGAGGTCTGATAGACGTGGAGAGGTCAAAGAATGGCATTTGACTTTTTCATATGAGGATTCATGAAGGAGGTAATCAACCAGTGGCATTTGGTCTATCTCAGAAGTGAGTTCGAAGAATCAAGATAATCCACATATGGCAGCTGATTATTCTTGAGGAAAGTCTGAGACAAATTACTTTTGAGTAGAAAAGTAGTAAGTTGAAGACAAAAGGAGGTGTTTTCTATTCATCTCTTGGAGCTTGTGGTAGAAGTTCTAAGCTATCTATGGAAGAGTATCTCTTATAATGGGATGAGAATGTATATGTCCCAATTTGTGTCTGGGTCCTTTTGGAGTAAGCTGGTGACTCAGTGATATCTGAAGATTATCAGATGGTGTTCCCTGTTATGTTGTGCGGATGTCCTAACTAATGTTAGAACATTTTGTGAAGTGGTGTTCTGTTCTGGTTAGAAGAGAGATTGACACAGAGTGTGGATGTGTTCAGCCAAGAGGGTTGAACAGAGGGTGTGCTCTTGAAGACATGAAGATGCGTCTTATGTTTTCCATTCATCAAGTGGTTTGGGTTCTCTTTGAATCAGGAAGTATGTGAAGGTCCAACCTTGGGGTGTTGGATATGGTCATGTGTGACCTCCAAGTTTCAAGAGGAGAGTTGGTTGTTCATGACAGGGGGAGTTCTATCTTTGTGCTGCAAGTAATCATCAAGCTTGTGGTCTATGTGTTCTCAGATAACAAGGTATGACACCTGATACACCTGTTGTGAAGACAATGTGTGACTACTTGATCAAAGTTGTGAAGCAAGATCAAGTGGGTAGTGTCTTGATCAAAGCTGTAAAGCAAGATCAAGAGGGGGTATTCTTGATTGGAACTGTGAAGTAAAATCAAGATTGTGTATCTGTCATTTGTGTGTAATTCTGTTTATGTTGGTCTGTAATTTAAAGTGTTGCTTTGGCAACATTTTTGACAAAAAGGGGGAGTAACACCTGTGATGCCCCAGGACAACAGAGTGTTTTACTAAACAGATATTGAAGATCCTCTAGTCCAGAGGTAGTGCTGCAGTTGAGGTTCCACTTCTATGAGTGTGAGTATGTGTATGTGTGCTGCAATTAGAAGTTTTTATTTAACTTCTGTATGTGTGCTGTTATGTGAAGTTTTTATTTAACTTCCATCTGTGTGAGTGTGTTGCTACTCTGATTGTATTAGCTAGGTTAATTTCCTGCTAGATGTGTGTTTTCCGCTGCTATGGACTCTGTTGTGAAGCCAAAGTGTTTTAGCCAAAAATTTGCCAAAGGGGGAGTTTGTAGATGTTTGATTGGCTGCATTGTATGGTAAAACACTAGCTGAATTCTAATGTCTTGACTGATGTCATGACATGTTGTGAAGGCGTTTGTGTAACTGCATTGTAGGTTAGAATATCTAATTGTACTCTGATGTCTTGACTAATGTCATGACATACTTGAGTAGCTTACTGTAGGATTAGCTAATACAGGATTTATTGAAGGTCAAATTGGATGTGGTGACATTCATCCCTGTCAGCAGATACTGAGGAATAGAACAGTTGGTGTTCTGTTAAAGCTTAATATTCATTTCCAGTCTGGTTATCAAGGAAATACCAGACCTGGCATAAGGCCTACTATCTGAATGTCAAACTGGATGTTATGACATTCATCATTGACAGCATATACTGAACAATAGACAGAGTGGTGATCTACTACACTTCAGTATGTTTCTCAGTTTGTTCTTCAAAAGGATAACAGAACTGACTTAATGCTAAGTGTGTAAATGTCAAATCGGATGCTTTGACATGTATTAATGTAAGCTACTACTGTAGAATGGACAGTTTGGTCCTGTACAGTTCAGCAAACTTGTACAGTCTGTTTTCAGGAAAAACAGACTTAGCATATGGTCCTTGATGTCAAGCTGAATGTTGTGACATTCATTCCTGACAGCATATGCTATATTGTAGGTTGTTTAGTCTTTCTGTTTCAGCATTTTTCTCAGGCTAAAATCCAGGAAACCAACAACCAAGCTACAATTAAGGAACCTAGCAAATAGCCTATTTGTTAGCACACTAATATGTGGAAATTAGTGAGAATCCTATGTGGCATTATTTGTGGAGGTCTTGAGATATTTTAGGAACTAAATATGGAGATATTTTAGGAACCAAATATGGAGATATTTTAGGAACTAAATATGGAGATATTTTAGGAACTAAATATGGAGATATTGTAGGAACTAAATATGGAGATATTTTAGGAACTAAATATGGAGATATTTTAGGAACTAAAAGATTGAAGACCTTGTTTGTAGCAGAAATTTTCTGTTGTATTTGTAACAGCAAAGAACAAGTTTGCTGCGATTTCTGAAGGCCCAAATCTAGTTGGGTGATTAGGTTATAAATAGCACATTGTAACCTAGTTTTTGCAAGCCTCCTAGAATGAAAATTTAGGGGTGTGTATGAGGTAAACCTCCCAACCTGTGGGATGGTTACCATGTGTTTCTCAGTGTTCAAAGCTGAGAGTATTTGTAACTCAAAGCCTGTAGGCAAGAGTGATTATGTTCTTGAACGAAGCTGTGAAGCAAGTTCAAGTTGTTTAGCATTACATTGTAATTGTAGTGATAGGAATGGAAACTGGAGGTTTCTATCTAGGAGTTCCTAGGTATAGATTGCATTGGGTAGGGATTAAGTGAAGAGTTGTAAACGGGGGAGTTTAACTCTGAATTAATACTGCTGATAGTGGATCTTCTTCCTGGCTTGGTATGCCCCCAGACGTAGGTGATGTTGCACCGAACTGGGTTAACAATTACTTGTGTTTTTACCTTCTGCATGTTATAATTTTGTCTGTTATAAAATAAGGTAAACCTGTAATGCTGTAACAGATGATGTTCAAATCAATGTTGAGACATCATGCTGATAACTGTGCAGGCTCAACAGAAGTAAGTGCTATGTTTGATCTCTGCTGTGCCTTTGTACCAGATGGACAGAACTGGGTGTTCTTCCATTCAATGGTGATATAGTAGCAGATGTCGTGACATCTGTGAATGTGTGCATATCAGTACTAGGTTGTAATTTGTATAACTGTCTTGCTGTATTAGTAACAATGTTAGATCAGATGTCATTACTTGGAGTAGAACATCTAAACTCTGACTACACCAGAATTTCATAGGCGCCTGAGAATTTCTTGATTGACCCACCTGAGAGGAGATCGACACTTAGGTCGACATATGCTCTGGTGTACGATGGGTAGGAGGAAAATAAGCATGTCTAGAATTGATAGGAATTTCTTCATTAGTGGGACTGAGGATTTTAAGTTTTATTGTGGGACAACCACTCAAATTTGTTTCTCAAGTAAAATGGTCAAAGACGAGAAAATATGTTCCGACAATCAACATGCTTTTATACCATTTGTTTTTGGCACTTTGGTTCCAAGCACGAGAAAAAATGGATCTTTTAAGAGAGTCTGAAGACTTATGCATAACAATATTGTATCTCATAAGCCAATGAAAGTAGTTTTTGTTAGATCACGAAGGATGACCCGATAATTTTTAAAAGAATTAATTTTGTCATAAAAAAATTGCGACACAATTTATTCTCTCTCTCTCTCTCTCTTTCTCTCTCTCTCTCCCTCCCTCCCTCCCTCTATCTCTTTCTATCTCTCTCTATGTATACATTTATATATCTATCTATCTATCTATATATATATATATATATATATATATATATATATATATATATATATATATATATATATATATATATATATATATATATATATATATATCAAAATATTTTTTTAATCTAGTATGAAATTTTAAACTTGACACAACAAGTATTGAGCGACACATTTAGGGCAAATTTATTTTAGTTTTAATTTTTTTATTTTAGATTTTTTATTTATTTTTTTAACTCAATTTTTATAAATTAAAAGATTAAATTTGATTTTCAGTAACAAAAATATACATTATTAAAGAATATAGTCAAAATTATATAATTTGTCCAAAATTTATATCTCAAAAGTAATTTTATGAAAAATTATTTTAAATAGTTTCAAATTTAAACAATTTTTTAAAGTTTTATTACAAATAAATATAATAAAATGATTTATATAAAGAACATATTTTTTCTTTGACATTGCAATTAATAAGAATAAAAAACTCTTTTGATTTAATATTTCTCTATATAAGAAAATGTTTTTAATATAAACTAGGCTACACACATTTTCCATTCCTCTTTTTATTTATTTAAAAAAATACATTTCCATTCCTTCCTACCCACCTACCTCACCACCGGCCCCCACCCCACTTTGAAATTTGTCACCTACTGTTTTATGGGAATTGTTATATTATCACAAAATATTCTTACACATTTTTGTTATTGTATTTTTTCCTAAAAAATGCCCATAGTAAACTTTCCCATCATAAAGTAGCCATGTTCTTTTTCCATGCATTTTGTGTTTTCAACTTTGATTGAGTGGGTTCACATCTTGCTTACGTTAAAACCGAAGGGTCTACATGTGCTTTGTTTTTATCTATTCAAATATGGTTATAGTTGATTCTTGCTTTATTACGAGCTTCCGTAATTGCTTATTTTACATGTACATCTTTTTCAATCACTACTCTGAACTTCAAGGTCGTTAAAGGCATGCTTGATTGAGTCAAAAGTTTTAAAACCAACTTACGTAATCTAAAAGCTACAAATTTTCTTTCTAAATTGCATCCACTAGTTACATTCATAAATGGTAGCCTCTACATTATGTGGGGTCCAGACGTCCAGGAAGCACAGTTTACATATGTTGAAAATCATTTTACATTTTACTCAAGAGCTTAAAATATTAATACTCGTACTGTTTAATAAATATATATTCGCATATGTAGGGATGATAATTTGACTCATCTCCAATGAACATCCATAAATTTATCCATAATTGATAGGGTCAAAATCCGCAAAAATGGATACGAGCATAAGCTCGGATAATTACACATAAAAATAAGCGGGTACGGATATGGGTATAGGCACCTTGGTACCCACCCCGTTCCATACCCGCACACTATATATTTATATATATTTTTTTATTTATAAATTTTAATTTATATTAATATATAAAAATGTACGTGTATCAATTATAAAATTATATAACGTATATCAATTTTAAACCATTTCATATTTAATATAAATGTCCGTTTAATTCAACAATAAATTGTTTGAATTTTTTTTTATGTTTTTAAATTTTTTAAATTATATGATATTTTATAATTGATCTATTTATTTTTAATAGGAATGCGGGTTACGAGTACGGGTATGGGTATTTACATACCCATAGGGCACAGGTACGAGTGCTAACTTTGACACCTAAGCGGGTATGGGCTCGGGTACGGGGATTTTTTTAAATCAAGGGTATAGGGATGGGTACTATAGTACTCTGTCCAAACCCTGCCCATTGTCATCCCTACGCATCCGCTTCATATTTTACAGATATTCATTAAACGAGTATCCATGAATCTTGAGGTATCCACAAATATTTTTGATTATTATTATTTAAATATTATTTTTAAAAATTATTATTAGGATGAGTGTTTTAATCCTTTGACCTTGTTTGACCTATGATAAATCTCATGACCATTTCTTTGGTGTTTTGATGAGGTTTTAGGAAATTGATCAACCATATTTATTTAATGAATTATTTTTATTATTTTTAATTGTTTAAATGCCAAATTAATTGTGTAGAGCCATTTTAATTGGCTTTGTGAGTTTGACTTGTGTTGTTGGGCCTTGGTCAAGGTTGATTTGACTTTGTTAGGTTAAGATCATTGGATTTAGGGGATTGATGGAATGTACATTCCATCTCCCAAAATGAATGAATGATCTTCATTTGGTAAAAGTCCTCCTTTGTGCAATTTGAGTTTGATCTATTTCCTATCCCTTTTTATCTTATTCCCTTTCTTTATGCATTCATGTCTTTGGACCTATGATATCTCAATATCCTAAGGCTAGTTGATTGCAAAATCAACATAAGTATGAATGAGATTAGGTTCCCCACTTTGCATATTCTTTTTGTGTGTGGTATGTTTCATGAGCATAGTTCATCATACTATGTCTCTAACATGCATTAACACCAAAATTCTATTGCTCGGCCTCAAATAGTTGTGACTTCTACATAAGTCCAATTACGATTGCTTAACATAGCGCTAAATTTATGACACAAAAGGAATAGCATTCTAGTTAGTGAGATTGTAAGTCTCCCCTCTTTCATGGTGTTGTGTGAAACTTGGCCTTTTTTCCTTCCTTTGGAAGATGTCTTGGTTCAAGGATCCATGCTTGTGATAAGTGGGTTGGGTGTTCTCCAAAGAATGACTTAAACAAAAGCAAAGCAAAAGCAATACTAACTTCTAACTTATTAACAAATAACATTTAATTTCAAGTCCTTTATTTTAATGCACTTTATTTTTGAGCTTTTTTCATTTTTCCATTATTCACACCATTCTAATTGTTTATATTCATGTCATTTTTACTTTGTCCACTTGAACCATATTTTGTGATATTTTGTGTTTGTATATTGTGTTTATTTGTGTGGTCTTTGACCATTAATGTACATGATAAGAACAAAAACCCTAAAAGATATCTTGTGTGGACTGTTGGTTTGATCTGAGACATTTGGACTTAGGATTTAGGCAACACTCCCAATGCAAAGGACTTGGCCAATGCCAACTTTCATGTAACCAAGTGCTTGTGATTTGAAACTTCATCTGATACATCATTGAAGATCCATTTGAGTTCATCTGCAACATGATCATTGTGAAGCTGTTATTTTGAACCTGTGACTTAGTGCATTGTGGAATTCATCTGCTACATGGACAACTTTGAAGAAGATCATGGAGTTGCCAAACTTAGGATGTGACTATCTTTATTTGATGCCTTGCTCTTAAAGTTGATATATTGTGCATTATTTGTTGCTTGATCATAATGTCCAAGGGAATTTGGGTTTCTATATGACATTCTTGTCTATTGGATTGCAGCCCATTGGTCAGATCTTTTCAACTCTCAATTTTTAAATTTATGCTTAGGATTAGCCTCTACATTTCTTCCCCACTTCTTTAATTTCAAAATCTCTCCCCTTTTTAAAAAAACTTATTTGCTTGTGCTTGTTTTTCTACACTTAGACCATATTGCAAATTAGAAACTTTGGCCTTATGCCATTGAATTTTCAAACTTCTCTTAATCAAATTTGTAAATAAACTTAACTATATTTGACTTAAAATTTTCAAAAAGTCAAAAAGAACTAACTCATTCAAACCTTTTTTAGGCCTTTATGCCTTTCAAACTTAATTTTTTTGTTAAAAGCAATGCATCCACTTTGAAATTTATACCACGAACTACGAGGTTTTGATCCCTCATTCTTATGTTGGTATGTAGGCACAAGTCCGAAGGTCTTGTCAAACACAAAAATATAATTAATTAATTCTTTTATCATCTCTCCACTCTATTTATTGCAAACATCATTTTATACAAAAACACATATGCACACAAAAAAGGGCTCCCTAGGAGTACCTATGACACTTTGGGTGCTAATACCTTCCCTCTGTATAACCAACCCCCTTACTTTAATCTCTGGCATTTTATTAGTTTTGATTTGAAAACTTCTTATTTTGGGGTTTTGTTCGTACTTTTTCCCTTTTCCCTTGGAAACAATAAAAGCGCGGTGGCGACTCTTGTTATTTGATATCTTGCTTATCCATAGCTTGATGATCATGAATTTACCGCTACACCAGCCCCATGTACCACCTCAAAGCGGCACCAGTCAGATTGTCTTGGAAGTAGTGAATCAATAACTGATCATTATCAGTTTGCGTTGACATTTTCCTGACATACATAACAAGATGGCTAAGTGGACAAGTATTTCCCTTATGCTTTTCAAAGTCAAGGACTTTGAACTTCATTGGGATCTTGACATTCAGCACTAAGCAAAGTTCAACAACACTCTTACCGAACAAGTCCTTTCCTCTCAACGTCTTCAATTCTTTTCGCAGCTCAAGGAACTGATCCCTCATTTCATCCATCTTCTCATAAACATCAGGGCCCTCAAACGGCTCAGAACGGTAGATGGTGTCCTTAACACGAGGCAAGGTATGAACAACTGGAGGCGACACAGACATGACCGGGCTAGATGTCGGCATAGAAGCAAATGTGGGTGCAAACCCTTCAGGCATGAAATTTGGTGGCATTCCCCACGGGAATCCAGCAGGCATAGTTGGACCAGATTGAGTAGCAGCAACAGGGACAGTTAAGGTAGCAACCTCTGAGATAACAATCCTCTGAGGAGGAGTGGCGGGAGTTGGAGAAGACTGGTCCTGGGAAGCTAGAACAGACTCCACCATAGTAGTCAGGCGAGCAATCTCATCTTTCGGTTCTCGGTTCTCTTGCTCTAAGTGCTTCATGATTCTCAGTTGATTAGCGCGAGTATTGTATCGGTGAGTCAGCTTGGCTTAAGCACAGAAGAATAACAAATAAGACATCTGGCGGGAAAAACCTGTTATGCAAATGATGCATGAAATGCAATGTTTTATTTATTTTTATTTTCAAGGAACATACTATTTCATATTGAAAATATATAATAACAATTTGATTGACCATAAAAATTTCTTTTATTCATAAAATTTGGAAGGATTACACTGAGTACAATTCCAGAAACCAAAATAAAAATACAAGAGAGAAGGAAACTAATCATCCTAAGGATCCCCTAACAACAGTGTCAGATGATCTGGCAGCAGGTGTATACTTCCTTCGGATGCGTCGAATCTCGGTCTCAAAAGAAGTCTTCATATGAGCTTTCTCAAGGACAAGTTGGTCAACAATCTTCTTCCAAGCACCGGAAGGCTGAGGCATACCAGAGGAAGGTGGACCCTCTAGCTCTCTCTATCTCTTCACTGCTTGATCTTCAAGAAGTTCAATAAGCGCGTCTTTTCCTTTCTACCCAAGTTGCAACTCCTCATGCTTTCGGCTCAAAGCATGGAACCACTCTTCCCACATATCCTTCTCTTGCTTCATCTTGGCAAGTGCGTCTTCCAACTCCTCTACATCTTGGTTAGGGAGAGTTAATGGCTCAGCCACAACCATAAACATAGATCTCTCACAAGCATATGGCATCTTCAACTCCAAAGTTATCTTCCTCACCCAAGTAGTGTAAGCTTCCACAGATACACAGTTGCACGGACCAAGCTCGGATTTTCCTTTCCTATGCACGTTATGTCAAGCATGTACCATCTTCTGCTTCAAATGTTAGGGATTTTTACCCTCTTGATAGAAAAGACCTTCTAACTGAGTGTTATTAGGTTTGTCTCTCAAGGGGAACCCAGTTGACGACGAGCCAAAGCAGGGTTGTAGTTAATTCCTCCTTGTGTACCAATGAGAGGCACATTAGAGAATTCACCACAACTATCAATAACATCCAAGCTACTCAATGAAGAATCATATCAAACAATATCATCATTAGTGAGGGACATAAGTCTCTGAGACCACCGTAGACATTGTTTGTTTTCCATAAAAGCAGACGTCTGAGACAAGTGCGAAATAAACCACTTGTACAGAAGAGGAACACATCACACAATAGTTCCACCACCTTTAGAATTTCTTAGATGCAAAGAGAAATACACATCACCCAACAAAGTAGGTACAGGATTCCAATCAAGAATATTTTAATGGCATTAACATCAACAAAACCATCAATGTTAGGGAACAAAACCAAACCATAGATGACCAACACAAAGATGGCTTCAAAAGCATCAACATTGCCGTCTTGAGCAAAGGCAGTAGCTTTCCCAATAAGGAACTCAGAAGTCAACCCAAATATTCCTCCTTTCTTCATCCAATGAGCCTCAATCTCAGACTTCTTCAGAGGAAGAGCTTCGGATATAATATGAGATCTGGGAATCTGCTCCAATCCACTAAAGGGTAACTTGTCAGAAACAGATATTCCTAAGAGATGGGCATACTCCTCTAACATAGGCATAAGTTGGTAGTCGGGAAAAGTGAAGCAACGATAGAGAGGGTCATAGAACTGAACCAACACACTCAAGAGCCCTTCAACCACATCAGTAGATAACATAGATAGAAGCTTCCCATGACATTGCTTGAAGTACAAGGGATCTAATACAAAAGATGATAGCTTCCTTAGCTCTTTCAAATAAGAACATTTGAAACTGTATTTCTTAGTATTCCCTCGTCCATAATCCATGGTCTGAAAATATTTGCAAATATCAGTTCCTTGAAGTTATTTTTTTGTGTGACGAATGTTAAGAAGGATATGAAGAGACTATCCTAGACAAAAATTTAAAAGTTAAGAGTTGAAAAGATATGACCAATGAGAAGCAATCCACAAGACAAGAATGTCATATAGAAACCCATTCCCTTTGTACTTTTGAGCAAACAATAAGCATAAGCAACATCCAATCAAATAAGTATGAAGATTAAAGACATCAAATAAAGATAGCCAGAATCCGAGCAAGCATTCCAAAAGCAAGCAGTATTCAGTGTCTTCAAATGTATCTGATGAAATATTTCCTTTGCAAACTCACAGAAACAATCATCAGACATCAAATTAGAATAACAACATAACAATTGAGCAGAGAGACAAAGTAACAGATGAACCAAGGGAACTCTCAAGGCTTGTCTCAGATGAATGGCATTGTCAAGGATAGCTCAGTCTCAAAATAATGGCATTTGCCAAGTCCTTCAAAGCATATGGAATGTTGCCTACTTCTAAGTCCAAGAGTTCAGATCAAGCTCAGGGTAAAGGTTCAACAGTTCATCAACATATTTTTTAGGGTTTTTGTTATTTATTAAGTATTTTAAGGTCCTAAGACCACAAACAGAACAAAATTACAAGCACACAATATATACAAGAACAAATGATATGGCTCAAGTGAGCAAATTAAAAATGACTGAAACATAAATATCTTGCATGAAATGTAAATGGCAATGAATGATAAAGGTACTTGAATTTAAATTGCATTAAGTAAATGACTTTAAAGTAAAGCAATATTAATAAGAAGTTAGTCAAATGTTAGTGAAAGATGTTTAATTATTTAAGTCATTCCTTGGAGAACATTCAACCATCCATTCACAAGTATGAAGACCTAAACCAAGACATCATCTGTGAGAAGGTATCTAACTTGGACAAATCAACAAGTATGCCACTAGCTCTCACAAATGGAAAAAAGGTAAAGTCTTCACACAATGCCATGAAGAATGGGAGACTTACAATCTCACTTACAAGAATGCTATGCCTTTTGAGACAAATTTAGCTCCATGTTAAGCAATCGTAATTGGACTTATATAGAAGTCACAACTATCTGAGGTCGGACAATAATAATATTGGTGTTAATGCATGTTAGAGACATGGTACAAAGAACCAAGCTTCTAAAACATACCACACACAAAAATAAAGTGGGAGGGACATATCTCAGTCAGGCTCATGTTGATTCGTTTGACACAAGGTCATTGATGAATCAACTAGCATTTGACTTGTAGAGAATTCATTGGTCAATCATGGGTTAGGGAAGGAGAGGGATGAAGATGAAGAGGGGAGGGGAAATGAGAACCTAAATTGATCATAAGAGGAATTTCATTTGATCAATACTATCCATTCATTTTGAGGGATGAAATGTACATTTCATCAACCCCCTAAATCCAATAATATTGATCAAATGGAAGTTCAAATCAACCATGATCAAGGCCAAACATGAAGTCAAACATCACAAAGTCAACCAAATGGCTCAAAAATATTTTTAAACAATTAAAAATAAATTAAAATGTATTTTTCAAAAGTAAAAACCTCAAATCCCTTCAAATCACCAAATAAATGGCCAAGGGATTTATCCTAGGTCAAACAAGGTCAAAGGACCTTAGACAACAAATTGAATTTTTTTGGAAAGTCATGAGTATTTAAAAATACTTAAAAACAAGTCAAAAATCATTTAATTCATAAAAATATCAAATTTAATCCAAAAAAAATGTTTTAAATTCAAAATATGGAAGAGGAAAATATTTAAATATTTTTGGTGAAACTCCCATTTTTTTGGATTAAAAATGAATTTAATATGAATTAAACAAAATAAAGGTAATTAAAATAAAATCAAAATAATAAAAATAAATGGAAAAAACAAGGACCATCAGATGTCCCTCATTAATTGAGGTGGCAGATCTGATGGTCACGCGTGTGCAATCCACCAAAGGCCAAGTCAAACGCGTTGCAGGAGTGGTAATCAAAACCAAGGGACCTGATTAGAACGTGTAATCATGATCAATGGGAAGAGAGAGTGCCAACACACCACCAGAGTTAGGGCTCCGGTCATCTTCTTCGGTGGACCTCACTGGACTGGTCCATCACCAACCTTCATGAAAATTGAAGATGCATACACTAATTTGAACAGAAAAACGCCAGGAATCCAAATCAGTCCTCAAAATTCTCCAATTCTCATTATATTGAAAGATATATGGAATTGAAAATTGAGGAGTATGAACTGAGTTGCTTCAATTTGACCTCAAAGCAACGCAATCTTGTTGCCTACATTGGTAGGTCTTTAGACAACCAAAGATTAAGCAAAATGGTGGAGAATTGGGGGAGAATCAAAGAACAAAAAAATCTAAAAATTCACCTTCGGTTTGCTTCAATTGAGCTTAATCTTCCTTCCAATTTGGCTTGGCTTACTTCTATCCACTTGCAGGAGGTGAAATGAATGATCAAAGGGCTTAGATTCTTGGAGTTTCAATCTAAAAAAAAAGTGAAATTGAAACTCGATTTCAATTGAAATCCTTAAGTTTATCCTTTCAATGGAGGTTATGGAGTTGCAGGAACAAAGCTGGGGCAGAAGGGTCCTCATTCTGAGCTCTAGGGTCATGTATTTATAGCCTACCAAATGCTTTTCACACACTTCCAATCAAATGCCAAAAGTAGCAATGTCATCATGCATGCTTGCATGGGCATATACAAGGCCCATGAAATGATGTGAATTGGTCCAAAATCAAATCCAAATGATGCTGAAGTAATAACATGGAACCATGCAATGTTCAAATGAAAATTGATCACAAATGTTTCCAAATGGGGCCATGCATTACACCCATGCACAAGTTACTCAAAAATGCTCCAAATGCCATGATCTTGGATGCTTTGGAAAGCTAACATGAAGGGGAACAACTTTTTTGTTGAAACTTTTTCCATTTGAAGCTTGGATCATGATGAATTTTAAGGTGGAATTTGGAGGAATCAAACGTAGTTGAAAATTTTCTAAGTTAAAAGTCAAATGACCATTTTTTCCACCTTGAATAACTTTTTATATGAGCCTAAAATGGAAATGGTTCCTTCATCAAAGTTGTATATCTTTCAATCCTTTTCAATTTTGGCATAAATTTGGCACCATTTGAATCTTGCATGATGGGGTTATGGATTTTAGAAGTTGAGGAAAATTGCTTGTTCAATGATGATGGCCCAAAATGACCTATAATGTTCCCTCTTGGTACATTCCCTTTCAAGTAGAATTTGACATTTCTCAAATAATAAAAGTTGTATACGACATATTCAATTTAATCGTGAAACTTTTATGGTATTCATATCACAAAAATTGAGCAAGTTATGGTTCTTGGAAGTTGACCTTCTATCTATGGCACAAACAAAATGACCTATAATCGTTCACCATAAAAAATGACTTTCTAAGAAAAATTAGATCTTAATTCTAGCATGAAAGTTGTTTGGAATGTCATAAAGAGTAACTTTGATCTTGGAATCATTTTCATATGACAAAAAGTGTAGTAGATAGGGTCTAGGGAACCCCAGATTTGACCGGTTGACTTTCTCTGGTCAACCTCTTTGAACCAACTTGCAAACTTGAAGTTCTTTTGATATTTGGGGATCATGGAGGATCATATATGCTTTATATGATGTATAGTGGAGTATACCTTGAGATATTTGACCAATTGTTGAAGAAACTTACTGAGGAAGTCACACAAGATACCTAGATGAATTAGGGCTTCAAGGCAAACAAGCTCCAAACTTTTGATGAATTCTTGATCAAATTGACAAATAAAGAACATAGGGATCCATATATGATGAGTATAACCATGTTGAACCTTTCTTTTATTGATCTCTTGCATTGAGGGTCTCAAACCCTAGATGTGAACTTGATGGGGCACAAAAGGACACACACACACTACCTACAAAAGAAACAAAGTTACACTAGATATATTTTTGGCATTTTGGTTAGTAGACAAATAAAAACAAAGTATGATATAATTAAATGTTCTTGGTGATTTCTCCTAATGCAAACCCACTGAATGAGAGGTAAGAAGGATACCATGGTGTGATCCCAAAGCCAATGCAAATGATGAGATATCATGAGGGATCTTAGGGTCAAAATTAGGGTCTTACACTTAAAAATTATATCATCAACGTATAGTTCTATCTTTTTGGGCATCATGTCATGGAAATGAGTGGTCATGGCTCTTTGGTACATTGCACCTGCATTCTTTAAGCCGAAAGGCATCACTCTATAGTAGAATGTTCCCCATGGTGTAATAATTATTATCTTTTCCATGTCCTAGGGTGCCATCTTGATCTTATTATAGTCGGAGAACCCATCCATAAAGGAGAAGACACTGAACTTAGTTGTATTGTCTACCAACATGTCAATGTGTGGCAGAGGAAAAATCATCTTTCGGACTAACTTTGTTCAAGTCTCTTTAATTAACACACATCCAAAATTTTCCATCTTTCTTTGGAACTGGTACAATGTTAGCAACCCATTGAGGATATTCAGCGGTAACAAGGAACCCAACATCAATATACTTTTGCACCTCCTCTTTAATCTTGACAACCATATCAAGGTGAGTTCTTCTCAACTTCTTCTTAACCGACAGACATTCTATCTTCAATGGTAATCGATGCTCCACAATATCAGTATCAAGACCTGGCATATCTTGATAAGACAAACAAAACACATCCGCATATTCTCTAAGAAGCTCTGACGTCCTCTTCTTAACATCTGGACAAAGTAATTCCCCAATCTTGACTTCTTTCTTGTTCTCTCTGGAACCCAAATTAATCACTTACAACGATTCTTTATGAGGTTGAATGGTCTTCTCCTCATGATTAAGCAAACGGGAAATTTCATCAGGAATCTCTTCCACATCCTCTTCCTCCATTTTGAACACAGGGAATTCAAAGTTGGAAGAGGGTATAAGGTCATTGTTTTCAATGGGTTTAATAGTTAATCTGCACGATGATTTTATGCTTGATTTTAGAATATGAACAAATATAAAAGTGATTATCATCCCTGTTTTTTTTATTACCATTTTTTCAGAAAAAGTAAAAAGAGAAAACATAATATGGATAAATGAAATAACATTTTATTAATGATGATAAAAATATGAAACAAAGCCCACATAGATTCACTTTCACCTTAGACATAGTGAAAGGATTTTTTGAAAATAATAATAAAAAAGCATATTACTTTGATAAGTGAATAACATAAGGAACATCAACAGCAATCCAATTCTGGCATATCGATCCATGTGTCACAAAGTTTGGCGCTTCTTGCTCTTCATCGTCCTCCAGGATGGAGGCAGCAGACTGGTCTTTAGAATGAATAAAGTCAACATTGTGAAACATTTCCTGAATTTGCTTCAAATCTCTTTAGGTTGTACCGGGTGAAAAACCCAAACCATCCCTGTTCTTATTCTCGGCAAGCTCAATAACTTGTCCCCGCCTAGTAGATTAACCATTCTCCACTACATGTTGGGCATTTTCAAAGATGCCATGTATTCCCCATTCTTACTAGCAACAATATCATCAACAAAAAGAGATTAAAACGATGTTCCCTCAACTTCGCCGATATCAATGTACGAAAATGAAGAGAGGTGACTCGCCAACATGGTCTGCTCGCCACCCACGATCACTAACTTCCCATTCTTCACAAACTTGCAGCTTCTGATGGAAATTCGATGTCACTTCCCAAGCCTCATGAATCCATGGACTTCCTAAGAGACAATTGTAGGTGGGATGAATATCCATCATTTGAAAAGTGATCTGAAATAAGCACAGACATATCTTCATTGGGAGATCAACCTCCCCAATTACAATCTTCTTTGAGCCATTGAAGGCCTTCACAATAATCCCACTGAATCTCATTGGAGCACCTTGATAAGAAAGCTTGGACATAGTGGTCTTAGGAAAAACATTCAAAGAAGAACTAGTGTCCACCAGCACATTGGACATGGCATCTTCCTGAAAGTTCATAGAGATATGGATAGCCAAATTATGGTTTCTCCCCTACTCAGGCAACTCTTCATCATTGAAGCTCAAATTGTTACATGCGGTAATATTGGACACAATGCCATCAAATTGATCAATCGTTACATCATGGTCCACATGGGCTTTCTCCAGGACCTTATGAAAGCCTCTCGGTGAGCTTCTGAGCTCATCAGTAAAGATAATACATATATCTTGGACGGAGTGTGTAACAACTGGTCCACCACATGAAAATCACTCTTAATTAATTTCAGCATCTCATCTTGACCAGAACTCTGATTCACAATGATGGAATGACCGATTTGCATAACAGGAGTTTTCTCTTGAGTTGGCTTCTCTATCACCACATCTTCAGTTCTCTTAGGAGTTGCAGTAGTGAATACTAGACCACTTTGGGTCACACCACTTACATCGAAAATGTTTGTAACAGACGAGAAAGCAAGAGTAGGCACCTCTCCACCTTCTTCCACCATGGTAGCACTATAATTGGAACAACTTTATTATACTCGTAAGGCGTAGGACCCACCAAACTTATAACCAACAGATAAACAATAGGCTTCTGACCATTATATGCAATCACAACTGGTTCTGGGATATTAAAACAGGGAACTATGACGTTCACCTCATGCTCATCTTCATCTCTGTCCCTTGTAATATGAATAAGATTTTGATCCAGCATTTCTTGTAAGTCTCTTTTCACCACAGTACACCCTCGGGAATTTCTGGAACAGATACGGCAAGAAGCATGATCATTCTCATAATAACTCAACTCACACAAAGTCGCGCGCATTTCGACCAATGATCTTCTGATCAGATAGACATCAAAAACTCGGTATTTTCCTGGACATCCTTCGACCATATTCACAGTTGCACCACCATGTTTGGGAAATGGATTAGCTTCTAAATTGGGACGAGAGTCTTCAAAAGACAAAATACCACTTTGCATTAACCTTCTCACCTTATCTTTCAAAGCGAAATAATTTTCAATATCATGATTGGGTACTCCTTGGTGGAATGCACAATGCTGATCAGGTTTATACCACCACGAGAGCTCTTTCGAAACAACTGGTGGAGGCCTTGTTTGTACCAAATTCTTTTGTATTAAAGTAGGGAATAATTCTTTATAGGTCATTGAAATTGGATCAAATTATACGGGCCTCTGAGCATGATTCTGTTGATTCTGTTGATTTGTACATTGTTGAAAACGTGGTTGATAACTCGGTGCTACTTGAACAACCAGAGTAGAATTAATAACTGGAGTTACTAACGCCACATGCTGATGATGTTGACTATTCCTTGGAAGTCCCCTACGTTTATGTTGCGAGATAGTGTTAGCATCATGTTCCTTCTTCTTGGGTAACCTATTCCCATACTTTCTGGAACTGTCAGATGAACCACCTTCTTTCAACTGTCCTCATGTACACCATCTTCTAATCTCAAACCCATATTTACCATCTCGGTAAAATCACTAGGCGCACTTGCAACCATCCTGTCATAATAAAATGGACTTAACGTCTTCAAGAACAGTTTTGTCATTTCATTCTCTTCCAACAGAGGACTAACATGCACAACAATATCACGCCATCTTTGCGCGTACTCCTTGAAAGTTTATTTATCCTTTTGAGACATAGCACGGAGTTGATCTCTGTCTGGTGCCATGTCGACATTATACTTGTACTGACGAACGAACGCCTCACCTAGTTCATTGAAAGTTAGGATCTGAGTGCTATCGAGTCCCATGTACCATTTTAGAGTAGCACCAGTCAAATTGTCTTAAAAGTAGTGGATCAACAATTGGTGGTTTTCAGTCTGAGTCAACATCTTACGAGCGTACATCACTAGATGACTCAAAGGACAATAGTTTCCCTTATACTTCTCGAAATATGGTACCTTGAACTTATGCAGAATCTTCACATTAGGAACTAACATAGGTCATGAGCATTCTTCCCAAACAGATATTTTCCCCTCAAAGCTTGGATCTCTTTCTGCATAGCTTGAAACCAATCTCGAAACTCGTTCATTCTTTTGTAGACACCAATAGTTTCTCTCTGGTCAACATGGAAAACAAGTTCTTCGACATAAAGAACAACATGAACCACGGTAGGTGGTGCTGACATAACAGGTTGAGCCATAGGAGCTTCAATAGCAGGTTGATACCCTTCAGGCACGAAGTTAGGAGGCATGCCCCAAGGGAAACCAGAAGGCATGTGGAGCACTGACTGGAGCCACAGAGATAGGCGTAGAGACAATTTCGGAAATCAAAGAGTATTGTATCAGTGAGACAACTTATCTTTCTCTAGACAATCCATCTTCTTCAGTTTGTTAGCTCGAGTATTGTACCAGTGAGACAACTTATCTTGATGAAGACCAAGAAAGACATAAGACCCCTAGAAAACTTACTCAAAGCAGGACCAAGATGCAACATGATGCATGATATGCAAATGCAAATGTGAATGTTATTATTATTATTTTTCAAGGAACTTTAAGATATAGATTGCAAACATCATAATAGGAATAACGCATTTCGAAGTACTGAAAATCTCATTTTATTAATAATGTAAAGGATTACAAGAAGAAATACAATTTCAATGATCATAAACGGAAAGAAACTAGATCTATGGAATCATGTCTGATGACGACCCAACTCCAAGTTGATACTTCTTGCGAAGCCTTTTGATTTCTCTATCACGAGATGGTCTACAATTCCTTTCCAAACTCCATAAGTAGGAAGATGAGTATATGAAGAACTGTTAGAGGAAAATAAATCCTCTTGGTCCCTTGATCTCTTCATAGCACGTTGCTCAAGCAATTCTATCAAGTCGTCCTTTGTCTTTAACTGCTCTTGCAATTCTATTTTCTCAAGGTGTGAGGTGTTAAATTTGTCTTCCCAATCATCCCTCTTTTGCTTCATCCTATTCAAAGCCTCTTGCAACTCCTCTATCCCTTTAATAGTGGGCGATTTGACCATTATTAAATACATAGGTCTTTCATAAGCGTATGGCATCTTGAATTCTTTTTCTCTCTTCTTCACCCAACTAGTGTATGGCTTCAAAGCTATACAATTCTTCAATCCAAACTCACTTTTTCCCTTCCTATGAACATTGTCCCAAGCACGCACCATCCTAATCTTCAATCCTTGAGTGTCTTTCCCTTCTTGGAAAAACAAACCTTCTAACAAAGTGTTATTATGTTTGTCCTTCATAGCGAACCCAAGTTGACGTCTAGCCAAAGTCGGATTGTAGTTGATTCCTCCTTGTGTACTAAGAAGAGGCACAATAGAGAACTCCCTACAACTATCAATAATCTCAATGTCATCGTAAACAGAAGAATACCAAGCTATGTCATCACTGGTGAGAGACACAAATCTTTGAGACTACCTTAGATAACCCTTATTTTCTTTGAAGATAGGAGACCGCGACAAGTGCGAAAGAAACCACTTGTATTGTAAAGGAACAAAACAGACAATAGTTTCACCTCCTTTAGAAGTAATATGATGAATGGAGAAATAAGTGTCACCGAGCAAATTTGGAACTAGATTCCTAATCAAAAAGATCCTCATAGCATTAACATCAACAAAATCATCAATGTTAGGAAACAAGACCAAACCATAGATGAATATGGAAATAATAGTTTCAAAGGCCACCATGCTATTAACATTAGCAAGAGAGAAAGCTTTCTCAATCAAAAATTTCAAAGTCAACCCTCTGATACCTCCTTTGACAGTGAGATTAGCATCTATGTCAGACTTCCTCAGGTGAATGGCTTCAGCAATAACTCGAGATTCAAGAATTCCTTCCACCCCACTAAAAGGAACTCTATCAGAAGCTGACATACCCAAAATATAACCATACTCTTCCATGATAGGAAACAACTGATAATCAGGGAAAGTGAAACATCGATAAACGGGATCATAGAGCTGAACCAAAGTACAAAAAAGACCATCCTTAACATCAGTAGATAGAACAAATAAAAGTCTTCCAAAATGGCATATGAAACCCTTAGGATCATCCATAAAAGATGCTAGATTCCTTAATTCCATGAGATTGGGACATTTGAAACTGTATTTTTGAGTGTTTCTCCTTCGAATATCCATGATTAAAACATCTGTAATGTTTGCAAAAATAGTCTCTAAGTTCCTTGAAAATTGAGAAAAAATCTTATGAATGTAATGAATGCATGATGCAACAACCACAAACAAGATCACACAAAGCACACAAGCAAGGTCAGGTTCAGAGTCACGAGCATGGAGCCAAGGTAAGAACCAACCCACAATGTATGTACTAAGGGTATAATCACGTGTAGAACAAGGTTTTACAAAGTTCCCAGAGTCATAATTCTATCTTTTGGATACTACTAGCTTAAACGACTACTCATCAACCAATAATATTCTCAAGAGGAACACGCCCGAGTGTAGTATCGAGTAACAACTAATTCAAGTCTACACCTGAATAGCCACCGCACTATGTCCTAAAAGGCTAAGACCGGTTAAGGGTTCTAAGGTCATCAACTTCTCGAGATCCCAGGTCGGAAAAAGTAATGCCAACTATAACTACTTGTGTGACATCAGTAATCTCAAAAGGGCCTTCATTGAGCGGGGGATCTCAAGTCAGCTTATTAAGGATTAACTTTATGTAAGCCAAACATGACGATACCACCCTCTTATCATAAGGACTCTCAAGTCAGGGTATAGGACTTATCTCACCACACAAAGATCACCAAGCACCATACATAACAAACAATAACAAACAACACCAAACATAATATATACACAAAAACAAAGACGGGCTTAACCCATTAGGGACTGCTCCCCAGCAGAGTTGCCACTTATCTGTAGGAGTAAAATTTTTGAGATTAGGCAATTGATTAACTTAACTCATAAAGCAAAAGTCGTCGCCGCACTTTTATTGTTTCCAAGTGAAAAGGGAAAAAGTACGAACAAAACCCGAAGAAGTTTTAAAACAAAACTAATAAAAGGAGATAAGGGTATGGGGGTTAGTTATGTAAAGGGAAGGTATTAGCACCCTAAACATCCATGGTACTCCATGGGAACATCTTTGAAAATATGTACATTTTAGTTTGAAAAGGGTGTTGTTTGCAAAAGATTGGAGATATGGGAAAAGAAATGTTTATGGTTTTTTGGTGTTTGCCAAGACCTTTTGAAGTCTCATGCCTACATACCAACAAAGTGCAATGGAGGATCAAAACCTCGTAGTTCTTAGTAAAAATAACAAAGGTGTTTGTTTTGATTCAATTTTTATTATGAAAATACATTTTGTCATTTTAAGGAGAATACTTAACTAGTCACCCACAAGGATGAGAACTTTACATTATCATGAGAAGGACTCTAACTTGGATAAGGATCAATAAGTATGCCACTAGCTCTCTTAGACAGAAAAGAATTATCATAAATACTGTGGAGATAAGAGAATTATATCTCAACTATGGAAAATGGCTCATGTCTAAACTTTGAGAAAAGTTTTAAAAGGAGAAGTGCACAAATGGCACAAAATTATTTAAGTGAGTTATGCATTTTTTTAGTCTTTTGAAATTGGTCTGAATATGCTTAAAATGGATTAGCAATTATTAGGTTTTTTTTTTTAAAATCACTTGACAAAAGTCAAGGTTTATTGAGAAAAATTATTCAAGTTAGAAAACAAGAAGGTTTTGGAAAAGAGAGAAGATTTTGAAAATTAAAGAAAGGGAGGAGAAGAAGAGACTATTCAAGATCATAAAGTAAAAGCTAGGGAGGAAATATATAACTAAGAAATAGCAGGCTTTATGACATAAGTCAAGCAAGAATTCCCTCCTTTGGATTAAGCATCAAGCAAGCTAAATAAGCAAATAATAATCCATGCATCAGATGAAACCAAAGTAACTCAACCCAATCCTCATAGAAAGTCCAAAGTCAAAGGTATCAGATGAATCTCAAGGTATCAAATCACGAATCCCAAAGAAAAGGTCAATATCCTAATTCTAAGTCCATAACTCCACAATGATGCCAAGGATAGTAACCACAAGTCCATGCGTCAGGAGAAACAAGTTTCTTTTTTAGGTTTTTTCTTTATTAATATTTTCTTTACAAGGATATGAAATAAAATTCCAAATGGACAAAGAAAAAATGACATAATCACAAATAATATGATATGGGATGTTAAACATAAAGTATAAAGTAAATGACATAAAATAAAAGAGCATAACGTAAATGATTTTGAAGTAAAAGTTAATACAAAGTAAAATGTTAGCAAATGATGTTAGTAATAAAAAATAAACCTATAAGCATGAAAACATGAAAACATGAACCTATTCACCCACAAGCATGAAAACATGAACCTATACATCATTATAAGAAGGGATTCAACTTGGATAAAATTAACAAGTATGCCACTAGCTCTCACAAATGAAAAGGGAGCAATATTTTCATACAATACCATGAGGAGTAGGAGACTTACAATCTCACTTATAAAAATGTCTTTGCTTTTGGGACAATTTTAGTGCTATGTTAAGCAATTGTAATTGGACTTATGTAGAAGTCACAACTATCTGAGGCCGGTCAATAATAATGTTTGTGTTAATACATGCTAGAGAAATGATATGTAAATTATTCTCCTAAAGCCATGCCACACACACAAAAAAAAGAATGATCAAGCACAAAGGCGAGGGGGATGGTCCATTACTTCAATCCATACTTCATAGTGTTTAGGATAAACTTATGCATCAATCAAAAGTACCTTAAATGATCCATGATCAATTAAGAGGTAGATTTGAAATGATGAAAGTTCATCAAGTACCAATCCATACATCATGAACAAGATCCATCCAATTGATCAAATGGAAAAGAAGGAGATGAAAGAAAAGATGACAAGAGAGGTCACATCCAAATTGGATTAAAAGTTTGATCAAGTCATCATCAAAATCAATCATCCATTTGGGTGGATTAGAGTTTTCACTCCATCAACACCCAAGATCCAATGAGTTTGATGAGACTTATGATCCAAACTATCATGATCCAAGGCCAAAATAAGTTCACAAAGGTCACACAAATATAAAATGCAATTAAATGAAATAAAAATGCACCAAAAGTATTTTTAAATGAATTTTAAAATAGAAATAAAATGAAACATCCATAAAATCCTTCAAAACACCAAATAAATGGTCAAGAAAATTATGGAAGGTTGAAAATAAAATAAGAAGCATATAATACTTTTTTTCAAAATTTAAAATTGCAGAAAAGTATTTTTAAACCAATTAAAACAAAGGAGAAAAGAGAAAATTCATAAAAATTAGAAAATCAGTGAAATAAAATATGGAAAAATAAAAATCAGGTGAAGAAAAATAAAAGAGAATTTTAGAAATTATTTTGGGATTTTTTGGATAAAAAATGAAATTACTATGAATGTTAAAAGAAAAAGAAATTAAAAATAATAAAATAAAAAGAATTAAAATCAGAAAAAACACGGAGTGTTGGACCACGCCTCATTAATTGACATGGCAGATCCAACACTCCTCGGATTAGGATGTACGATGGAACGCGCTACAAACAACACATGGGATCCAATTCAAAACCAATCGATCAAAACATTTTGTTTGTCCAACGTGTTTGGCCAAACTCAGACGACCTGAAACACTTCGATCATCTTCTCTAGTGAGCTCTCATCGAAGTCTTCTTGTTTGGTAAATTCAGAAAACGAGACCACCGCCATTGTGATCCTCTTCTCATCCTGAATTCAACCTTATGCTCTAAATTCATTTATCTAAATTGAGCAAAAGGAATTTCAGAGAAGTTTCAGAAACAAGCAAGCCACGAAAATTAAATTAAATGATGAACACAATCAATCAACACCAGATAAGTTAGAGGAAATCATCAGAGAGTGAAAGACTACATCGTGGTAACTTGTTTGAGTTCAAATGATACTCATAACTACCTTGTCCAAATTGTGATCAGAAGTTGATGAAGCTCGATCTGGTTAGAGAACTTCATAAGGTCTCAGAGCTTGGGAATTGTTGCAAAAGTTTCAGAGGATGCCGAATATGCTAATGGAATCACGAAATTGGATTGAAACAAGCTGAAACTCAAAACAAGATGGTTGATTTTTTCTGGAAATTTTCAAGTTGCAGCGGGGATTTCTTAGCTCTCAAAAGCTTGAAACTGAATGCAGTAGCTTCCTCTATTTATAGGGAATGTGTTTGGATCCAAATACGTGTGGAATGATGCTGAATTCGTGCAAAACGAATTTGATCAGAATGTGAGAAAAGTGTGACTTGTAACTCATCAAAACTCAGTCAAATTATGCATTTCAATGGCCAGTTAACTTTTGGAGACTTGGTTAAACATGTTTAGGTATAAAACACATGCTAATTTGGCTTGGAATTGAGATTAGTGAAGTTCAAAATTTGGGCAATGGCAATTTCTTCAGTTCTAAGTTACCATGTTCAACCCAATGGGGCATCCTACTCAGGAGGCTTTTTGATCCCATTATTTTTGCAATGTGTTGACATCATAGCAGAGATCACAATGTGCCCAGAAAGGTTGCATTTGGATGTTTGAGCACAAAGTTATGTCATGTTGAAGTTGGCATGAAAAATTGATCACATAACTTAAAAAAAATTAAGTTTCCAATGGTTGAAAATGACCTATAATGTCTCAAAGAATTCCATGGCCTTACAAGCATATTTTGACCTTGATCCTTGAAGCAAACTTGTAGAGGGAATCACAAATGACATTATGCAAAAAGGATCAGCCTTAAATGTTTAAAATTGAAGAAGTTATGATCCTTGAAAGTTGGGAAAAAGTCATTTTAAAATAGGTCAAATTTCCCTATGTCCACAAATGACCTATAATGTCTCCAAACTTTTGAGGATCCTCCTAGCATAATTGACTCTTGTCATATAAAGAGAAGTTGTAGAGTATGCTGATAAGAGTCATATTAAAAAAGAAGCATTCAAAAATGTTGATAATTGAAGGAGTTGTGATCCTTGGAACTTTGACTTCAAATGTTGACTTTTTGGTCAAACCACTTGGAACAAACTTATGTACTTGGACTTTCCTTGCATTTCAAAGCACATGGGTGATCATATGAACTCAGAATAAGGTTCCCTTAATTGCCTATTGATTAGATTGCTCAAGGCTTGAAGTTGCTTGTTGAAAAAAAGCATGGAAATAAACATATGAACCTTTGACTTTTCTTGAGAAGTAAGCAACAAAACCTTGATGTAGTCTTGATCAAAATGAGATTGAAAGTTGCTTTAGAACCTTAGAGATCATGCATTGAGATATAGACCCGTTGAAAACTAATGGTTGACTACACTTTGACTTGAGGAATCAACACAAACCCTAGCTGATGAGCCATGCTTGATGCTCTTAATGAGAAGTCTTGCCTTGCACAATAAACTTAAAGAACATGACATGTTTTTGCTATTTTAATTAGTGGTTAGATAAGAAATTACTCATATAAACACAAAGGTAAAACACCAACAACTAGGTGTTTGGTGATCCCTACAAGAAGCAAACCCAAAGATGAGAGGGGGGAAGGATCAAGATGTGACCTTGTTTGTGTGCAAGGATGCCAATGATATATGGGATCTTAGGGTTAAAAATTAGGGTATGACACTAGACTAAAGCACAACAAGTCTTCTAAAAAATGGAGTACCGAGACTCACAATCTTTAAACTTCTTGCTCAGGTTGTAGATGGCATGTTCCTTTCTACCAGTTTCATCTTTGTTGGTTCTAAGTGTTGGCAGTAATTTTGGTAAAACAAAGAGTGTTCACAAGATGTTGTATATGATGTCTTAACTTAAGATATTTGTGTACCTGCTGGAGTTTAAATGGAAAACATAATTATGCAGGATTGTTTCAGGATGTCATACACGATGTCATTGTTGGTGTAAGCCCTAGAGGCCAATACTTTTGGTACTTGTATCGAATTATTTATTAATAATAAAAGGCTTTTTCTTTATTACGTTTGTTTAATAAAGTCCCTAGAATAGCTAGTCTATTTAATGTATCAAGTATGACTTAATCATGAGATCACATTAAACATAAGGAAACTATTCTTAAAGTATCCGTAGTCGAGCTTTATTGTGAAGTGGGATAACATTAAAGCATTAAGACTATTATGTTTGTAGACTAATGATCACATCTCATGGATCATGGATAAAGAGTTATCAAGTCTTAAACATAGGTATGAATATTAGGAGTAATATTTATACCGGATTGACCTGCTATGAGAATACTATATAGAAAGTTATGCAAAGTGTCATAAGTTATTCTCATGGTGATAATGGTGTATACCACTCTTCGACCTGAAACCACTATGGACCCTAGATGTAGAGTCGAGTGCTTTATTGTTGATCAAACATTGTCCGTAACTGGATAACCATAAAGACAGTTGATGGGTACTCCACGAAGCATGCTGAGGGACATGAGTGACCTAGATGGAATTTGCCCATCCTACGTAACAGGATAAATGTCTATGGGCCCAATATTGAACTGGACAAGGATGACACGGTCTATGCCTTGTGTTCAATATAGACATAAGGGCAAAAGGGTAATTATACACATAAGTATTATCACAGAAGGAATTGTCAGATCACATGACATTTTCGTGTCTTGGGTAGCAGTGATGTGTTGCTAGATACCGCTCACTGTTTATTATGTTAAATACATGATTTAATATAATTGCCAATGCCGCGAAAACCTACAGGGTCACACACAAAGGACAGATTGATGAGAGATAGAGTAACTAAGGAACACCATAAGGTACGGTGTCCTTAAGTGAATTGTAGAACATCATAAAGGTACGGTGTACTTAAGTAGAATACGAAATATGGTAAGGTACCATGAGCTTAAGTGATTTTGGGCATATTATAAGATATGGGCCAAAATACACTTAAGTGGGCTTTTTAGCTTAAAGCCCACACAAGTGGTTCTATAAATAGAACCCTTGTGCAGAAGCATTAAATGATGGTTGCATTATTTTCGTTTTCTCTCTCTCTCACTCAAAGCCTTCATTCGTACCAGCTAGCACTGTGATTGAAGGAATCCGTTCGTGTGGACTGAGTAGAGACGTTGTCATCGTTCAACGTTCGTGATTGCTCCGTGGATCTGCATCAAAGGTTTTGATCGTCACAAGAGATCTGCACCAAAGGTTTCAATCGTCACAAGAGGTAAATATTCTATCACTGATCATGACCATTCGTAAGGATCTCTAAAGGAGAAAATTTTAATTTCCCCTGCGTTTTGGATCGCAATTCTCCTTCAGTCATGACATCTGATATTATGTACCTGCTGGAAATTATAAAAGGAATTATGCAATTATGCAGGATTGTTCCAGGATGTCAGACTGGATGTCATGACATTCTGTACACAGAACATTCTGGGTGAATGTTATGTGTTTTGTGATTGCGCATTTAATGACAATCTGTGTATGATTGAAGATCTGATTTGCAGGCGCATTCAACCATTGATTACACCCCAATTTACTTATTTTCCAAAGAGATCTAACCAGCTGTTATGAGAAGATTTAATTGGAAAATAGTTTTAGGGTTTTCAAGATGTCCAAGCCCAGCTGAAAGCTTCTATAAAAAGGGACTTGGAAAACCTGATTTTATACACAACCAATATTGAGCGAAATACTGAGAGAGAGCAAGGGTTTATGTCTTGTTTAGTCATGAGACTTGTAAGCCATTCAATTCATCCATAGATGATTGAATTGGTCTGATTTATGGGTTGTAATTTGTCACTCTAAGCTTGTAAGCAAGAGTGTGTGTCTACTTGATCAAAGCTGTTAAGCAAGATCAAGTGTGTGTCTACTTGATCAAAGCTGTTAAGCAAGATCAAGTGTGTGTACTTGATTGAAACTGTGAAGTAAAATCAAGTGTGTGTTATTGAAAAGTGTCTTCTTTTCACAAGGAATTGTTGTTTAAAATCACAGGTGTGATTGAAGGGAAGTGAGTGGGTTCTCATATCTAAGAGTGCTTAGGTAGAAATTGCACGGGTAAAGATTAGGTGAGAAAGACTGTAACTTGTTGAAGTGTACGGAGAGTCTTTGAACTGATTCTATTTAGTAGATTTCCTTCCTGGCTTGGTAGCCCCTAGATGTAGGTGAGTTGGACCGAACTGGGTTAACAATTGCTTGTGTCTCTTGCATTACTATTCTTTATGTTTATCCTGTTTGTTTTACTCAGATATTAGTGTTGTGACATTACCTTCGATATCTCATATCTGATACCAGAATTTCAATTGGTATCAGAGCACGCATCCTGCTCTAGTTCTGGGTGAGATCTAGGGACAATACTTTCTGGTATAATGGAGAGAGATGGAGGATCTGTTCACAGGCCACCAATTTTGGATGGATATAACTATGACTATTGGAAACCTCGAATGGTAGCCTTCTTAAAATCTCTGGATAACAAGGCTTGGAAGGCTGTGTTAACAGGCTGGGTACATCCTGTAATTACTAAAGAAGGAGAAGCCACAACTGATAAGAAACCTGAAGAACAATGGTCCAAGGAGGAGGATGATCTAGCCCTTGGAAACTCTAAAGCATTGAATGAAATATTCAATGGAGTAGACAAGAATATTTTCAGGTTGGTAAACAACTGTGAAGTGGCTAAATATGCTTGGGACATTATGAAGACCACTCATGAAGGCACCTCTAGAGTAAAGATGTCTAGACTACAGCTGCTCACCTCCAAGTTTGAAAATTTAAGGATGAAAGAAGATGAAAATATTCATGAATTTCATATGAGTATCCTTGAAATTGCTAATGCCTCAGAAGCCCTAGGAGAGAAGATGTCAGATGAAAAATTGGTAAGCAAAATACTCAGGTCACTCCCTAAGAGATTTGCTATGAAGGTGACTGCCATAAAAGAGTCTCAAGACATCTCCAACATGAGAGTTGATGAGCTAATTGGTTCCCTCCAAACATTTGAGATGGGATTAAATGATGGTTCTGAAAAGAAAACCAAGAGCATGGCCTTCATGTCAAACACAGAAGAGGAAAATAGTCAGGATGTTGATGAAGATTTGGCCAATGAAGTAGCAATGCTGGAAAAACAGTTCAACAAACTGTTGGAAAATATGGATGTAATATCTAAGGCTAATGTCAAGAACATCTCATCAAACATCAGTAAATCCAACAATGCTGGAAGAAGAGCAAGGTCAGATGATAAGCCCAAAGAAGGAAAAGAAGTACAATGCTATGAATGTGATGGGTATGGACACATTAGAACTGAATGTGGAACCTACCTCAAGAAGCAGAAGATGAGTCTTGCTGCCACTTGGTCTGATGAGAGTGAAACAGAAGAATCTGCAAATCTGGTAACTGCCTTGACTGGAAGATGGGGTTCCGATGAAGACTCAAGTGATGATGAAGTAACCTTTGAAGAGTTGGCCACTACCTACAGAAAGCTATGTCACAAAAGTGTAGATGTGTGTAAACAGGTTGAAAGCCAGAAGAAGGTAATAACTCAACTTGAGAATGAGAAGGTAGAACACTTGGAAACCATCTCCAAATTAAAAACAGAAGCAGTGGTTCTGAATGCCAAGCTAGATGAAAGTCAACAAGTTGAAAGCCAGAAGATAGTACAACTAGAGAATGAGAAGGCAGACCATGTGGAAACCATCTCCAAGTTAAAAACTGAACCTATGTTCTTGAGTTCTAAACTAGAAGAGATGACCAAGTATGTAAGAATGTTAAACAATGGATCTGACTCCTTAGACAAGATTCTCCAAACTGGACAAATAATAGGAGACAAATCTGGCATTGGGTATAATGGATCTAAGCCTGAGTGCAGTTACACTGGTTGCAAACCTAAAGCCAAACCTAAGTGCAGCCATAGTAAAAGCAAACCTGTGATGTCACATCATATGTCACTACATCAGAAGAGAAGACAACATAAAGGGAAACACCAAAGATGGAGATGTCATTATTGTGGGAAATTTGGTCACCTGAAGCCCTTCTGCTATAAGTTGTATGGTTATCCTAGCCCTGTTCATCATCAGACTCACTATCAACCCAGACCCAAACAGCACAGGCTTGTCAACAAGAAGCAATGGGTTCCTAAGACTAATGTTACAAGTCTAATAACTCACACTCCCCTCAGAGTCTCAGCCAAAGAAGATTGGTATTTTGATAGTGGATGCTCCAGACACATGACTGGAAACAAAGACCTGCTAATTGGCCTTCATCCTCATGCTTTAAGCTATGTAACCTTTGGTGATGGAGCAAAGGGTGAAATCAAGGAGATAGGAAAGCTTGAATGCCCTGGAGTTCCTAAACTTGACAAGGTCCTACTTGTTAAAGGCTTGACTGCAAATCTAATAAGCATCAGTCAACTATGTGACCAAGGTCTAAATGTTAACTTCACTAAAACTGAATGTCGGATTACCAACAAAGAAAGTGAATTGATCATGGAAGGAGTCAGAACCAAAGACAACTGTTACATGTAGAGCTCTCAAATTAGTTACTCCTCAAAATGTATCTCAAACAAAGAGAAAGGGATGAAGATGATTACATCTTCTAGAGGAACTCCCAAATTGAAAGTCTGTGGGAAATGTCAGACAAGGATGTCACACCAGAAACTCGGACTTAACATCACTTCCAAAGGAGAAAAGCTCATGATACCTCAAATAGATAGGAAGTTGGATCAGATGGTTGAACACGTTGCTAGTCAGATACAGTCTGAAGTTGGAAAGAGCTTTGTTGGACTTGGGCTACAAGACAAGCAGATAGAAGGGCCTATGTGTCTATATCAAAGCAAAAGTGCCAAGAACAATGTTGAGAAGATTGAGATGGAGAGTGAAAGGACACCTGCTCCTACACATTTGAAAGATGAAAATGGTGTTTATGCTGAATATATAGCAGATGGAAGTAGCTTTTCTCAACAGGGTTGGTTGAAACTACTGATGATTGCATACAATGTCACACACGATGTCATGACATTGTACTATGACAACCTGAATGCTACAACTATGTCCAAAAATCCTATTCAGCACAGTTGGACCAAGCACATTAATTTCTATCATCACTCCATTAGAAAATTTGTGGAAGACAAATTCATAGCTCTAAAGCATGAAATGCAATTAGCTTACAAATTTGCAAGGGGTTTGGATGATAATCAACTTAAATATGTAAGAGGGAAATTGGGGATTTGGATTCTTGTGAAGTTATGGCAATTAAAGTGGAGTGGAAAAGGTAATAAAAATATTGTCTGCCCACTTAAAAGAAAGAGCCACATTAATGATGAATCATTACCTAGTATTGGAACTAGTATCTATGCCATTTCCACACACTACCTAAACACAACCATTTCCATATTCATCCAACTTCTCAGAAAACCTCTGCTAGGGCAAAGAGATTTTTTTCGAAAGTTCAAAAAAATGTCTCAACATCCCTCATCCTCTGGTTCAAAACCCTTTCATCATGCAAGGACTCCCTCCATGGAGTTTCTAGATGAAGACGTGTTGGACGTTACTCCTCTTTGTGTGATACCAGGTGACACCCCAGGCCCTTCTTCCATGGCTGGAAGTAAGCAAGGTAACATTCCTGAAAAATCTCCTCATAAAGATGACATGCACTTTACTGATCGTACCATTAGGAACCTAGTTACTAGGATTCTGAATGAAGGGCATGCAGTCAAGGGTTTTTCTACTCCTCTGTCCAGAAGGGACCCCTCTCCTGAGGTGGAACCCCAAGCTGAGAAGGATGATGATTCATCTAGATCAGAGAAGGAAGTGACTGCTGAGGGATTATGTTCTCTAGGTAAAACCTTACCTAGTAAGAAACCAGCAGATGTGTCTCATGAAACTGCTGAGAATGTTATTGGCCTGGAGGAAGAAAGTTCTGAGGAAGAAGATGACACCTTGGTCCATCTTGTGAAACCAAGTGTAGCAAATAAACTGAGGACCAGAAAAGGGAAGACTGTGGCTGAAATGAGGACAGCAAGAAGAGTGAAAAAGGTTGTTGGTGTAGGACCATCCAAATCATGGATTAAAGTTGAGGTTAAGAAGAGGAAGGTCAGAGAGAGTTTTGACTATGATGATGATGTCAAAGACGATGTCCCAGACATCTCTCCTGCTAAAAGACAAACTGTCAAGAAGTCTCCAAGCAAAGCTGCAGCTGTGCACTTAGATAACATCTCTTTCCATCTTGAAGATGGTGTTGCCAAGTGGAAGTTTGTCATTCAAAGGAGGGTTGTTGTTGAAAGGGAGCTGGGAAAGGAGGCTGTAGAGGTGAAGGAAGTCATGGAATTGATTAAGGCCGTTGGACTGATGAAGACTGTGGCTGCTCTGCCCCAATGTTATGAGGGATTAGTAAAAGAGTTTATTGTGAATATCCCTGAGGATATTTCTGAAAAGAGTAACAGGGAATTTTGCAAAGTTTTTGTAAGATGTAGATGTGTGAGATTCTCCCAAACCATAATCAACAAGTTCCTAGGGAGAGGAACTGATGGAGGAGTGGATTTAGAGGCTACAGACAATGAAGTCTGTAGGACTATTACTGTTGGCCAAGTTAAGGAGTGGCCTAGTAGGAATCACCTTTCAGCTGGCAAGCTAACTGTCAAATATGCCATCTTACATAAGATTGGTTCAGCCAACTGGGTGCCTACTAATCATATCTCAACCATCTCTATTGGTCTTGGAAAAATCATTCATGCTATTGGAACCAGGGTAAAATTTGACTTTGGAAGGTTTATATTTGATCAAATTGTCAAACATGCCTCCACTAATGCAGTGAAGCTGCCCATTGCCTTTCCATCCATCATTTGTGGAATTATCTTAAGCCAGCAACCAGGAATTCTCAACACAAGTGACATTCCAAGTAGAAGAAAGTCTCCATTATCCATTCACTACAAGTTGTTTGAAGGAAGCCATGTCAATGATGTTGTCATGACATCTACAAGAAAGGAGCCTGCCTCTCAAGGTAGCTTGATTGATCAATTAAAGGAAACTTGTAAGGAGCTGGATAATGGTATTACGGTTGACAAGGCAAGGAAAGAGGTTTTGGAGGTTGTTATTGGTAGCTTAGAGAAGGAAGAGATGGAGAAGGCTGGTGAGACCAAGGATTTAGATGCCAATACCTCAAGTGAGAGGTCCAATGCTCAATCTAGTGGCAGCTCTGATTCTGAAGGTGAAGATGATGCCTCTTCCTCAGATTAAGTGGTAATGGTTCCCCCTGATATGAAGATTGTGTGTGGTGATGAAGACTGGGTTGGTTTGGCTGGTGTGTGTGTTGTTGTGAAGACTGGTTCCCCTGCTGTTTTTGGCTACTGTGGATGCTGAAGAATTTGTTTTTTTTTTTGTTTTAATGTGTGCAATTTGTGTCAGTCCTTACTGATGCCTTTATGTAATTTTTGGGCTCTCAATGAGTTCCATGGATTTCTCATTATCTCATCTGTCATAGCTATGTATGATGATGGTTTGTATCTCCTAACAATTATGTTTTAACATTTAATATGTTATGACATCTGCTGTGATATTCTCCGCTAGGCTAATTGACATTTATTTTGTCTAATTGGTCACCTTTGGTCAATTTTGACTAAAAAGGGGGAGAAGTGTTGATGTGGAAGCAATTAAATATGTGGAGCTAATATGGAGATGTATGTGCTGATGTAGTTGAACAGATGAACAACTATTATTGAAGGAGATGTGTTTGATGTAAGACAGAATGTTGTTCTGTTTACAGATGTCAAAGGGGATGCCTGATGTGGTGCACATGTGATGTTATGTGGTGCACAGGTGATGTTGAAGCAGATGTCAGAATGATATTCTGACTGTTACAGGTGTTGTGGTTACAGGTGTTGTTATTATTAAAGGAGATGTTTGTGTTGCACGGATTTAGGGGGAGAAGAAGAACCCTTGTGCATTTGTGTGTTTTACTAGTTGCCTCTATAACTAGTAATTCTGTTTGTGTTGCACAGATTGAGGGGGAGAAGAAGTACCCTTGTGCATGTGTGTATTACTAGTAGCTATAGCTAGTAATTGTGTTTGCTTCTGCTGCTACTTAAACACTGATATGATGCTTAACTGCTGATGTGTCTTTCTTGTGAACAAAATGGACAGATATATGTTTTAGCCAAAATTTGCCAAAGGGGGAGTTTGTTGGTTCTAAGTGTTGGCAGCAATTTTGGTAAAACAAAGAGTGTTCACAAGATGTTGTATGTGATGTCTTAACTTAAGATATCTGTGTACCTGCTGGAGTTTAAATGGAAAACATAATTATGTAGGATTGTTTCAGGATGTCATACACGATGTCATGACATCTGATATTATGTACCTGCTGGAAATTATAAAAGGAATTATTCAATTATGCAGGATTGTTCCAAGATGTCAGACCCGATGTCATGACATCCTGCACACAGAACATTCTGGGTGAATGTTATGTGTTTTGTGATTGCGCATTTAATGGCAATCTGTGTATGATTGAAGATCTGATTTGCATGCGCATTCAATCATTGATTACAACCCGATTTACTTATTTTCCAAAGAGATCTAACCAACTATTATGAGAAGATTTAATTGGAAAATAGTTTTAGGGTTTTCAAGATGTCCAAGCCCATCTGAAAGCTTCTATAAAAAGGGACTTGGAAAACCTGATTTTATACACAACCAATACTGAGCGAAATACTGAGAGAGAGCAAGGGTTTGTGTCTTGTTTAGTCGTGAGACTTGTAAGCCATTCAATTCATCCATAGATGATTGAATTGGTCTGATTTGTAGGTTGTAATTTGTCACTCTAAGCTTGTAAGCAAGAGTGTGTGTCTACTTGATCAAAGCTGTTAAGCAAGATCAAGTGCGTGTCTACTTGATCAAAGTTGTTAAGCAAGATCAAGTGTGTGTCTACTTGATTGAAATTATGAAGTAAAATCAAGTGTGTGTTATTGAAAAGTGTCTTCTTTTCACAAGGAATTGTTGTTTAAAATCACAGGTGTGATTGAAGGGAAGTGAGTGGGTTCTCATATCTAAGAGTGCTTAGGTAGAAATTGCACGGGTAGAGATTAGGTGAGAAAGATTGTAACTTGTTGAAGTGTACGGAGAGTCTTTGAACTGATTCTATTTAGTGGATTTTCTTCCTGGCTTGGTAGCCCCCAGATGTAGGTGAGTTGGACCGAACTGGGTTAACAATTGCTTGTGTCTCTTGCATTACTATTCTTTATCTTTATCCTGTTTGTTTTACTCAAATATTAGTGTCGTGACATTACCTTCGACATCTCATATCTGATACCAGAATTTCAATCTTGTTATCCAAGTACACAATCCATGGACTCTTCTAACACAATTAAGTTCATAGATGGACTGATGTTGACAAACAAATCTCTCATTCTAGTCATGTGTGATGAATAATCTGTCTCCATGTACCATTTGTAGTTCCTTTTGGTTGGGTGTATTAGCAAAAATAACATATGTACAAGATGTATTTTGGGCAACATGTTGAACAAGACGTTTCATCATGTGTTACAACATCTGAGTTTGTTGCTAAGAAGAGCTGTATAGCTAAAGTCCTTGCCAGAACTAGTTGAACAAGATTTATTTAACTAAAGTGCTTGACAGAACCAATTAAGCAAGAGGTTTCAAGATGCATCTAAAGTGCTTTATAGAACTAGTTAAGCACTACGCATAAGGTTTGGGTTCTGAATATCTTTAGATGTCTTTCAGAAGAGATATGGTGTTGACTTCTTCAAGATGTAGAAGTTTGATTTTGGGAAGAAGCATGTGATTTCAATATAAAATCAATTAGAACCTATTTGGATTTGTTTCAATCAAAGAAGATTTGATTGAATGTACCCTGAAGGAAGTTTTGGTTCAAGATTTACTCAATAAAGAAGATTTATATCAAGATAGTTATTTTGGATGTTCTAGCGTAACATGCGGAACACGATGTTCTAACATGTGTGCTATAACATCTAGTCTATATCAATAGACAGATGTTAAGTGTAGTTGTAGTGAAGAAGGTTCTGTTGTAACATCTGGTCTCTGTCAACAGACAATTGTTACTGCAATTGTAGTGAATAAGGGACACTTGTGGAACACGATGTTCCAACACGTGTGGAACATATTGCCCTAGTTCAACAGGCCAATGTTGTTACATTTTTGGAGAAAAAATCTGGTTAAGATTCAATCAAATTTATTGCTATATTAATACAACGCGTTTGTGTGATTTGTCTCACAGTTGTTGAAGATCAAATCAATTTAAATAGATATTGAAATTTGAATTTGACTAATATAAAATCATATCTTTTGTTGGAGATCTTTATGGAGCAAATCAATTTCAACAATATCTGCTATTAGTTTAGACGAAATTAAATCATAAATCCAAAGGATAAAAACTCAGAATTGCATTGCTATTTATAGAGACTCAAACCTCACTTTTGAGGTGTGCACGTTTTGAAGATACCTAGTGTTAGGGTTTATCTTTTGATTCTTTGTTTGTGTTATCTTTGTGCAAAACTCCAGCGTCTCCTTTCATATCTTAAGCCATAGAGTTTGGTTTGTTAGTTGTAAAGCTTTGTTCCAAGACACTAACTCTATGAGCTTGAGAACAAAGTGGTTATTACATTCCACACTAATGTCATAATAAGGACCAGTGTTGAATCTTTGTTGTACACCACTCTATATTTCAATAACTTGGCATAATTTTTGGTTTGTCTTAATTGAGTTATAAGTTCAACAATTAATAGACTTGTTATTGAGGTTGATCACTAGGGGTTAATAATTGAAGAAAGTGAGTGGGTTCTCATATATATATGGGGAAACCTAAATATAAAGTCACTAGGATTAGGGAGGGGCGTATAATATCATAGGGTTTGAAGGTTCTTATGATACTAATTATTCTAACTCGAAGTAGTGAATTTCCTTTATTGGGTAAAATGCCCCCGGACATAGGTATAGTTTCACCGAATTGGGTTACCAATTTTTTGTGTTCTCTTTATTCCTTTTCCTCTTCATCATCTTGAATAAGTTAAGATATTTTACATTGATGTCATATTGATATATCACATTGGACTAATTATCCTTACATCGTGTCCAACATATGTCCCCTCAGGAAAATAATTTCAATTGGATCAGAGCAGGCACCTTGTTATATTTGGGTGAGTTCCAGGGTTCTTATTATATTCAAGATGAAGAACTTAAAATAAGAAGGAGTTATTTATAAACCAACGATTTCTTATGGTACTAAGAATCCTCCAAAGATCGTTGACAGTTATGAAGATTGTGATGTTCAAGCAAAATGTAATTTTAAAGATAATCTCAGGCTTGTTAAGATCTTTAGTAAAGTCATAAGACAACTTGACAAGAGATTTAGGAAGAAATTCCCTACCAAGGTCAAATACGTTCAACATAAATAAAAGGACAGTGAAAGACAAAATCTTAACTTTTCCTACGTTGCAAAAGGATCCAATGTCTTAATTGCAAATATTTTGGATATATTCAAGCCGAACGCATAAGTTTTCCAAGGAGACAAAGAGGAGTCTCCAATGTCACAAATGATGAAGAAGGTGAATCTAATCAAGAAAACAACGTTATAGACATCAAAGACATAAAAGAGGTTTTGCAGAATGATAAGACATAAAATTCAAAGAAAAGGTGTACTGCTCGTATCCAGACAACAAAATGCAAAATATCAGGTAACATGTCCAAACATCTGATCAAAGATTGGTATCTTGAAAGTATCTGCATTAGACAGTTGGTAGGAGAAATAAACTTTATTGTAGCTTGTGATAGCCATAATGAGAAATAAATTTGTAAAGATGGAGATGATGGTTGCCACTGTAAAGCAGAATGTTGAAGTCCATGTTTCAGACAAAATGGAAGACGTGTTAGAAACTGGAACTAAACTAAGGTGCACAAAGCTTGAGGGATTTTACAGAGAAAGTTGTCATATGTGAATTGATCTCAATGCTGACGAAGGAAGTAGCTTTGAAGTTTGTCAACTTGAGAAGCAAACCAAGATGTCATACAAAGATAAATCAACATCTTACTCATACTTCTGATTTACCACATATGGAGTTTGTGGGACTCAAGTAAGGAGTTTTCATTGAAGGGAAGGTTGATGGTCAGGCTGGAGGTCCTCCCAACATTGAACAATCAATAGTGGTTCAGAAGAAAAAGCTAGAGAAGAATAGGGATTATGGAATTCCTTCTCATTGGTTTGAACTTTTGATTAACCAAAAACAAGATAATGTGTGTGATGAAGCTGGAACTGGTGTTACTCTTAGTGTTTAGAAGTTCAGCTACAGGCTGTATGACAAGAGTTATGTACTAGACACTGCTCTCTACAACATTCCATATGTTGTCAAATCTGATCTAGCTACTGGTGGAAATGTGATTAATGTCCTACTCATGAATGGGCCTGTGAGAAATCATCACCCCATTCACATGTTTGTTGGTGAACAAACCTAGGAAAGTAATATGGGAAATCAAGATGTTGATAAAGATGTGTCAGACATCTTGTTCGACATGTTGACATAGTCTCAAAGGAATAAGGAGAATGATGATCATATCCATGAAGATAGTGAGTCTCAAAGCCACACTTTCAGTTTCTTCCATCTGAAGCAACTAACACCTTCTTTTGTGAGTTTGTAAGCTCGCTTCTTTCACCTACTCAACACCTCTAAAAGATTTCTCGAGGATGTTCCATGCTTTCTTCGATAAGTCTACATCACCAACTTTCTCAAAGTTGTCTGGGTCAACTCATTGATGGATATAAAGAGAGTTTTATAATCTTTCTTCTTCAAGTTTTTATGTACAATATTTTGTTCATCTGTGGCATTGTCAGCAATTGGTCTCATTCTATTTTTCACAAGATCCCTAACGTCTTGATAGTAGAAGATAACATTTATCTGCTTACGCCAATTATCATAATTCGTGCCATTCAAGATGGGAAAATTTGCTGGAAATTGCCTGTTTGGATGAGAAGTCATTCTTCTATGCTTCCCAAGAATCATAATCAATGCTCTAGATACTAGATGTTGGAATCGATCTTGATAGAACAAGATTCAATCACTTTCTTGATTGATCCAAGATTATTGTTCTTCACTCTTCACTCGAGTGATTCAACCACACATAGGTTGTAAGACGATTCCCTCGCACAATAATTTAAGACGAAATAAAATTTTTAATGTAATGAGGGAGAGGATAAAATTGAGAGAAAGTATGAGTTATTGAAGTAAAAGGAGGAAAGTTTTATTGATCTTTCTATCAATATTGAGTTTCTCTCTATCTATGTTGTGTTTTTTTACAAATGCAGGGTACCTCCCTATTTATAATGAAATTACATGTACATAACACAATCTCAAACTAACTAACTAATTAACTTCAACGAGTTGTTATTCAGCTATGTCAAATACATGTTGCTTCGACTATGACTAGATCTATTCGACTCTCTGTCGAATACATGCACCTTCGTCTATTATAAGTTGTATTTGACCTTCTTTCAAATACATGCATATTCAATTATTACAAACTATATTCGACTACTACTATAACATCTACGTTTGACTTCGACTATGTTGAATCCTGCATCTTACAAACGTGCTTAATACAAAGAATTACATATTTAACAACGAGCACAAATACTAGTCTCTGATACTAGTCTCGTTTAATAAATATGGTATTTGTATCCGTCACATGCATATGCGAATATCCGTCATATGGGTATTAATGTATTTTGAGATACCTGTAGGAATTTATAAATATTCATATAGTATTATTTAAATAATACTTAAAAAAAATTATTATTACTTAATTTTTTTCCTCTTTTAAAAATATAAAAAATAATTTAAAATTTAACATATAATAAAAATAATAATAATAACAAAATAAATTACACCTCATTTTATTTCTTCTCTTATCAAATGATTATACTAGATTCAACAAAATAATAACAATTTCATATCCAACAAAATAATAATAATAATAATAATAATAATAGTAATAATTGTTTCCTATTTAATAAAATAATAATAATAATAATAATAATAATAATAATTGTTTCATATTTAATAAAATATTAATAATAATAATAATAATAATTTAAATTCAACAAATTAATATTTAAGTAATTTAAATAATTATTAATAAATACGGATACCCACAAATACTATCAAATCGATATTCATACCGGTTAATAATGGATAATTAAATACCTATTAATTTATCTTGTAGGTACCTAATAAATCATCGGACCCATACTCGACACAATTTTTTTCCGCGGATATTCACATATACGTTTTTTTTCATTCCTTATTAGTATTAGTGATGTTATTTTTTTTTTTTCAAGTAAGTAGCTGCTTTTAAGTAACTATCAAACTTTAGTTAAAAATAAATCATTTAAAAAGCCTGGTTAAAATTTCTCATCCCTTATTAGTATTAGTGGTGTTATTATTATTATTATTATTATTATTATTATTATTTTTCAAGTAAGTAGCTACGATTAAGTAGCTATCAAACTTAAGTTAAAAATAAATCATTTAAAAAGCCTTGAGTTAAATTTTCTTTACTATAATAATCATGGGCTAAATGTTAATTTTTGAAAGATTAAAACAAAAATAAAATTTCTGGTCTATTTTATGAGATTTTTTATTAGGGTTATAAGATTTTTAGTTCCCATACTTTCAATACGTATATTCCATTTTCTATTTCTTTAGAATGGACATGGATAGAAAATTTATTATGATTCAGCCTGTTCAAGTCGGTCAAAGGCATAAAAAGTGGTAGACCAACTTAAGAAGAATCAATTAAAGTCTTATCAAATAGAACAGACGATCAACTAGAACCTCCTTATAAAATCGAACATCTGATCTTAACAGTATAAGAATCACCTATCGATAAATCTGATCACATAGTTTTCCTCATTGCATGTCAGGTTATACCGAGACAGTTTCAAATACTTGTCATATATAAACTCTATCATGAGTTATTTGTAGGCATTATTTCTCTTTTACTCTCAAACTACTTCTCTACTAATTCTAGAAATGAATTTTTTATGATCGATAAAGTTTTAAATTTATTTGAAAGTATATTCCAAACAATGTAAAAAGCAAAATAAATCTAGGGTGAAAAAGCTATATTTATTTTCCTCGGGGCCATGAGGATTTTACCTCACACACATATCCTTTTTATTTGGCCTTCCAAAATAAGTAGCACTTTACAGGAATACCATAACACCAAAAAATTGTCATTTTTTCATAGTTTTGAGAAAAACTTTGATTTATACCAGATTTTTGAAACTTTTATTATATATTTATAAATAAGATTTTTTTGTTTCAATTAAATTTATGTATATTTGTACCGACAATTTTACATTTATATTGGATTTTTTATATATAAAAACCATGCCTTTTCATCGATATTTTTAAAATATTTAGTAAAATTCAAATGTTTACATGTATTTTTATTGGTATTTAAAATTTTTATATGTGTTTTACCAATATTTTTGAAATTGTTGATAAAACGGATACATGCATATTGAAAATTTTAAAAATATCACATAAAAAGTATGCAGGATACCGTATTTGTCAAAAATACCGATATATATGGCCATGATCAAATATTTAAAAACATCGGATTGTTATTTTTTATTTTTCTTTGTTATAGGTGCAATCACATCCATACAAAAATCTAGGTGAAATCTCAATCGTTCAAATTTAACACTATCATATTTTTTAAAGGGTGTGAAAAAAATTCGATACACAAGATTTTTTTTGAAATAATCGATTAAATGCCAATAAAAATAAATACTGGATTTTTACATTTGCTTACTGTATATTTTGAAAAGAAATTATATATTTTCCAAAATAAAAATGAGAGGAGCATTATTGATATTAAATTAAAATGTAGAGTGCCAGATATAAAATCAGTGGTGCCTGGTTAAATTCTCTCGGGTTAGAGGCTGCTCAAATTTCAGGCCCAACCTCCAAATAATTGGGTCATGAGACCATGTAGGCAGGCCCTAAGACAATTTAGGCCTAAAATTATAGATTTATGTTTTTATTATTTTTTCTTCAAAAATATCACACTGCACAAATTTCGGCTATTGCAAAGTAAAAGTAACATTTTGGCACAGAAAAATTGTGGTAAAATGCAATATTAAAAGTTAACCTATTTTGCATTTTTATATGTATTTCAAAATTTTCAAATGTCAAAACATGTATATATTATGCTTATTTGTGTAGCCAAACATATAAAATATAAAACATATTCTGAAAATTTTGTTATTTATAGAATGTGGTAGCTTATATGTCTGGTACCAAATTGGTAGCATTTCAAAAAGTTTAGAGTACTTTTTCTTCTTATGAATATTTTACTTACTGTTCCGATTATTGGAACGTTGATAGTAAAACTGCAATAAATTTATTTAGGAAGGAAAAACGAGATTAAGTCTAAATTATGAAAATATAATTTATTGAAGTGAAGTTACAATTTGATTTACAATGTCACATCTTTATATAGGCAATTAAAACATTCAATTTACAAACAATCGAATTTGTTTACACACTCAACACTTACATATTGTATTCAACTCTGTCGAATACCACCATGTCGAATACAACTTGCCTACTAAAATACATAATTATATCTTCTAATGCACCTTTTCATTCATGTTTTCAAGATTTCTTATCCAAATATTCGTCTTCGACTCATCAAACCTGACTTTCGCAGGGGGCTTGGTGAGTATATCAGCTAGTTGTCATTCTGAATTGCAATGCTTAAGTTCAAACTTTCCTTTATTGACTTGATCCCTAAGAAAATGATGCATTCTCTCTATGTGGTTACTTCAACCATGACTCATAGGATAATTTCTCAGGTCGTTATCTGACTTGTTGTGACAAACAAGTTCATTTTCTTTGATTCCATGATCTAGAACTCTTCAAGTAACATCTCTATTCATGATGCATACAATGCAACCACGTACTCAGCTTCACAAGATGATAAAGCCACAATGTTTTGTTTTTTTTAGTTCCAAGAGTTTGAGCACCTTCAATCATGAAATATGTAGCCTACAATACTCTTCTTCTCATCTTGATCTCCACTAAAGTCTTAGTTGGTGTAACCAAGTACTTTTGCATATGTGTTGGTATACTTCTGCCTTAGCATTAGGAGACCATGATTAATTATACCTTTTATGTATCTCAACATTATCCTGACTGCATTGAGATGACATTCTTATGGTGTCTCGATGAATTTGCTCAACAACCTGACACTTTGACAAATATTTGTTTTTGTGTTGCATAGATACCTTAAGGATCCAATGATTTGCTTGTACAATGTTGCACTTACAAACTCATCATTTGTATCCTTTCTCAATTTTGCTCTAGTCTCCACTGGTGTGACAATTGTATTATAGTTACTCATATTAAACATTTTCAAGATATCTCGAGCATACTTATTTTGGTTCAAGAACATTCATTCATTTGTGTCTTTAAACTCCATCCCTAAGAAATGCTTCAAGTTCCTTAGGTCGGACATTTTAAATTCCTGCATCAGTTTCAAGTTGATCCCTTTTATTTATGCTTCATCTGCACCTGTAATCAGCAAGTCTTACACATACAAGCATATAATGACTCGACTGAGTCTGCTTGCATTGTTGACATACACTCCATGTATTGAGACACATTTTGTGAAACCTACCTCGATCAGGAAGTTATTTACTCTCTTGTTCTAAGCCCTTGGGACTTGCTTTAAACCATATAGATCTTTTCTCAATCTGTACACCTTTTATTCCTGCCCTTTAATTTTGAATCCTGGTGGTTGAATGACATATACCTTCTCTTCTAATGGTCCATTAAGAAATGCCGATTTTACATCTAATTGATGTATCTTCCATCCTTTATATGCTACAGTCGACATAACAATTATGATGGTTACTATCCTTGCAACAGGTGCATAGACTTCATCGAAGTCGATACCAAGTTTTTGTAGGAAACCTACTGCCACTTGTCTTGCCTTATGCTTGCCAATTTCACCATTTGGTCTTAACTTCGATTTCTAGACCCACTTCACATCAATTGGCTTCTTGATTGAATTTTCTACAAGCTCACAGGTCTCGTTCTTCTCGATTTCCTTGAGTTCTTCTTGCATGGTGAAACTAGCGGAAATATACCCGAACGCATAGCACGCTCGAATATACAACAGAGTCGTCATTAAACTTTATTTATTCTTGAAGGAAAGAGAAAACATCGATAAAACCCCCGGGGGGGAGATATGTTGGGTAAGAAAGTCGGTTATGTAAGGGAAATGTATTAGTACCCCTAACATCCATGGTACTCCATTGGAACCGTTTTGATTGTTCTTGTTCAAATGAGTATTAAATCCAAAGATTACTCGTGAAAGGATAAGGGAAGATAAAGAGAAATAGATAAAGTGCCCGGTGAGGATTGGGACCCTCATGCCTACGTATCCTTATAGTGCAATAAGGAATTCAGAGCTCCGTAGTTCATGAAACTAATGGTAGGTGAAAAGAAGTTGTGATAAAGGTATGGTCTGAACCAAAGGATAGTACGGTTTAAACTCCAACAAGGGAAGACAACTGAACCCAAGAGTAAAATTGGAGTTGACCAATATGTGGGCTAGCCAGAAGCGTTCACCACTATATGGTATAGCCAAAAACAAGGAGAGTTAAGTGTTTGTGTACGAGACAAACAACTCTTGGTTCACAAGATGTAGCTCAAAGAGATAATGTATTTGACTCAAATAATGAGTATATCACACGGAGTGAATGAAGGTAGTATTATGAATGCATCATGGAGATGAATAGAATGAATGACCAAAGTCCCATAAGTGAATGGTTTGGTAACAGTGACTGGAGAGTATAGTTTGGAACCAAAGGTAAGGGTGTATTGGAATCCATAAAGGGAATGAAATTTGTACCATAGAAGGAAACATGTATGTTGGCCGAAATGAAGGAATAAAATGTTTGGGTACGAACCAAACAACTCTAGGTACAAACGTGGATTGCTGCTATATCATCCTAAAATGGTATATACGGAATTCCAAAGAAAACCGTCTTTGATTTCAAAGAAACAATACGTCATTAGGGTGAGTGATTCAATGATTGAAGATAAATCATGGATCATGAAAGATATGAGTGATGCCCTAAGGTAGAAGGAATAATTAGGATTATGCTCACCAAGGATTCGCATCCTCGTGCCGGCGTATTCTCACTGTGCAATGAGAAAATCAGAGCATTCGTAGTTCGTGGAACCACGAGAGCAAATGAGAGAGATTGATAGTGACGAAAAGTATAACTTGCACCAACATAATGGTAACAAAAGGTATTTGTCTAAGCAACGGGGACTCACAAGACAAAACTAATATCAAAGATTAATTGCAATGGAAACAAAGAGAGAGATATTTTTCTAAGTAACAGGGACTCACAAGACAAACACCACTTCAAGGATTGATTGCATTACTGTATAGTACAGGGAATAATGTATCACTTGCTAGGGAAAATCAATTTGAAATCAAATAAGAATACTATATTGGATCCATGAAGGAAACAGACTCTGAACCTAAGAGTAAACAGACGTCTTAGCCAAAAAAAGGAGGAATTAAATGTTTGGGTACGATCCAAACAACTCTTGGTTCACAAGGTGGACTGCCGCTATATTGTCCTAAAAGGATGTACATGGAGTCCAAGGAAAAGTGATATCTGATCTCAAAAGATGGTATTGATTGATGAATGAAAAAGTGAAGAAGATATGATTAATAAATAGGGTAGCTCACGGAGAATCTGAATCCCCATGCATACGTATTCGCACCGTACAATGAGAAAGTCACAACTTTCGTAGTTCAGCCTAAAGGAGAATAGCGATCCAAAACGCAGCGGAATTTAAAGTTTTCTCCTTTAGTGATCCTTACGAATGAGCATGATCAGTGATAGAATCGTTATCTCTTGTGACGATTGAAACCTTTGATGCAGATCTACGGAGCGATCACGAACGTTGAACGATGACAACGTCTCTACTCAGTCCACACGAACGGATTCCTTCAATCTCAGTGCTAGCTGCTACGAATGAAGGCTTTGAGTGAGAGAGAGAGAGAGAGAAACGAAATTGCAACTGCTCAAATGCTTCTGTACAAGGGTTCTATTTGTAGAACCACTTGTGTGGGCTATAAGCTAAAAAGCCCACTTAAGTGTATGTGGCCCATATCTTATAATATGCCAAAATCACTTAAGCACGTGGTACCTTACCATATTTCGTATTCTACTTAAGTACACCGTACCCTACGATGTTCTACAATTCACTTAAGTGCACCGTACCTTACGGTGTTCCTTAGTTACTCTATCTTTCATCAATCTGTCCTTTTGTGTGTGACCCTGTAGGTTTTCGCGGCATAATTATATTAAATCACGTATTTAACATAATAAACAATGAGCGGTATCTAGCAACACATCACTGTTACCCAAGACACGAAAATGTCATGTGATATGACAAATCCTTTTTTGATAATACTTATGTGTACAATTACCCTTTTGCCCTTATGTCTATATTGAACATAAGGCATAGACCGTGTCATCCTTGTCCAGTTCAATATTGGGCCCATAGACATTTATCCTGTTACGCGAGATGGGCAAATTCCGTCTAGGTCACTCATGTCCCTTAGCATGCTTTGTGGAGTACCCATCAACTGTCTTTATGGTCACCCAGTTACGGACAACGTTTGATCAACAATAAGGCACTCGACTCTACATCTAGGGTCCATAGTGGTTTCAAGTCGAAGGGTGACATACACCATTATCACCATGAGAATAACTTATGACACTTTGCATAACATTCTATATAGTATTCTCATAGCGGGTCAATCCAGTATAAATATTACTCTTAATATTCATACCTATGTTTAAGACTTGATAACTCTTTATCCATGATCCATGAGATGTGATCATCAGTCTATATACATAATAGTCTTAATGCTTTAATGTTATCCCACTTCACAATAAAGCTCGACTACGGATACTTTAAGAATAATGTCCTTATGTTTAATGTGATCTCATGATTAAGTCACACTTGACACATTAAACAGACTAGCTATTCTAGAGACTTTATTAAACACATAATAAAGAAAAAGCCTTTTATTATTAATAAATAATTCAATACAAGTACCAAAAGTATTGACCTCTAGGGCTTACACCAACACAACCCACTAGGGCTGACAGCAAGATGATTGAGGCAAAATAAGTGATTGATTCATAATGTAAAGTGAAGAGGACTTGGCAGTCATTGGATATAAACCACACAAAAGTCTATGAGTAAAGGTGAATACGATGAAAAACTGGGTCATGCGTCCCGTACCCAAAGATATCCATAATGAGTTAGTGGAATTCTCCACTCTCATTTATTCTTTACTACTTAAGGCTCGTGGCATGTAATTCTTATCCTAACTTTCAAGTTGCTGGAGAGGAATCCCTGCTGCTCCCTGTGATGATGAAGACCTTATCAATCATTTGATTTGAATTGCACTAAAGTCTATAAATAGAGGTGAATACAATGAGCAGTTGGGTCATGCGTCCCGTACCCAAAGATATCCAGAATGAGGATAAAAATTCTCCATTCTTATCCATTCTCTATTTCTTAAGGCTCATTCCGTACAACTTGAATCATGATTGATAAGTTGTTGATGGAGTCCTTTGTTTGTTGCTGCTTTGTGAAGGGAGAGAGTTGACAATCATATGATTTGAATTGTGCTAAAGTCTATGAATAGAGGTGAATACGATGAGCAACTGGATCATGCATCCCGTACCCAAAGATATTCAGAATGGGTTAATAGAATTCCCCACTCTCATTCATTCTCTATTGCTTAAGGCTCATACAACACAATTTTAATCTTGAATGACAAGCTCTTGAAGAACCACCTTTGGCATGCCTTATATGATCCATTGCTTGATATGACTGGGATGCCTTGATTGAGAGTCCGGACTTAAGGCCTAAATATCCATAACTTACAGAAAGAGTCTTATTAAATGATCAAGGGTCTTTTGATCACTTGAATAGACTGTGGGATTATACAAGATCAAAGGATTTAGTTAATCAAAATTGCTTTTAATCAACTTGAATCGAGGGTTTGAATTAGCTTGAAAATGACTAGTTAAGACTATTATTCACAAACTATTCCTAAGGGAGCATGCATATTAGTCAGAAACTTTGATTAAAATTATCTAATATCCTAAGTCAAAAATTATTCTTAAAGGAGCATGCATTTATATGGCTAAAATAGCAAAACAAACCCCGTAAGGAATAAAATGGTCATTCCACAAATGAATGGATATTGAATCAATTTCTACTCATGAAAACCCTAACTAAAATCAATTATATCTAACTATCCTAATATTCTAACATTCTAGAAAATTATTTAATTATCTAATTTTCTAAAACTAATAAAAAATTAGTGAATTAACATTCTAAAAAATCTACTACTAATTAATTTCCAATATTTCTAAAATTCTAATCAAATCTTAAAAGTCTAATTGAACTAATGACACCTAATCCTAATTAAATTCTAATAACTATCTTAATCTTAAAATCTAATAAACCTAATTAGACTAATCATAATCTAATTGATCACTAATAACAAAAAAAAGAAGAAAACAAAGGTTAAAAAAGAAAAGAATGGGCCTGGTCCAGTGGGGGTGCAAGATGCAGATCCGAGCTATTATGCACTGGCCTCAAAGCAGAGCCCCATTCGCTATTGTGCACATGAGTACAGGGGTACGGGAAGCAATATGCAGGTGTGGATTGGAAAGGCTTGGGCCTTAAGCCCAAGATACATATGGGTAAACCTGATCCAAGCATCAAAAGAAAGCTTCACAAATTTCACCGTCTCTGCTACTATACGTACGTAAATAAGGGGAAACGATGTCAAAATCGAATCAAAGAAACTCACCGGATTGAAGCCCCGATTGCGAACATGTATACATCTTCTTCTTAATTCTGAATTGCTTCCCGTCCTCTTCCTCTATAATGGATCGTATGTGTGACTTTGATTGTGTGTGTTTGATGCTTGTGTGAATTCGCGATGAAGAATCGATTATAGAGGAACTTCTGTTACGATCTTGTTCTTTGGTTCTGCAATTTTTTTGCTGAGTTATGAGGAATAAAGAAATGGCTTTCATGCCAAAAATGGATCTATCCCAATGATACGTGATAATGTTGTATTTATAGCACTTAAAATTATATTTTGAAATTTAAATGAAACTCACCTGAAATGCATTGGTTAGTTACAAATGAAAAAATCAGTTAGAAAATGAAACTGTTAGTTTTGAAATGAAGAGGGAAGAGAAAAAAAAGTTATGTTTATTTGTGATGAATTGAAACTGTATAGTCATGTTAGTGAAGTGAAGTGAATTAGTATATGTATAAGTTGATCTGTTATGGAATTTGCAGACTGAGTTTTTCTCTTGTAACAAAATAATGCAGGTGGTTTTGACTCTGTTACAATTATTATACAGGGCTGTAATTATTTCCATTGGGAAAAATGCAAGGGAAACTCATGCTATTATGCAAGTGGCTTCAATGTGATTTGTGTTGCAAGACAAAACAGAGTTGTAACTGGCTTCTGTTATACACTATTGTGCAGGGGATCATTTGGACTTGTGAGATTGGATTATGTTATGCTTAAATTTTGCAGCAGCTGGCTTGACTTGTATTGATTGTATTAATGGTTGAAATTTGAATTAGGAATATTGTATTTTGAAGTTGGCTTTGTATGGTGATGTTGTAATTTGATTGAAGATGTGAATTGAAATTAATGTTTGAATGGAATATATTTGTGTTTGGTTTCATGATTGTGGTCAAATGCTATGGAATTTGAAATCTAACTTGGATTATTTAGAATTTGTCTTCTGTATGGAAATGGTAAACTTGAATTTGGATTAATGGTTATGTGATGGTTAATGAACATGCATTGACATGGACATGGTTGTATTAAAAAAATGGTTGGAAAATGGTTTAAAATGTAAAAAAAAATGAACATGGTTCAAAGTGGTTTAAACTGAAATGAAAATGTGAAAATGAACATGGTTCAAAGTGGTTTAAACTGAAATGAAAATGTGAAAATGAACATGGTCAAAAATGGATCATGGATCATCTAAAAAAGAACCTCAAGCCAAGTGAGAAGTCAACTCAAGTAATACAATAATGCCATGAACCCTAACTAGGGTTTCCACTTCCTCCAAGCAAGCCATAGGGTTCACAAACCTCAAAGTCGAGAACTAGGGTTTTGATGAACTTTAGATCAAAAAGTCAACCCAATAAAGCACCTGAATACCAACTATACCTGATTAGGGTTTCAAACAAAGCATAAAGCTCCACAAGTAACATCTCAAACCATGGGCCCACAATTAGGATTCATAGGTCAAGTCAATGCACAAAAGGTCAAACATAAGATCTCATAAGATCAAGAATTAGGGTTGGGATGCCCCCATGAATATCATGTTGTAGAATCCATGAATCAAGGTCCCAAAGGATATCAAGAAAATTAGGGTTTCATTCTACATGATGAGAAAAACTACAATCTTAAAGTAAAGCTTTGGTCTTTATCAACCATAAACCTTGAGTCGATGATGTCTGTTAGCAAATGTTAATCATGAATGAAGGATGCACATGAATGAGGCATGAATGAGTATAGATGAACCTGAAGTCATGGGCCAGATGAAAAGAAAAAGGGGAGGGAAAATTTTGGGGTATGACACCTGGCTGCCAACCAATTTGAGTCATTCATAGCTTGGTCCAGATCAATTGGTTATGATTCAACCATCATCATACTTCTTCTATGAAGTCACCATCTGCATCGATTTCTTGATCTACAAATCTCTCATATCTGACTATCCTTATCGACTCAGTTCTCATTCTAGTGGATCTTCTAACATTCTTCTCAGTTGGTTCTTCATTTCTACTGGTTGAGTCTTCATTTTGTTGATCTTCTTCAAGCACAATTTCAATTGTATCTTGCTCATGTCGAATTGACCCTTGAGTCTAATTTCACTCTTTTCTTCTGTCCACTAGAACATCCTTGATGATCACTAGTTTATCATCATTTGGTGAATACAACTTGTATGCATCAGTCGAATGTTAACCTATGAGTACCATGGTCTGACTTCGATCATCTAGCTTCTTCCTCGATTGTTCAGGTACATCCCTGAAACACATTGATCCAAATACTCTAAGATGACTAACATTTGACTTCAGTCCCGTCCAAGCCTCATAAGGTGTCTTCTCGAAAATCTTCTTGGTTAGACATCTGTTTAAAATGTATATCATTGTCGAAGTTGCTTCACCCCAAAATCTGTATGGCATTTTTTTAGCTTTCAACATACTCCTGGTCATGTTCAATATACTTTTATTTCTCTTCTTAGTTATACCATTATGTTAAGGTGTATAGGGTGCAATGACCTAATCCTATATACCTTCCTCAATTCAAAATCTTGTAAATTTAATAGATGTGTATTCGCCTCCGCCATTAGTTCACAGTTTCTTTAACTTGCATTCACTTTGTTTCTCGACACAAAACTTAAACTTCTTGAACTCTATGAATACATCATTTTTTTTCCAATAAGATAAATACACATATAACTTGTGAATTCACCAATGAAGGTTATGAAATAACAATCACCTCCATTCGATCTTACCTCAAAAGGTCCACAGACATCAGAGTGAACAAGCTTCATCTTTTCTCTCAACTTGTTGGATAAGTCATGTTTGAATGCTTTCCTAACATGCTTTGCTTTACAGCATTCCTAACACATCTGACTTAGTTCCTTCACTTGAGGTAATCCATACACCATCTTATTCTGGTTAAGCATACATAAACCTATAAAGTTTAGGTGTCCATACTTGTGATGCCATAGCCAATTCTTGTCTTCAATAGCAGTTAAATCAAGACATTGATGATCAATCATGTTGATATATACTTTAAAGGTTTTGTTATCTGATAATGGTTATTTAAGGGTCATTATTCCTTCACTATTATACACCTTTATCATACTTTCTTTCAACTTCGTGTTATACCCTTTGGCAAGTAATTGACTTATGCTTATTAATTACTTGTCATCAAAGGTACATACAATATGCCAGTAGTATCGGCTCCCTTACAATCTTTTCTCTATACATCTGTGTTTCCTTTTCCACTTAATGTGACATGCCTACCATATGCAAACTTAATCACTTTCTTGACTGATTCATCTAACTTGGTGAACCAGTTCTTATTACCAGTCATGTGGTTACTGCATCCTGAATCCGGGTACCACATATTAATTTATTCATCATTCAACTGAATATTTTCCACGAGTAGAATATCATCAAAGTCACTTCCTCATGTGCATATTTCAGTTCATCATTATCTTTTTTCTCATGATTCCTTCTTTCTTCGATAATCTCGAGCATAATGAAAATATCCTTGACAGTTGTAACACTGCACCTCCTTCATGTCAACTTTCTTCCCCGAATACTTGTTGCCCTTGACTTTCTTGGTTAAATCAGAGTGATTATATGAATTCTTGCTTAACTTCTCATCATTTACAAATAATATTTCTTTGCTTCGCCTTTTATTTTCCTAACTTCTTAATGGATCTTGCTTGTAACAAATGTTTAACCACATTTTCCCTTTCTGAGTTCCTATGCTTCAGCCTCATCTCATGACCCTCTAATGAAACTTGAAGTTTTTATAACTTTATCTCAGCTAGGTTCTTGGACTCTTCAATAGACACTACAATGTAATCAAAATTTACAGTCAGAGATCTCAAGACTTTCTCAATCTTCTGTAGATCATTGATTGATTCACCGCTCACCTTTATCTGGTTTTCAAGTAACATTAATCTTGAGAGAAATCAGCAACTGATTCATCTTCTTTCATATTTGTCATCTCAAACTGCTTTCTCGGTGTTTGCAACTTCACCCTCTTTAGTTTTTCATCTCCTTCATACAAGTTCTTTAATTTGTCCTACACTCATTTGGAAGTTTCTTCTTCAATGATCTTCTCAAACACGTTAGGATCCACACATTGATGAATTAAGAAAATAGTTTTTCCCTATTCATTCCTTTGTTCCTTGTGCATAACCTTCTGAACATGATTCACATTTGCTTCCAATGTGGGTACCCCATCATCCACGATTTCATCCATATTTAAAAATCTGAAGATGACCTTCATTTGTGCAACCCACCTCTCGTAGTTCTCCCCTTTGAACACCGGTATATTCGCATGAAATTGTGTTGATGTTGTATATCCGTTTTCCATTACAAATTCTCTTTGAATCATAATCGGACTCGTGATACCAATTTGTTGGAACAAATTAGGATTTTCAAGAAAAGTGAAGAAGAAGAAGAAGAAAAAGAAGAAGAGATTAAGATAGAGAAACTATATTTTGAAAAAGGAATTTATTAAAGTGAATTTGTTGTACATTTTGATTTAAAATGTCACATGTATATATAGACAACCAAAACATAAATTTTATGAACAGCAGTATTTGACTCTGTCAAATACTTGCTTACACACTTTGACACTTACATGATGTATTCGACTTTGTCGAATACCACCATGTCAAATACAACTTACCTAATAAAACATTGAAATTACATTTTCTAACCAAAAGCAATCTACCTCGTACCCCGCACTTTTGCCTCCCACCCCTCCAAAAATGTTTTAATCCAATTTTGCTTTTTATAATTTAAAAGTTTGTTTGTATTTTTTATTATAAGTAGAAGAAATAGTTAGACTGGTTACTAAATGTCTGGAATTAAAGGAAAAAAATAAATTTAATAGAGAAAAATTTAGCATAGAAAGACATCTTCATTTTTAGATAAACCAAATGTTTAGAATATAAAATTTCCTCATTTTTGACTGATTGGAATATTCATTGTCGTACCCCAAATTTTGACCACCATCTTTTTATTTTTTTGCTAGAGTCCCATACAAGTCATCTGGTCGACCCCCAATGACCTAAAAAGTCAAAGAGAGACCATTTTTACTTTTAGGAGTCTTTGATCCCATCATAATTAATTGCATTTTTAGCACTTTTTTAGAACAAGTCATTACTATTAATTTGTATTATTAACTTTGGTTAAAGATTATTATCTTATTAGTAAGAAACAGTGTTCATTAGGCTTAGATAAGAAATTTGCTAATTTTATTTAATTAAATAACCAAGATATTATAGTTAAATTGTATTATTAATTGAATTAATTAGGAAATAATTAATTTATATTTCTATTAACTATGATTAGATTAATATTTTATTAGTCAAAATTTATTTTAAAATTATTAAATTAGTGGTATTATTAAGATTAGCCGTGTTAGGTCAAATAATAGGTTTTTAGGCTTATTATAAGATTATTGTTAAAATGGTTATTTTATGAGTCTGGTCAAAATGTTGACCAAATTAAGTCAAGTCCAGGCCCATCACCAAATCGGGTCAAGCTAATGACCCAGGTCTATCCCCAATTCAACCCATCCTTAGAAACCCTAAACACGTTAATAGAGTATCAGAAATGGATCAAAACTTTCAAATTCGAAAATCAATCAAAACTTTCCATATTCATTCACAGATACACTACACAATACAATTTATAAAGTAGGTTAGACCAGATACAATCAGATCTAAAAACCTTAAAAATATCTAAATCTAATCAAATCAAATTACAATCGATCATACAATATAATCTATATAATTAAAGTTAAAAACCATAATTTAATCTATATAAACCTAAGTCTAAATCAGAATCAAAGACGAAAAAAAAACCCTAAGCATAATATTGCTTATACAATTCCCAACCTCCACTTAAAGCTCAAATCTAACAGTGATTAGGGTTTCACATTGAAACCCTAATTCCTTCGAGCTCGACCACAACACAACACCATTAGTACCTCACACAGAAGAAATAAGAAGTGGTCAGAAGAAGAAGAAAGGATCATAAGGAGTACAAACGAAAACGAAAGAGATTGAATCGAATTATTACCTTACTCGAGAAAGTCTTGTCTCCGAGGGTTAGTACCTTTAAAACCTTTCCTTGATCATTGTCGAATGTTTATGTTTGATGTTTGATATTAATGTTTGGTTTGTATTGTTAAATAGGGTTAGGGTTTGGAATAAAAGGATTATGGGTTTGTGATTTTTGCTGTTTGATTTGTTTGTTTTGATGGTTGATTAAGGTTGGGGGGATCGAGATCTACAATTTGATGTGTGTTTGAGTTAATTATGGGTAGTATTAGGTTTAATCTGGGTTAGGCTTGGGTTTGGCTGAAGGAAGAAGATGAATAATCATCTTCTTCAGGGTTAGGATTCCTCGCTTTAGGGTTAGGGTTCGTCATAACCCAGTTAGGGTTCATCTGGGTATGATGTTTAGGGTTAAGGTTCTTGAGAATAGGGTTAGGGTTCTTAGACTTAAAGGGTTTTTTGGTAGGTGTTCATCATTTGTATGAACACCAGTTGAATGTTTGAAGGTTTTGATTGAATATCAACCGAAAACCTGGATAAGACGGTGGTTTATATAGTGGCTACTGGGTGTTGGGTAGTCGGAGTTGGGAGGTTGAAAGGGAGAGGAAGAGAGAATGTAGAGAGAGGGAAAGATAATAGAGAGCAAGAAGGATCATAAATGATCCATTTCTGAAGGGGGTTGGGGTCTTATACCCCCTCCCTCAGTGTCCATGTCACTAATACGTGGCCCCCTGATGGCCACACGATTGGTTGACTCTGACTCACTTTAATACACACACTTTCACCTTGTGCCCCTATTGATTTTGCATCACAACCATTTGTTATGTATTCATTGATCAGTAATCTAAACTAAGAGCCATGCTCTCGTACAATAAGATCCTTTTGATCTTGATCAAGAGGTCTAGAGAGAGTCAACCGTTGACTCTCTCCCTCCATGGACCTCCCTCAAACGTCGGCCTCAAGAAGCTAATGGGCTTCCTTTCTTTCTTTTTACACCCCCAACCAAATCCCATTACTAGCATAAGTTAATCCTACACCCCCTCGGAATTTTTTTTATATATTAATTGTTTTCCATTTTATTTAATGAGTATAATTATTATTTAGGGTTAGAGATTAATATAATAATTAGATTTAATAATTTGATGATTAATTAGTTTATTAACATAATAAAAAAATACCAAAAAAATATGATTAAGTATTTAATTAGGTTTTAATTAGGATATAGCTAAAGATAATTTTATGATAATATTAGGATATAACTAGGATAATCAAGTTAAATTAGGCATAATTAGTTAGAAATAATAATTAGGCTATTTTAATTATTCTGTTATGATTAACATAATAAAAATGATTAGTTAGCTAATATTATATTAGGATTAATAGTTTAATTATAATTAGAAATAATTTATTAATAATTAAATTAGCATAATTCTCTTAAATAAAAAAAAGGAAAATATATAATTAGTTAGTTAATAATTAGGATAATTGTAGGCCAATTGACATTAAGATTAGGATAATGCTAGGGTTTTATTTAGTATAAAATAGTTAGTTTGGTTAAGATTAGAATTAATTTAATTAAAAATATGACGGTAATCTTTTCTTTTCTTTTATTTCATTCCATTATTCTATTACATATATAATATTTAATTTAATTTCTAAACCAAAATAATCATGACATTTTGCAATCAACAAATCAACTAAAATCAACATTCACACATCAAAACCTTAAGTCTTCTGCCTTTGTGCATTGATGCATTTTCAAATCAAAACATTTCTCCGTTCCGATGCGTTGAGAACTTTCATCATCTAAAAATAACAAACAAACATTTTCTAGACGAACTATGGTGTTCTGATCCTTCAATAAACTTGAAGGTACGTAGGCATAGAGTTGTAACACTCTAGCGAGTACAATAATAAAAAACATTTTCTTTGTCCCTGTTTTATTCAACATTTTCTTGTAATAAAAAAATAATTCTTTGTCAATAAGTAACTACACAAGAGTAAGTATATAAGCAAACATCCTCAGGAAACCCTAGTAACCCTAGAATTAGAGGAGGATCCCATTGAGTACAATGGACGTAAGAGTGCATAATACCTTCCTTTTGTTTAACCGACTCCTGGACCCTAGTGTCTCACCTTAAATTTAAATTTTTATCATTATTTTCCTATTCCTTATGAACGAATACAAGATGATGGTGACTCTGTAATTTTTCCAACCGTGACAGCTGGCGACTCTGTTGGGGAATGAACAACTTTCCCTAAAGAGAGTCCATCCTAACCTCTAGTTTTAGGGTTTTGTGTGTTTCTTTATTTGTTTGCTTTTATTTATTCTTGTTTCTTTATTATTTATTTATTTTCTTTTTCCATTTTATTTTTGTTTCTTCCTGTTTTATCTTTATTTTATATATATGCATGCATGCCATTGGTTGGGATTCTCATATGCGTGAAGCTAAAACCCAAGCTTGAGTAAAAATATAAGTTAAAAAGTAGAACTAGTGCTAAACGATGAGATGTCACATCTCAAATGGGCATGAAAGCCACACTCAGAATAGATCCCCCAAAGGTATTTTCATAGTAGGGCTAGCCCCTCATTATGTTGATGATTTGGATGTGATTCATGACTCTGGGAACCATTATCTAGAACCCATTCCACTCATGGTGACCTTATTTTATCAACCCCCAAAGGTTGTTACTAAGGTCTTGCCTAGATGATACTTATCCCAAAGAATTAGCGTAGGAAGACTTGCTCTTTCTCATGGTAAAACCAGGGTATAATCCATGACTCTAGAGCTATTATCCTAAAAATCTAGATCCCACAAGTGAGGGGATAGGGTAGTCTAAACCCATAGCTAGCCTATTATAATAAGACTCCCTTAACTAGGTCATGCTTGCATATTACCCTTACCTGTCCTTAAAACCTCAAAACATTCATATCATCATTATCATTAAAATCATTTTTTTTGCACTCAATCATCATAAGAATCTTAATCATTCATTGCCAAGCACTCTAAGTAAGATGAAATTCGGTAAAAGGAAAACCTTCCAGATTAAGGTAAGGGAATCCAAAATAAATAACCTGAAGACCTATGCCATGAGGCAAAAGGTACATATAATAAAGTTACCATTTGCTCTAGATAGCCCAGTTGAACCAAGAGCTCTTATTCTAGTTATGATCTCCATGGAAGAGAGGAATACTCTCAACACCATTATCCTTTAGCTAAGGAAAGAAAATGAGGAATTGGAAGAGAAGTTTTACAGAACTACATGTGAGAAAAATTAGTTGAACAGAGACCTTAATCAAGCATTAGAACAACTCAAGAGGAGCGAGGAAATGACTAGAGTGGAAGAGGATAAAAAAGAGCAAGATTATGTTGACCTTAGGATTATTAGCTCGAGCCTTAAAACATATAAAGATGAATTGGACAGAGCCTGGTGCTAAAGGGATGAATGGAATGATATTCGAATGAATTTAACCAAGACCCGAAAAGATGTTAAAGAAGGATATGAAGCTCGTTCCCAAGCTTTAGAAGATGAAGTCAAAAGTCTAGTCAGTGCTCTCCGTAAAGCCAGGAGTCGAGCTATGGATTCACTATTGCAAAGAAGAGTTGTTAAAGGATTACTTACTAGACGTCATTCTGAATGGAGGAGAGCCTATGAGGAGGTGGTAGATCTTAAAAGACAGATGAATCTCATTTAATAAGCTTATGATGATATGAGAGAATAGGGGCACTTACGTAGAGGGGCATAATCATGCTTATGATTATTATGAGATGAGATGAATCTCATTGAAGAAGCTTATGATCTTCAATGATAGATAAATCTCATTGAAGAAGCTTATGATCTTAAAAGACAAATGAATCTCATTGAAGAAGCTTAAGATTCATCTTTGATATCCAAGGGACCAAAGCTAATATCACTTCACCAAAAATAAATGCCCTTCATCCTGAAGTGTTTATCCCGATTTTTGTTCAGAGGGGGGCATCTCGTCTTGTACAAACACCGGTTCCATAAGACAACTGCGTAGACCTAAGCCAAGAATATGAGTATGGTTTAAGAGAGTAGTCCAGTTGCTCACCCTGCCGCCATTATTGGGGATTCAATGGTTGATGACAAATATAAGATCCTGGAAGAAAGCTTGAAGGTTATTGAAGGTTTCAATGTCTTCGGAGTCTATGCTATGGAGATGTACTTAGTACTTTACGTGGCTATACCTCCTAAGTTTAAATCCCCTGAGTTTGAGAAGTACAAGGGTGTCATCTACCCTAAGAACCATCTCCGAATGTTTGTTAGAAAAATGGCTGCCTACGCATTTAATGAGAAATTAATCATGCACAGTTTCCAAGACAGTCTAAGTGGGACATCCTTAGAATGGTATATGCAGTTGGAGAGAACCCATGTCAAGACTTGGGAATACCTGGCTAATGATTTCCTGAGGAAATACAAGTATAACTTGGACATGGCTCCCAATCGCATGCAATTACAAAATTTTTCACAGAAGGGCAACAAATCGTTCAAGGATTACGCTCAGAGATTGAGGCAACTAGCCTCTCGTGTACAACCTCCATGTTGGAAAGTGAATTAGCTGATATGTTCATAGGCACCTTACAAGGCCCATATTATAAAAATATGATAGGATAAGTATCAATAGGTTTTGTTGACCTAGTGATAATTGGGGAAAGAATCAAGAATGGGTTAAAGAGTGGTAAGATCGGAAAATCATCTTCTAGTTAACATAATAATAATAAGAGGTACTCTAACAATACTAACTCAAATAAAGGATATACCAATGTTGTTACTATTGATGGGTATTCTTAGATTTCTTATAATCCTTATGTGGCTACAATAAATCCTAATTAGTACCCATAACAGGCATACTTTAGGCCTCAAAAGCTACAACCTAGGGCACTGCCTCCATAGAATCAACAACATAATGGGTATCCCCGAAGGGATCATCAGAGGCCTAGGAAGGACTTTGACCCTATACCAATGACGTATACTCAGATCCTACCTTACTTATTGCAAAGAGGGTTGGTGGATACTAGACTTATTACGCCCCCACCAACACATTCTCCTCGTGGATATGATCCTAACACTAGATGTGACTTCCATGTTGGTTCACCAGGGCATACTACCGAGAATTTCTTGGCTCTCAAATTCAAGGTACAAGACTTTCTCAATCAAAAGATTACTTCTTTCATTGCCGAAAATCCAAACGTTAAGAATAATCCGATGTCAGGGCACGATGGCCCAACTATCGATGCCATTGAAGAATTAGAAGACAACATCCTAATCCAGAGGGTGGACAAAATAATAACCCCTTTGTCTAGGATACATGAAAAATTTATTAACTTTGAGTTTTTCGAAAGGCTACATGCTGATTGCAAAGTTTGTCTACTAATTCCAGAAAAGTGCGAGAAAATGAAAAAGTGCCTTCAATAGATGATGAGCCAAGGTTTGATTCAAATTGGATACTCAAGGAATATAGAAGACTTTTATCCATATAATATCAGGGGCGTATACCTTTTAAGGTCCCTTATCAAAGGAGGGAAACTTCGACATCGTTCCAAATACCTATTCCAATGACTTCCCATACGCCAATTCAGACACCAACTCCAACACCATTTCAAATCCCAGTTCAGATACCAGCAAAGTCAGAAGACCCTGTTGTCTTCCATGTTACTATGCTATTTCCATATGAAAGTACTAAGTAAGTACCATGGAATTATAACACTACAACATATGTGAGAGATAAGCCTCTAGTACTTGAACCAACAACTACTAACATAACTGGTATTGGAGGTATAACTTGGAATGGAAAAGTGTTTTCTCCTGAACAACTACCAAAGAAGAATACTCCAGAAAGTTAAAAAGGAAAAGAAGTTGTAGGCTCAGGAGAAAGACCTTCCAAGAAGGGCGTGTCCCAAGAAGAAGTTGGAGAACTCTTAAGGCGTATCAAAAAGAGCGACTATAAGGTGGTGGACCAGTTAAGCCAAACTCCTTCTAAAATATCTATAATGTCTCTTTTGCTAAGTTCTTAGGCTCATAGAGGAGCTTTGTAGAAGATATTGAATGAGGCTCATGTCACCCAGGATATAACAGTAAAGCAGTTTGACGAAGTAGCAGCTAACATCATTTCCAGCAGTTGCTTGAGGTTTAGCAATGAAGAATTACCACCAGAAGGATAGTCCCACAATAAGGCCTTACATATATCAGTCAAATGTAAGGATATCCTCCTTTCAAGGGTATTAGTGGATACAGTCTCATCCCTGAATATCCTGCCTAAAAACACTCTCGGGAAGCTGAATACTGTGGGAACTTCCATGAAAGCTAGCACGTTGGTGGTCAGAGATTTTGAGGGCTCGAAGAGAATGATAATTGGAGTAGCCGACCTACCAATAATGGTGAGGTCATAAACATTTTTTATTACCTTCCAAGTGATGGACATTAACTTATCTTACAGTTGTCTTCTAGGACGACCTTGGATTCATGTTGTTGGAGTCGTCACCTCCACTCTTTACCAAAGGTTGAAATTCATAGTAGATGACAAACTGATAATGGTTAAAGGAGAGGAAGACATGTTTTTTAGTAACCTCTCATTATTCAGATACATAGAAGAATATGGAGAAACACTGGAAATACCTTTCCAAGCTTTGGAGATTGCAGCGGTTAGTTGATGATGCTTGATCTGGCTATATATAAAATATAGTCTGTCGGGTACTTGATTGCAAGTGCACAGTCCAGTCGCTTTAGTTTTAAAAGATATCGATCCCACAGGGACCTATGGTCAAACTAGTGTTACTAACGTTACTATGTTTAGCTAAGGGAATGATTAGTAGAAGTTCGGGTGCAGAATATTAAATCTAGGGGAAAATTTAGTTTTAAGAAATAATTGATGGAAGGAATCAGTATGCAACGCATTAATTGTCAGGGATTCGATAAGTCACGGTGAATAGTTCAAATGCCAAATATCTCTCAGTAGAAAATATCTATTTAAAAAGCTTTATCTCACACTCTCGTGATTGTTGATTCGGCCTATAGCTTTAAGTCAGACTGTACGCTCTCACTGTCCCATTTGAAGTTAAAATTACTTTTTGAAAATAAATAAGTTCTAATTTCTTTTAAAGTGCTCTCGCTGTTTTTAAACTCAATGCCTAATTTTTACTATCCAGCTCGAGCCTCACGCTCCCGCGATTGTTGGTTCTCACCTTAGTTAATTTCCCACTCTCGTGGCAAAATCGTATTAAATAGCTTCTCACGTTTTTGTGAAAAAGTTAATTAAATTTAAATTAAAAACCTCAGCGTAAAAGATTGTTTGAGAAAAAGAGTTTTCACCGATCATTATTAAATCCCATCTAATTAAATTGCTACATACCGATACCGGTAATTTAGCCGGACATGTTAAATAAGGAAAACGCAGAGCATAAACAGATCAACATTGCGGCAAACATAATTATAATAACAATTGGGCAATAATAATAATAATTCAATAAAAACCTGGTAATCGAAGTAACAGAGTATAGCGATTCTTGGAGTACTTGAGCAGTCCTCCACAAGTCGGTAGGTTTCTGCTTCTTCAATACAAATTGCTTACTAAAATTAAATAAAGTGTAGTAGTTCCCCAGTGTAGGAAACTACTACTATGGCTCACTGGAAAACGGGAAGGAAAAGGGAAAAAGGAATTCTAAAAAGAATGGCGAAATCTAAGGCAACAGAAACAAAGTTGCTGAAAAGAAAATAAACTAAAAAGCTAGAAAGCTGTAAAAATTAATTGCAGAGCGTAAGTGTAAAAATAGGCCTCTCCAATTTTTCCCATTTTGGTCCTTTATATAGTGCTCCTTTAGGTCTTGGTGGTTGAGATTTTTAAGGAAGACTTGGTTTGAATGAGGAATTCGTGGGAGTCAAGTTGTTGGAGGGAATTTAGGCACGTTTGGGTGCCTGTGATTGACTGTTTCAAAGCGCATATTCTGGCCGCGTGATGCTCGTCATGGGCCTGTGACGGTCGTCACAGGCTAGGTCGTGATGAGCGTCATGAATCTGTGACGGTCGTCACATCAACAAATTCTGCATTCTGGTTTTCTGCTTTTTCTTGTGCTTTCTCATCTGTTTCTTCTTCTTTTTCTTCCTTTTCTTCTTTTTGCTCATTAATGCATGGAGATTTAAATACCTACAAAAACAACTCAAATACTTGCGGAATAATCAGGACATTAGTTAAAATGGTATGATCTTTGAGTGTAAATCAGGGCATATATCTGATGTATTTTCGCGTTATCAAACTCCCCTATACTTGAATCTTTGCTTGTCCTCAAGCAAATACAATTTGAAAACAAAGTTAAATGCGAATACATTACCTATTCGTACGTGGTCGTCAGGTGGATGGTTAAGATGGCCGATATTCGAGTAAAACACTAAAGATACTGTGACGACACGAGCTTTCAGCTTTAGCGTAGATCTCTCCTTTGCACAAGCCAGTTCGAATCATGCCATTATAGCTCAACCTAGTGTCTCTGTTTCTATTTCACCTGGTTTCATTCTAGCGCAATCACATTAAGCCCTTCGCCTCTGCACGCACTTAGTGAAGTAGTCGGTTAGTGACTTTGATCCTTTTCTTAGCACGGGGGGTCTGGTACACTAGTGCGGTACCCCTTTATATATCCCCTTTTCTAAAGTTTGTGGGGGATCGAGCCGTAGTTCACCCTACCGAGTCCAGTACCAGGTACCTCTGGACCAACCAACTGGGGTTTCTGTTCCTTCTTTTTGCATATCTTTGCAACCTTTTGTATGGTTCATTTATCAATTTCTTGATAGCAACAGTATGAAGGAATTTCTTAATTTGTAGGCATCAAACACTTATATTTATCGGCTCTCCACGTGGGTTGTGCTTGAGACGGTGCTGACGGCTAGTATAAACTACTAGGGGTTAATCTAGAATGGAGACTTAAGGTGTCAGTATAATGGTTATTCAAACTGATCTCTTAGAAGTGAGGGACCTAGGGTGTCGGGACGGTATCGATCTTGTTAGATCTTTCTCAGTTTTCCTAACAAAACCTCCGCAAGACAGCCTATATACTCGTATGGTATGCATTTAGTCTTAAGGAAAAAAATTTATTATGCCAAAATATGTATAAATGATTGAAAAGGACAAACAAATTTTTTCGTATTGGCTGAAAATATTAGCAATAGAAACAAGTAGAGGAGTGATAAGGATTTCCTCTCACATTTAAACAATGCATTGTCCTCAATGCGACAGTATACAGAAATAAAAAAAAAGAAAGAAACAAAAATCACTGCTCGTCGTTACGCGGCTGGCTTCTGCGTGCTCTGGCTCTTGCTCTTGCGCGCTCACCTCTTCCTCGCTGGGTAGGATCCAATCCTACATGCTGAGTGTACTCCTGGATGGCATCTATGTGATAAGTCAGGGCACTCATCTGGTCTGAAAGTTCCGCCATCCCCTGATCATGCCAGTTAGTATAATAGTGTTGATCCCGCTGTATTTGTTGGATCGCTTATATCATTTCTGTTTTGCGGTCTTCCATTCTTTGGTTGTGTCGCAACATCTCGGCGTAGATGTTTTACATGGAGGTGGGTCTTCGTTCGCTTCTATGTTGTCCTCTAGAGGAAGTCTCTACAGTGTGTTCTTGAGGTGGTTGAGACATGCCTCGGTCAAGCTCCTCCTCGACTTCATCTGCACCATGACCAAGATTTCCATCATTTGCCTCAGGGGCATCCAGATCAAAAATCCAATTCGCCATATCTCTCGGATATGTGCGGTTCCTGTTGGGCATGATGATGCTTCTAACTACCTTGTTTCTGACAACAGGATGATACTTCCCGTCGTCTCTTGCTTTGATCAGGTGTGAAGCACGACAGTAGTCGATGTCGAGGAATTCTGCCTGCAAGGCTGGTAAGTCGGCCAACCTATCTCCCAAATTCAAGCCTAATGCTATGGAGGTGATGATTCCCCCACAACAAAATGCTTGGCTGCCTCTCATGCACGCAGCCTGGATGTTGGCTAGTAGAAAAGGAGTAACATTGAACGCAATTTGGGCAAACACACAGTGAAGAAGGAAAAGTTCCTTGGAGTTTACCTTATGATTGCTGACTCTTCCAAAAACTGTGTGCCCCAGGACTCGGTGGAAGTATCTAATGGCTGGGTTGTGAATATATGTTGCGTTAAGCGTATCCCAGCTCGTGGCGTTCATGTTGGTGAGGTTGTGACAAATTGGAAATGCTATCTCTGACCATCCTTCCGGGATGCAGCAGTGAATTCCTTCTCCATGTCGAAAACCAAGCATTCTCGCTATCTGGGTTTGATTTAGGGAATACTCGGTGCCGAACATTCTAAATGTGGAGACTCCGATGAGATATTGAGTAGTGCCAGGGGGTGTGATATAGGAGTAGTAACTCAAAAATTCCAGGGTCAGCGCTTCGTAGGTTGGCTGCAGCGCGATACAGAGTTGCGTTAAGCTGGAGTTTGTTAGCATCCACTCCACGCCCTCCAAAAGTCCTAACTCCGTCAGGCATTCATGATTAACATACCTCGTAGCTTGAACGAAGCGTTGGTAGAACTTGAGGTAGTTGTTTCTTTGGTGTTCGCCGGCTTCTCCATTTCGGAATACGACGATTGATAGGTCGGGAGTAGCTCTTTCTTGACGGGTCATTTGTAAGGTTTATGAAACTTTTGGTATTGGTGGGTGGGATGGAATATTTGTGAGTTACACGCTTGAAGAAAATGTAAAGGATTGAATAATGGAAGCAAAATGGTATGAGAGTGGTAATTGATGAGGAAAAAGGGAGAAAGAGCGCCTGCATTTATAGGCGAGCTCTCTGGAATTCGTGACGGTCGTCACAGGGGTGTGACGGTCGTCACGCGCAACGGATGCGTAACGGTCATATGCTCGTAACGGTCATTTGCATGCGTGTGACGATCGTGGCAGATCCGTGACGGTCGTCACGTGTGTGAGACGGGCGTCACCCTATATGTGACGGTCGTCACACGCTGATTTTCAATTTTCTCATCACAGGTTGCAGCAGCATATGATAACAACATTATGATAACTTAGCAATTTAATTTAAAAGCAAAGATGAATAAATAAATAAATAAATAAATAAATAAGCAGAAATAAATAAATAGCAATTGAATTAATAGATTGAAATTAAATGTAACTGTAAGACCCCAATTTTGTCCCTAAGATCCCTCATGGCATCATATCATTTCATTGCATTGCCTCAAGGATCATTGGACACCTTGCTTCCTTCCCTGTGAGTGGGATATTCTTTGAGAGTGGTTCTTGATCACCAAGCATTGCTTGCACTTGTATATCATTGCTTTTCTTTTAATCACTAACCAAAATGTACAAAAATATGTCATTAACCTTTGTTACTTGCAGCTTAAGCAATCAACAGTCAAGGCAATACAAGTGAATCTTTTGTGCAGGAGATGAAGTTTCCATTGAGATATGGATCATGTGATCATTATTTTGAGCTTATGTGAACTATATGTTCATTTTGGAGCAAGTTCCCAAGTGGCAAAGGCCCCAAATTCATCAGGACATTTTCAGGTCATCTAAGGACCAATGCAGTCAACTGAAAAGTCAACTGTGGGTTTTGAGTGTGGGAATTGAGTTTCTTCACCCCATTCATGTCCAAATCATGCTTATCCATCATTTCAAAGATCAAGGTTGAAGAATTTGAGGTCAAGTCAAAAGTTTCCAAAAATGGAAAATGACCTATAATTTCAACTTTCCCAAAATGGCAAGTTTTTGATTCAACTTCAACTCAACTTTCCAACATCAAAGAAGCTTCAAATGAAATTTTGTCCAACATGAAAGTTGAAGATCTCTCTCTCCCATTTCCAAAAAGTCCAAGATCATGAGCATCTAATGAATAGTTGAGGAGATATGATCCAATCATTTCCAAGTGTGCATGGAACTTCAAATGACCATATCTTTTGATCCATAACTCCAAAATTGGTGGTTCTTTTTGCATTTTTCTTGTCATGACATGAGCTTTTCAAAACAATCATCACATTGCATGAATTGTCATCACATGATCATTTGTTAATCCATGCCTTTTTTGGAGGGAAATTGCAAAATTCAAAAATGGTGCATTGTATGGACTTTCTACCATTGCCATTGTGTTTAAAAAATGATTTTAAGTGAAAATGATGAAGGAAGTGGTACTGTTCACGTGGGTTTACTACATGCACCATGCATTTTTTGATTTTTTGTAAAACACCTTATTTTCATTAACCAAATTAATTATGGATTAGCAATGTGATTAGGACTTCATATAAATACCTAAATCTAACAGAATTTTGGGGAGGTTAATCACAATTCACCATTTCTAGATCTAGTTTTCATCTCCCTCCAAAATTTTCTTCAAATCAAAATTCCAATTTCTTCAACATAGCAACTGGTTTTTGTTAAAGATTCATGATCAGTGAGTTGGATAGAGTGTGAATCCAGTAATTGTTTGAAGAATTCGTGCAAGAATCAAGCAGTTGAAGCTCAAAAACTCAAAGATGGAAATTCAGAATTGAGCTAGATCTACACGTTTTCAAGCTTCCTTTTCTTCATCAAACATCATTTCAAGCATTGTAGATTGGATTTGGATCATTACAAGCTGTGGATCGTGCATTTCCAAGATTCTGCTCTTCAAGAGGTCAAGTTTCGAATCTCTTAATTTTGCAATTCATTGGCATATTCTTGTAGATCTATGCTTGCTGATGATTCTGAGCTAAAAATCATGCGAATTGGTGCATTATTGAGCAAGATATGCGTGATTCAAGTTTGATGCATCAAAATGTTTTCTATCGATTCTCTCTTGTTATGACGAATTAGGATTAGATGTTTGTTGATCTATGATCTCCATTGAAAATGCTTCATGTTGATATGCTTGTTTTGAGATTTTGGAAAAAATCTGGAAATGCGTATGAAGCTCTTCACTGTTCATCTTCGTCTTCGTGGAGAAGACGAAGTAGCGACGGCCTAGTGACGATTTTGCGTCCAATTATGCTTGGCTAGGGTTTACAGGTGAAACAGTGTCGTTTCACATAGCGCGCGCCTCATTCAAATATGAACATGGATCGATTCCCAGCGCTGCCACATTTTCAAATGTTCATTCATTTTATTGCTTTCCCTCCAAATTACATGTTACATGCTTCATTTGATTTTCATTTTTTCTTCCAACTTAGAAAATCCATATCAAATTAAAAAATGATCCAAAAAATGCCTGGTTTTTTGCTACTTGATCCTCTGTTTGTCTGGTTTTTTATGATGATAATTGCTAAAGTTGTGCATGGCTGGATTTTTATTGGTGGTAGAATATGTGAACATGTGTACATGTGTGACCTTGCCTTGCTCTTTCTATTGTGAAATGCTTGATTTTAATCCAATGGACATGAAATTTTACATGATGATTCTAGACACATTGATGGATGTTTTAGGCTTGGTTTGGTATTTTTCCCATTTACCATTTCTGTTTTATGCATGTGTTTGCATGGTGTGACAATTTGTGTCACACATTTGGTTGTTCAACTTGTACAATTTAATTTCCATGCCAATTGATCTTTGATGCTTCTGATTTTTTGTATGATGATCATGTTGGATGTATTGAATACTCATGAATTTTTCCAGAATTATTTGAATCATTTCTGTTTTGATTTGGAATTTTCATTCATGATGATCATATATGAGCTTTAAAATTGCCTTTGACTTCTTTTGATCATGAAATGCTTTTGCTTGATGATTTTGTTGTGATCCTTTTTAGGACATGTTAATATGTGTTTGAAGATGCATTGTGTTGAATTTCAGCTCCTGTTTTGAATTTTTTCTTCATCTTTGACCCTAGGCTTTGACCTAGTGGTTTGTACTTACATGTGAGCTTTTAATTTCAGATTCAAGCATCCAAATTCCATGGTTAATGTTGCTTCATCTTTTGAAAGTTGATATTTGCTTTTGATTGCTAACATTTGCTGTTTTGTAGGTTGATGATAAGCCACTTGAGTTTGCCTTATGGCTTATGTGTTGTACATTGGGATTGTATGTTTGTTATTGACTGTTGTCTGTTTGTCTGAGTATTGTACTGATTTGTTTAGTTGTTTCCACAGGTACTTAAGTTGCTTTAAGTTCATTTGAACTTTGCTTTGCTTTTGCTTGTGGTTGGCATACCACTTAGGTATAACCCCTAATCTTCATGTAGTCTGGAAGACCTGCTGTTATTGGCAGGCACCTGTCTGAAGCCCTCCTTAAGAGGCCATGTTTTTGTTTGTTTAGTTTTGTGCCAAGCAGGTAAAGTCCTCTTAAGAGGCAATTGGCAGATAAAAGGGATGTGCAATCCATCCCCTGCTATTCAGTTGTGTCATTCACTTTGCTCACACCATGTGTTGATGCATTGTGAATAAAAACCCAAGATCTTATAGAGTCAACCATTTGTGGAGAAGAGTTCCTTCATTCTGAACTCCCACACTTTCTATTGATTAAAGCTCTCCCAGGCCAGGGATAAGAGCTATGAGGCATAACCCTCATCTCCATTTCATCTGCTTCACCCTAACTCTCAATGTTAGGGTTAAGAGCTCAGAACACCCCATTCCAGTTGGCTTACTTCTAAAGCCTAACCTTGCTTGAGCCCATTGATTGTGTATAGTGTGTCTAACTGATTGCTTGATTGCTTAACTGTGCATCTTTCATATTTGCTTTTGCATATCTACTTGCATCATTCCATGTGTTTGCTTTTGCTTTTCATAGCATGTTGTTTATGTGAGGAGTCAGATGTAAGACCATTGATTGGTTATCTGTTTCCTATGATCATTTGTTGTGGAGTCAGGTGTAAGTCCATAGATTGGTTACCTGTTTCCTTGTTTGTTTTGTCCATTGAGGAGTCAATTGTAAGTCCATTTATTGGCAGTTGTTTCCTGTGATCTGGTAGGAGTTGGGACTAAGACCATTGATTGGCATTCCATCTCCTTGGAGTCGAGTGTAAGACCATTTATTGGCAACTTGTTTCCTCTTGCTTATTGCATTTGTTATTTGTTTCTTGTGAGGAGTCAATTGTAAGTCTAGCTATTGGCAGTTGTTTCCTATGATCATTCCTTGGAGACTAGTGTAAGTCCATTGATTGGCATCTGGTATCCATGTTTTATTTGTTTTGTGAGATTGGTGTAAGTCCATTGCTTGGCATCTGGTATCCATATTTGTTTTGTGAGATTGGTGTAAGTCCATTGATTGGCATCCGGTATCCATTTTGGTTTTGTGAGATTAGTATAAGTCCATTGATTGGCATCCGGTATCCATTTTGGTTTTGTGAGATTAGTGTAAGTCCATTGATTGGCATCCGGTATCCATTTAGGTTGTTTATTTGTTATTTGCTTGTTGCCTTTTCCAAAGGAATCACTTGGATCATCTACATATGATCTCAAGAGGTGAACATCTAAAAAGTTTTACATCCCTTAACCTCTCACCTTTTTGTTCTTTAAACCTCCATTTGCATGTTAACTCAAACCAGAAAAAAATATTGTGCAAACATTTTCATTTCTTTTTAAACTAGAAACCTAGGCCTTAAGCCTTTGATTTTCAAACTTCATTTTACAATACTTCTTTTGAATTGAATTCTAATCATACTTTGACCATCTTTTGTGAATAATTCTAATTGATTAATTTCACTCATTCAATTGTTTTGTGGCTCAAGTCCACTTCTTGATAAGTTTTCACACATTAGCCATAGATCTCAATTATCTTAGTGGTTGATGTGAATCTCACCTTTTGTCCTTAGTGATTGAATTGTAAGACTTCCTTGCTTATTATAGGGTTAACCCCTCACTAGCAAGTTGAAGCTTTTCTCACATGGTGGACTTGTGGTTGTATAAGTTGAGTTTTCTCCCGTGGATAATGAAAGACCTTAGGGATTTTGTTTAAAATCAATCCACTTACTTTTTGGAAATCTTTTAGCCGAACTACGAGGTTTTGATCCTGTAAAGGTACGTAGGCAATGGTTATCCATCCAAACACAAAAATAATAAAAATTTGTACATTCTTTTCTCATCCTCCCAATCAATGTTTGCACAATAAATATTTTCATAAACAACATCTTTTGCAACATTTGTGAAAAAGGTTCCCTAGGAGTACCTAGGATGCATTGGGTGCCTAACACCTTCCCTTTGCATAATTACCCCCTTACCCAGATCTCTGACCTTTCATTAGTTTTCTATGTGTAAAACTTCTTAGGCTTTTGTTCGCTTTTTAGCCATTCCTTTGGATAAATAAAAGTGCGGTGGCGACTCTATCTTTGTATGCTTTGCTTTTGATTTAGTCAATAAATCATAAAGTGATGAATACACCGCTACAGAAAAGTGGCGACTCTGCTGGGGATATCTCCTGGTGGGTTTGCCAACTTTTCACAATTGTTGTGATATATTGTTTATGGCATATTTTTGTACAATTTGGGATTACTGTATTGCTTGTAATGATTGATTTGCTTGATATATCATTTGCTTGCTTGCTTGGTGATCTTTGTGAGATGAATTCTATACCCGAACTCGAGTGTACCTTATGATAGGAGAATGGCATAGTCTCGTCGACTTGTGTGGAGTTATTCCTTAGCAAGTTGACTTGCAAGTCCATTCACTTGGTGGAGGTCATGTTGGATTAATAATGTCACACAAGTTATTTGGGGTTAGGCATCATTCTTTCAATATGTGCCGTAGAAGCCAAGGACCTTAGTTTACCAAGCCCATCTTGGCCTATTTTTAGGACGTAGTGTGGAGGTCGTTCAGATGTAAGATCTGGTGCGATTGTTACGCGATGCTACACTCATAAGAGTCTCTCTTGGGAATATTTTTGGAATACGAGTATTCGTTACTCCGATAATATTCGAAAGATGGGATGATGACTATGGGAACCTCTGGTAGAACATGTTCGACAGGTTTAAACCATAGTACACTCCCTTTGGGTGGTTCTTAACCGAGACTCCATGCTCGTGACTCACAACAAACCCGTGATTCATGGTTGATCCGTTCACCCATCGTTAATATCAATGGAACTTGGGTGTTGATAAGGTGTAAACCATAATCCACCAAAATGGATGATTGATATTAAGGATGGTTGAATCGTTCGTATATTGTTAATATCAATGGAACTTGGGTGTTGATAAGGTGAAAACCATAATCCACCAAAATGGATGATTGATATTAGGGATAATACGAGCCACCCCATGACCTTTGTCTGGTGTGCTTTGCTTGATCCTTGAGTGTGATTGTTGCATTCATGCATTCATGCATTCATCCGCATCCATATCGTCAGATAAAAAGAAAATTTTCAAGGAACTTAAGGGGTTTATTTGCAAAATTTTCAGATATGGAAAGACAAAAAAGGCATACAAAGAAGTACAGCTTCAGACAACCCGATCTGAAAGAGTTAAGGAATCTAACATCTTATGTATTAGATCCCTTGGGTTTCAAAGCTCGTTATGGGAAGCTTCTGCCTCTGCTGACTACTCAGGTTGATGAGGGATTAATGGGAACTCTGGTGCAGTTCTATGATCCTCTGTATCACTGCTTCTCTTTTCCAGACTTTCAGCTATTGCCTACCCTTGAGGAGTATGCTCATCTTGTGGGTATTCCGATTCTGGATCAAGTGCCGTTCAGTGGCTTGGAGAGTATTCCTACTTCTCGAGAGATAGCTGACATGTTGCACATAAATGAATCCTTGGTTAAAGCTCATATGACTTCCAAAGGTGGAATTCAAGGTCTCCCTTCCGAGTTCCTCGTCGCTCAAGCTACTGTTTATGGAAAGGCCATGAGTGAGGATGCCTTTGAGGCCATATTTGTGCTTCTCATCTATGGACTGGTATTGTTCCTTAACATCGACAAATTTGTGGATGTGAACGCTATTAGGATCTTCTCGGTTCTTAATCCTGTTCCAACTCTGTTGGGTGATGCCTATGTCTCTTTGCACTTGAGGAATGCAAAGGGTGGTGGCATTATTGTGTGCTGTTTGCTCCTGTTGTATAAGTGGTTTATTTCTCACTTACCTCAGACGGTCGCTTTCAAGGAGAACAAGGGATGTCTACGGTGGTCCACGAGGCTTATGTCTCTCACTAATGATGATATCTCTTGGTATGATCGTGCATATGATGGTGTCCAGATTATTGATTCTTGTGGTGAATTCTCCAATGTGCCTCTTCTTGGCACATGTGGTGGGATTAGCTACAACCCTGTATTAGCACGTCGTCAGCTTGGGTTCCCCCTAAAGGATAAACCTAATAACATTCTGTTAGAAGGTGTGTTCTTTCAGGAGGGTAAAGATCCCCAAGGCCTGAAAGCCAGGATGGTTCGCGCTTGGCGCAAGATTCACAAGAAGGGTAGAAGTGAATTGGGTCCGAAGAACTGCATTGCTTTGGAGCCATATACGACTTGGGTGAGGAAGAGAGCATCCGAGTATCTCATGCCTTATGACTATCCGAGACCTACACCGTTGGTTGTGGCTGGGCCTTCAACCCTCCCTAACCAAGATGTAGAGGAGTTGAGATACGAAGACCTTTCACGTGCTTGGATCCGTGAACGAGAAGAGTTGCTTTAGCAAATCAAGGAGAAAGATGCCATGATCGAGTTTCTCGAGCATCAGGTCATTGATGATCCTGATGATACTTAGACTTCTCTACTTCCTCAGTCTTCTAAGTTCTGGAAAAGGAGGTATGACAGACTAGCCAAAGATAAGGCGGATATGGAAGCAGCATACGAGAGAGAGATTAAGAGGCTTCGTGCAGCTTATCTTCCAGCATCCCGAGCTTCTAGGGATCCATAGGATGTTTATTTTCCTTTTCTCTTGTAATAATTGACAATGATGTACTTCTTTGTTCAAGTATATTTGATGAGATATTTTCCATATGCGAATAAATGCTTAATACTCAAAATTGCAAATAATACCCTAAAAGTTCCTTTAAAATAAAAACAAATCATGTGCACGAGCATTGCATGTATCATTTGCATAAGCAGGTGTTGTTCTGGTCTTCTTGTCTGTGGCCTAACTCTGTGCTCTTCATTTATTTTGAAGACAAGCTGACTCATCGGTACTACACCAGAGCCAACTCTGCAAGAGTGATGGATCAACTTGAACAAGAGAACCGTGAGCTGAAAGAAGAGGTCGCCAGACTGAGCGCTCTGATGGAGTAGTTCTTAGCTGCTCAGAACCAACCGTCTCCGCCACCTGCAACTCCTCCCCAGAGGACTGTTATATCTGAGATTATCTCGTCAACTGTGCCAGCTGCCAGTGCCCATTTCGTGCCAACAGCCATGCCGCCCGGGTTTCCGTGGGGGATGCCTCCTGGTTATATGCATGATATTCCAGCTCCGACATTTGCTTCCATGCCGGCATCTAGCCCGGTCCTTACGATGCCTCCTTCTGTCGTGCATACCATTCCTAGGGTAGACGACACCATCTATCATTCTGAGCCGTCTGAGGGCCCAAATGTTAATGAGAAGATGGATGTGATGAATGACCAATTCCTTGAACTCCGCAAGGAATTGAAGACCCTTCGAGGGAAGGATTTGTTCGGCAAATCTGCTGCTGAACTCTGTTTGGTTCCCGGTGTGAAGATACCCGTCAAATTCAAAGTCCCAGACTTTGAGAAGTATAAGGGGAACACCTGCCCACTCAACCACCTGGTTATGTATGCCAGGAAAATGTCTACTCAGACAGATAATGATCAGCTGTTGATTCATTATTTTCAGGATAGTTTGTCCGGTGCAACTCTTCGGTGGTATATGAGCCTGGATAGTGCAAACATTCGTTCCTTCAATGATCTCGGCGAGGCTTTCGTCAAGCAGTACAAATATAATATGGATATGGCTCCCGATCGTGATCAACTCAGAGCCATGTCCCAGAAGGACAAAGAGACATTTAAGGAATACGCCCAGAGGTGGCGAGCGGTGGCAGCTCAGATTACTCCTCCGCTGGAAGAGAAGGAAATGACTAAGATCTTTTTGAAGACTCTTAGTTCATTTTATTATGAGCGGATGATCGCTAGTTCTCCCTCTGATTTCACCGAAATGGTGAACATGGGGATGCGATTGGAGGAAGGAGTCCGTGAAGGACGGTTATCCAAGGATGAAGGCTCTTCTAGCAAGCGGTATGGAGAATTTGCTAAGAAGAAAGATGGGGAGGCACATGCTGTGCAATCCCATGCTAAACCCAGAAGACCCTCTGCCAAGAGGAAGCCTGTGCGTTATGCCAGCAATCAGCACCAGGTGGCTCACATAGCACCTGTCTTCCGCGATAATCAGCAATATCAGCATTCCAATCAACAATCTCAACAGTATCAGCAGCAACATCGTCCTCAGCAACAGGCTTACCAGCCTCGCAACAGTAATCAGGCTAATTCGAATTATGAGAGGAAGAAGATCACTTTCGATCCGATTCCAGTGTCATACGCTGAGCTATATCCCTCTTTAATAGAGCGGAAATGGATTACTCCGAGGGACCCTCCGGCTGTACCTGCTAACCCGCAGTGGTGGTACAAGCCCGACCAACATTGTGTTTATCATTCCGGTGCTCCGGGTCACAATGTAGAAAACTGCTATCCACTGAAGATTAAGGTTCAAGGCCTTATGAGATGCGGCATTCTGAGCTTTGAGGACTCAGGCCCCAATGTTACGAAGAACCCATTGCCCGAGCATGGGAAGTCAGTGAACATGGTCCAGGGTTGCCCTGGTAAATACAAAGTCAAATATGTAAGCCATATTCGACAATTATTGGTTGAGTTGCATCGTCTACTGTGTGATTACAGTCATATGGAGCACGACCATGACAAATGCCGTATCTGCTCTGTCAATCGTCTGGGTTGTCGCCAGGTGCGTAGAGAGTTGCAAGAGCTGTTGGATGATGGTACCATTGAGATTCTTCAAAACAGAAATGTTGATGAAGACGAACCAGAGGTGAATGTGATTTCCTCGGTGTTCAAAATTCCTGAGCCTGTTGTCATTCGTTATGATGGTAGCAAGCAGAAGGTCTCTCCTTCTTTGATTATCAAGCCTGCAGGCCCTGTGCCTTATTCTTCAGATAGAGCAGTTCCCTTCCGCTACAATCCTGTTGATGTGGAAGATGGGAAAGAAATGTCGTTGCCTTCATCCTCCGTTGTTAATATAGCTGATGTGAGCGGGCTGACCCGTAGTGGTCGTGTGTTTTCAACGCTGAAGCCTCAGGCTAGAGCTGACTCTGTTGAGCGTCCGGTGGGGAATGCTGTTAATCCTCCGAACCCGGCACCTGTTGTTAACCCTCCTTTGTACAAAAGACTCCTGCTTCTTCTGTTGGCCCTAGTGGCACTGTGAATGAAGAATGTGATGAGATGCTGAGGCTCATCAAGAAGAGTGAGTACAACGTTGTAGACCAGCTTCTACAAACGCCGTCCAAAATCTCCGTGTTATCGTTGCTTCTGAATTCAGAACCCCATAGAGAGGCTCTGCAGAAAGTTTTGGACCTAGCTTATGTTGATCACAACGTCACAATTGAACAGTTTGATAGCATTGCTGCAAATATCACTGCTTGCAACACTTTGAGTTTCTGTGACGCTGATCTCTCTGAGGAGGGAAGAGACCACAACATGGCTTTACATATATCCATGAATTGCAAGAGCGACGCTATGTCCAACGTGCTGGTGGACACTGGGTCATCTTTGAATGTATTGCCGAAGACCACTCTTTCGAGATTGTCATATCAAGGGCCTCCCATGAGGCAGAGTGGTGTTGTCGTGAAAGCTTTCGATGGGCCGCGTAAGACTGTGATTGGGGAAGTTGATCTCCCAATCAAGATTGGACCAAGTGATTTCCAAGTTACCTTTCAGGTTATGGATATCCACCCATCTTATAGCTCTCTCCTTGGTAGACCATGGATTCACGAGGCTGGCGCCGTGACATCCACCCTACACCAGAAGCTGAAATTCGTTAAGAATAAGAAACTGGTTGTGGTAGGGGGAGAAAAGGCTCTCCTGGTTAGCCACTTATCTTCTTTCTCATATATTGATGTTGAGGATGAAATTGGAACTCCTTTCCAAGATTTATCTATTGCTGAGCCAATTGAGAAGAAGTCTCCTTCATTTGCTTCCTATCGAGATGCGAAACTGGCCATTGAATGTGGTGCAGTTGTTGGGTTAGGAAAAATGATTGAGCTTGAAGATAACAAGTCCCAGACTGGCATTGGCTATTCTTCTGGGATATTCAACGACAAAGGTCTGTTCAAGAGTGGAGGTTTCATCCACGCCGGTCGAGCTGAGGAAGCTGCTGTTATTCTGGAAGAGGATGTAGAGGATACTGGCAATTTTGTTATCCCTGGCGGGATCTGCCATAATTGGGTCGCTGTGGATGTTCCTACGGTCATTCATAAGTCAGCGTAATATGTTCACTTTGTTAAAAACCCTTCTCCCATGCCAAAAGGGGAAGTGATGACATTGTTGGCAGCATTTATACAATGATATTTCATTCAATAAATTCATGTTAAACATTTGTTTTTCCATTTGTTTTCACTTTTTGCTTTTTGCATGAAATCGGTGATCACAAAAAACCCTAAAAACAAGAATAAAAACAATCTTTTCATCTGCATAATGATTTGTTTGTTTGAATTCTGAAGTTTTTTATTATCCAAAATCATTATGCAAGTTGATTCTTAAACCCATTGAACATAATGATCCAACGCTATCTCCCAATTTTGAATTCCCTATATTTGAAGCAGAGGAAGATGATGTTGAAGGGATTCCTGATGAGATTACCCGTCTTCTTGAGCACAAAGAGAGGATCATTCAGCCGCACCTTGAGAATCTGGAAACAGTCAACTTGGGGTCTGAAGATTGTGTTCGGTTGGTGAAGATCGGGGTACTCCTTGAAGAGTCTGTGAAGAAGGAGTTGATCAGTTTGCTACGAGAATATTCCGATATCTTTGCTTGGTCATATGAAGACATGCCGGGTCTAGATACAGATATTGTGCAACATTTCCTGCCTTTGAAGCCTGAGTACGTGGCTGTGAAGCAGAAGCTCAGAAGAACTCATCCCGATATGGCAGTGAAGATCAAGGAGGAAGTTCAGAAGCAAATAGATGCGGGGTTTCTGGTGACTTCTACATATCCTCAATGGGTGGCCAATATTGTGCATGTGCCCAAGAAAGACGGAAAAGTCCGTATGTGTGTTGATTATAGAGATTTGAATAAAGCTAGTCCGAAAGATGATTTTCCTCTACCACACATTGATATGTTGGTAGACAATACAGCTAAATTCAAAATATTTTCCTTTATGGACGGATTTTCCGGATATAATCAAATCAAGATGGCACCCGAGGATATGGAGAAGACAACATTCATCACACCTTGGGGAACATTCTGTTATTGAGTGATGCCCTTCGGTTTGAAGAACGCCGGAGCCACGTATCAACGTGCTATGACTACCTTATTTCATGATATGATGCACAAGGAGATAGAGGTCTATGTTGATGATATGATTGCTAAGTCCCGAACGGAAGTTGAAAATGTTGAGCATTTGTTGAAACTTTTTCAGCGTCTGAGGAAGTTCAGGCTTCGTCTGAATCCGAACAAATGTACATTTGGAGTCCGTTCTGGCAAGTTATTGGGTTTTGTTGTCAGCGAAAGAGGTATTGAGGTTGATCCTGCAAAGGTCAAAGCAATATAAGAGATGCCTGCGCCCAAAACTGAAAAGCAAGTCCGAGGTTTTCTTGGCCGCTTGAACTATATTTCCAGATTTATATCCCACATGACTGCCACATGTGCGCCGATATTCAAGCTCCTCCGGAAAGATCAGTCTCATGATTGGGCCAAGGATTGCCAGAAAGATTTCGACAGTATCAAAGAGTATCTGTCTGAACCTCCGATCTTGTCTCCACCTGTAGAAGGAAGACCTCTGATCATGTATTTGACTGTTCTTGAAGACTCGATGGGTTGTGTACTCGGTCAACAAGACGAATCAGGGAAGAAAGAATCTGCTATTTACTACCTGAGTAAGAAGTTCACTGATTGTGAGTCTCGATACTCTATGCTTGAGAAGACGTGCTGTGCTTTGGCTTGGGCTGCTAAGCGTTTACGCCAGTACATGATAAATCATACAACTTGGTTGATATCCAGAATGGATCCGATCAAGTATATCTTCGAGAAGCCTGCTTTAACTGGGAGGATTGCCCGTTGGCAGATGTTGTTGTCTGAGTATGATATCGAGTATCGAGCTCAGAAAGCTATCAAAGGTAGTATCTTGGCTGACCATTTAGCACACCAGCCGATTGAAGATCATCAGTCTGTTCAGTACGACTTCCCAGACGAGGAGATTCTGTATTTGAAAATGAAAGACTGTGATGAGCCAACACTTGATGAAGGTCCGGAACCTAGTTCTAGATGGACGATGGTGTTTGATGGCGCTGTAAATCAGTACGGAAATGGAATTGGGGCGGTAATCATTACTCCTCAGGGCACACATATTCCGTTTACAGCAAGGCTAACTTTCAAATGCACGAATAATATGGCTGAGTACGAAGCCTGCATTATGGGATTGGAAGAATGCATTGATCTAAGGATCAAGCATCTTGATGTGTATGGTGATTCGGCCCTAGTTGTCAATCAGATCAAGGGAGAGTGGGAGACGAATCAGCCAAGTCTCATTCCATACAGAGATTATGCAAGGAGGATTTCGACGTTCTTTATAGAAGTCGACTTTCATCATATTCCTCGAGAGGATAATCGGATGGCAGATGCTCTTGCTACGCTCGCTTCCATGATTGTAGTCAAGTATTGGAATGAAGTTCCCAACATCACCGTGATGCGCTTGGATAGACCAGCTCACGTGTTTGTAGTTGAAGAAGTGCATGATGACAAGCCTTGGTATTTTGATATCAAGAATTTCCTTCAGAACCAGGTCTACCCGCCTGGGGCATCTGTGAAAGATAGGAAAACTTTGAGAAGGTTGTCATGCAGTTTCTACCTCAGTGGTGAAGTGCTTTATAAGAGAAATTTTGACATGGTTTTGCTCAGATGCGTGGATAGACACGAAGCAAACCTGTTGATGACTGAGGTCCATGAGGGTTCATTTGGTACTCATTCCAATGGACATGCCATGGCCAGAAAGATGCTGAGAGCAGGCTACTATTGGCTGACAATGGAGTCTGACTGCTGCAAATATGTGAAGAAATGCCACAAGTGTCAGATTTATGCAGATAAGATTCATATTCCTCCGACACTTCTGAATGTGATTTCATCACCATGGCCTTTCTCTATGTGGGGAATCGACATGATCGGCATGATTGAGCCGAAAGCGTCCAACGGACACAGGTTTATTCTCGTAGCATTTGACTACTTCACCAAATGGGTTGAAGTCACATCATATGCGAATGTGACCAGGCAGGTGGTCGTGAAGTTTATCAAGAATCAGATGATATGCCGTTATGGTGTGCCTGATAAGATCATTACTGATAATGGATCTAATCTGAACAATAAGATGATGGAAGAGTTGTGCGCTGAGTTCAAGATTGCACACCATAATTCCTCTCCCTACAGACCCAAGATGAATGGGGCTGTTGAAGCTGCTAATAAGAATATCAAGAAGATTATCCAAAAGATGACAGTTACGTACAAAGATTGGCATGAGATGCTGCCATTTGCTTTGCATGGTTATCGTACATCTGTCCGCACTTCAACAGGGGAAACCCCTTTTTCTCTTGTTTACGGCATGGGGGCTGTTCTCCCAGTAGAGGTGGAGATCCCATCAATGAGAGTCTTGATGGAAGCCAAGTTGACTGATGCTGAATGGATTCAGAGTCGTTATGACCAACTGAATTTGATTGAAGAGAAGCGATTGATTGCCATGTGTCATGGTCAGTTATATCAGCAGAGGATGAAGAAAGCATTCGATAAGAAGGTCAAGCCTCGTGTGTTCCGAGAAGGTGACCTTGTGCTCAAGAAAGTCTTGTCTTTCGCGCCCGATTCCAGGGGCAAGTGGACTCCAAACTATGAAGGTCCATATGTTGTCAAGAGAGCCTTTTCAGGCCGTGCTCTGATGCTCACAACTATGGATGGGGAGGATTTCACTCGTCCTGTGAATTCAGATGCAGTCAAGAAATACTTCGCCTAAACAGAAAAACAGAATAGCTCGCTAAGTTGAAAACCCGAAAGGGCGGCTTAGACAAAAATGAGCGTCTCGGTGGAAAACCCGAAAGGGTGATCCAGGCAAAAATTAGAGACATGAAAAAATATATTTGCATCCCGCTAGATTGAGTACCTCACCCTGGGGCAATCTAGGCAAAAATTAGGGATTTGGCAAGTAACTGCATCCTGACAAGACTTTCTGTTCCACAACTGTCTGTTCGTCAGAGATTCTTGATTCATCGTCAACTGAAGCTTTGAATACATCGGATTCAAATTGGTAGAGAAAGGGTCATTATGTTCAATGTAGCCCTCTTCCAATATATATCACCGATTTCAAATTTGTACAGATCTATGGAGTCTTGCCATTTGTAGGCTACCATTCCATCAAATAAATTTGAGCTTTTATCCAATTATTTGTACTCTTATTTGTTTCAATTCAACAAATGTTTTGCATGTCTTAATTGATAAAATGTCATTGTTTTAAACAATAAAAATTGTTTTCAAAATTGTTTTAAACAAAGTGAACATTCACAATGATGAAAGGATACTTAAGAATTTCTCAGTGCTCTCCCAAGGGTGGCATGATTTCCAACAAGGTAAGACATTTGTTCATATTCTTGGCATGGTTGTATCCTCTTTCTCCAGATTGTTGTTGGGGTTGCTCCCCAAGCAGAGCTTCTGTTGAGATTTTGTGTTCCCAGAGCAGAGTGCTTGTTGAAGACTTCAGTTTCCCTCTCCAGCAGCATTCTCTCCCCGGCATGGGTGTTTTCCTTTTGGAAGATTCGGTAATCGGTGGGTTGATACCCCGGTACCTCGTCGTTTCCTCAGTGAAGTCGCCAGTGGAGTTGTGGGTATGATGTACTTCATCTATGCTATCTCTCCCCATCGGGGTACTTGTTGAGGTTATTACCTCTTATCCCTTCAGAAGAGCAGTGATTCTTTCCTCCTCAGCAGTTGTGGTTTCCTTTTGGAAAGTTTGGTATTTGGTGGTTGATCCCCAGTTCTCCTTCTCCGCCTCAGATAAATCCCCAGTAGTGTTTGTGGTATGGTGGATTGTACCTGTGATGGTTTTCTCTCCTGCAGAGATTTGGGTGATTTCCTGATGCTTTTGATCCCCAGTAGAGTGGCTTGTGTGCAGAATCTACTTGTGTGATCTGTTTCCCCTTAGTGGATTTATCCCCAATGGAGTTGCTGACAGTATCCCCAGTAGAGTTGCTTGTGCGGCCAGATTCTACTTGTGTGGTCTGTTTTGTAGAAGTTCTTGCCTGTGCAGTGAGCTTCTGTTTCCCAGCTGAGACTGGTGATCCCCCTGCAGAAGTCTCGTGATTTCTCTACTTCCCCAACAGAGTTGTCTTTGTGACAGTTGTTGCCTGTTGTGAACTTCTGTTCCCCAGTTGGGTTGATTGATGATCCATCACTCAGAGATTTTGTGATTTCTTTGATATCTCTGATCTTTTGCTTCCCAGCAGATCTTTGCTTTTCAGCATTCAGATCTCCGGAAGATTGGCTTTCCAGTTGGTTTTCTTGGGATTTTTCCTCTGGAAGTGTAGTACCGGGCGTTTGATTCCTGGACCTGTTTGTGTTAGAAATGTCTGTTTTGTCAGCATTCATCAAACATAAATAGCGCATATTCATGCATACTTTCAACATTCAGATATTCATGTTTCATTTTTTGCCATATATCTTTTGTTTGTTGTGTCCTGCTGATTGGTGATATAGATCTCTCCGGTAGATCTCCCCAAGCAGATGTCGGGTGTTTAATCTCTCAATATAGAGTCAGCACCATAAGCAGAAAGTGTTTGTCTTTTCTTCTGCAATTCCCCACTGAGATATACCCTCGTGGATGACGGTTGTTTCCGTTTCCTCCCAACACATATATTGGGATGGATTTTCCTTTTGAGTTATATCCTCATTAGGACGAGTCTTGATTCAGTTTGCCTTTTTGGTTTGATCCTGAATTGGCCTTTCAACTGTCTCTTGTGCTTCCCTGTGGAATAAATGAATAAATTGCCCAGTAACCGGCAATAGTCCATTTTATCCCCAGCGGATTTTGGGCCTTCTACCCAGTAACCGGTAGTTATAAGTCCTATCTTTGTGGTTTTCTACCCAGTAGCCGGTAGTTATAAATCCTGTATACCTTTTTCCCTTTTGTGGAATCTGTGGTTGTGAACTTTTTGTTCCTCAGCAAGAGTCGTTGGTTTTCTACCCAGTATTCGGTAGTCGTAAATCCTATTTTTCTTGCTCTCCAGTAGAGTTTGTGGTTTTCTACCCAGTAACTGGTAATTATAAACCCTAATTGTGTTTTCCCGTGCGGAGTTGTGATCCTTTCGCTCCCCACGCAGAGGCTTTGGTTTTCTACCCCGTATTCGGTAGTTGTAAACCCTATTTTTGTATCCTCATCAGAGTGTTGGCCCTCTACCCAGTAACTGGTAGTTGTAAGTCCTATCTCTTTTCCCCTAGCAGAGGTAACCATTGTGGTTCATTCTGGTTGATGGTGGATTTTGCGGTCTTCTACCCAGTATTCGGTAGTTGTAAATCCTATGTTGTTGTTGTCTCCCTAGTGGAGTCTGTGCTTTCTTGTGGGTAATTTCCGTATGCTAGCAATTTTATCCTCAACTGAGTCTTCGGTTTTCTACCCAGTAGTCGGTAGTGGTAAACCTCTTGTTTCCTCAGCCAAAATCTTTGGTTTTCTACCCAGTATTCGGTAGTTGTAAATCCTTTGTTCTCCCCTTTGCAGAGTTAACCTTGTTGTTCATCCTAACCGATGATGGTTACTCTTTGTGGTTATCCTCATCCAGTATTCGATGTTGATATTCCCTCTCTTCTGGGCATTTGCTCTGAGTAAGCACTTGTATTCCCAGCAAGTTTTTGTGGATAATTGTCGGATGCTTACAATTTATCCCCATGTGAGTTATCTTTCGTTTACCCTGTTGTTGTTGGTAACGATTGTTTCTCTTTTCGGTAGGTCACCTATTATATACCCAGTAACCGGTATCCCTCGTGTTCCTTCCATGCGAGTATATTATCTACGTTCTGACGGTAATAGATAATATATCTCATGCGAGTATACTATCCATGTTCTGACGGTAATGGATAATATATCTCATGCACTATTCAGTCAAAGCCTGTTGTGTTTCCCCAGTCGAGTAAGATTCGTGTTCCTTTTGCGGAATCGAATGTTCATTTCTTCCCTCTTTGAGCGTATCTCCCAGTAACCGGTGATATGTATCCTGGATAATTGTCGTATGCTTGCAATTTATCCCCAGTGAGTTATCTTTCGTTTACCCCCGTTGTTGTTGGTAACGATGGTCTCTCTTTTCGGTCGGTCACCTATTATATGCCCAGTAACCGGTAATAGATAATATATCTCATGCGAGTATACTATCCATGTTTTGACGGTAATGGATAATATATCTCATGCACTCTTTGGTTGAAGTCTTTTGTCCTTCCCCATTCGAGTAAGATTCGTTTTCCCGTTGCGGAGTCGAATGTCCATCCTGTAAGTCGATTTGCTTTTTTAAGCCCTCCTTTCGGATGATGAGTGTTTTGGCATATATACCAATTCACGTCTCTGGTCGGTCACCTATTATATACCCAGTAACCGGTATCCCTGGTGTTCCTTCCTTTCTGCTCCCTATTATGACCCTGGTCCCCTGTGGAGTCAGATTTTCCTGAGTTGATGTACCTTTTTCAGGTCTTTCTCAGATGTTTTGGTAGATTGATATCTCTCACCCTTATACCGGTCTTAGATATTCATTCTTCCTGAGCTTGTTGTTCTTTCACCCAGTAGCCGGTGTTTAGATCACATGTCTCTTTGAGCTTGTTACCCAGCAGCCGGTAACACCTCATCTTGCAGATTTTCTCCAGGAGAGTCTTTGTTAGACATTCCCAACGGAGTTTCTGTTGTGATCTTACCCTTTTTCTGTATTAGCGTTTTCCCTAATATATGCAATTTTCCCCGGCAGGGAGGTTCTGTGTGAATCTTTCCCCAGTCCGAGTCCGGATTTTTATCCGAAGTATCCTTTGTGGATAGTTTGAGTCAGCTTGAGTCTTTCCAATGGATGTGTTCCCTTTGGAAACTTCTTCTTTATCCCCGGTTTGAGTCCTTTACTCCCCCGTGAGGTCTCCAGTCCAGTCGTGTCCTGCTCACGCGATGTCTAGTTCCCTAATTCAGAGTCGTGTCTCGCTCACGCATTTCTTTTCTTATCCCCATGAGAGTCTTGTTAGAGTCTCTGTTCCTGGTGAGTGTATTACTCCGATGGATCGTCTTTTCTTCTTTGTGGACCCACATATTCCCCACAGAGTTTGTTTGCTTTACATGCATACATCTGCATCATGAGGTCTCTTAGGGACCAAAATTTGTCTCATTACTGTTATTTAAGCCCATTCTACCGCGTCGAAATGAAGATTTTAACCTTCACTTCTCCGGCTAGAATGACCTTAAATAGGGGCATCTGTAAGACCCCAATTTTGTCCCTAAGATCCCTCATGGCATCATATCATTTCATTGCGTTGCCTTAAGGATCATTAAACACCTTGCTTCCTTCCATGTGAGTGGGATATTCTTTGAGAGTGGTTCTTGATCACCAAGCATTGCTTGCACTTGTATATCATTGCTTTTCTTTTAATCACTAACCAAAATGTACAAAAATATGTCATTAACCTTTGTTACTTGCAGCTTAAGCAATCAACAGTCAAGGCAATGCAAGTGAATCTTTTGTGCAGGAGATGAAGTTTCCATTGAGATATGGATCATGTGATCATTATTTTGAGCTTATGTGAACTATAGGTCATCTAAGGACCAATGCAGTCAACTGAAAAGTCAACTGTGGGTTTTGAGTGTGGGAATTGAGTTTCTTCATCCCATCCATGTCCAAATCATGCTTATTCATCATTTCAAAGATCAAGGTTGAAGAATTTGAGGTCAAGTCAAAAGTTTCCAAAAATGGAAAATGACCTATAATTTTAACTTTCCAAAAATGGCAAGTTTTTGATTCAACTTCAACTCAACTTTCCAACATCAAAGAAGCTTCAAATGAAATTTTGTCCATCATGAAAGTTGAAGATCTCTCTCTCCTATTTCCAAAAAGTCCAAGATCATGAGCATCTGATGAATGGTTGAGGAGATATGATCCAATCATTGCCAAGTGTGTATGGAACTTCAAATGGCCATATCTTTTGATCCATAACTCCAAAATTGCTGGTTCTTTTTGCATTTTTCTTGTCATGACATGAGCTTTTCAAAACAATCATCACATTGCATGAATTGTCATCACATGATCATTTGTTAATCCATGCCTTTTTTGGAGGGAAATTGCAAAATTCAAAAATGGTGCATTGTATGGACTTTCTACCATTGCCATTGTGTTTAAAAAATGATTTTAAGTGAAAATGATGAAGGAAGTGGTACTGTTCACGTGGGTTTACTACATGCACCATGCATTTTTTGATTTTTTGCAAAACACCTTATTTTCATTAACCAAATTAATTATGGATTAGCAATGTGATTAGGACTTCATATAAATACCTAAATCTAACAGAATTTTGGGGGGGGGGGGGGGGGTTAATCATAATTCACCATTTCTAGATCTAGTTTTCATCTCCCTCCAAAATTTTCTTCAAATCAAAATTCCAATTTCTTCAACATAGCAACTAGTTTTTGTTAAAGATTCATGATCAGTGAGTTGGATAGAGTGTGAATCCAGTAATTGTTTGAAGAATTCGTGCAAGAATCAAGCAGTTGAAGCTCAAAAACTCAAAGATGGAAATTCAGAATTGAGCTAGATCTACACGTTTTCAAGCTTCCTTTTCTTCATCAAACATCATTTCAAGCATTGTAGATTGGATTTGGATCATTACAAGCTGTGGATCGTGCATTTCCAAGATTCTGCTCTTCAAGAGGTCAAGTTTCAAATCTCTTAATTTTGCAATTCATTGCCATATTCTTGTAGATCTATGCTTGCTGATGATTCTGAGCTAAAAATCGTGTGAATTGGTGCATTATTGAGCAAGATATGTGTGATTCAAGTTTGATGCATCAAAATGTTTTCTATCGATTCTCTCTTGTTATGACGAATTAGGATTAGATGTTTGTTGATCTATGATCTCCATTGAAAATGCTTCATGTTGATATGCTTGTTTTGAGATTTTGGAAAAAATCTGGAAACGCGTATGAAGCTCTTCACTGTTCATCTTCGTCTTCATGGAGAAGACGAAGTAGCGACGGCCTAGTGACGGTTTTGCGTCCAATTATGCTCGGCTAGGGTTTACAGGTGAAATAGTGTCGTTTCACATAGCGCGCGCCTCATTCAAATATGAACATGGATCGATTCCCAGCGCTGCCACATTTTCAAATGTTCATTCATTTTATTGCTTTCCCTCCAAATTACATGTTACATGCTTCATTTGATTTTCATTTTTTCTTCCAACTTAGAAAATCCATATCAAATTGAAAAATGATCCAAAAAATGCCTGGTTTTTTGCTACTTGATCCTCTGTTTGTCTGGTTTTTTATGATGATAATTGTTAAAGTTGTGCATGGCTGGATTTTATTGGTGGTAGAATATGTGAACATGTGTACATGTGTGACCTTGCCTTGCTCTTTCTATTGTGAAATGCTTGATTTTAATCCAATGGACATGAAATTTTACATGATGATTCTAGACACATTGATGGATATTTTAGGCTTGGTTTGGTATTTTTCCCATTTACCATTTCTGTTTTATGCATGTGTTTGCATGGTGTGACAATTTGTGTCACACATTTGGTTGTTCAACTTGTACAATTTAATTTCCATGCCAATTGATCTTTGATGCTTCTGATTTTTTGTATGATGATCATGTTGGATATGTTGAATGCTCATGAATTTTTCCAGAATTATTTGAATCATTTCTGTTTTGATTTGGAATTTTCATTCATGATGATCATATATGAGCTTTAAAATTTCCTCTGACTTCTTTTGATCATGAAATGCTTTTGCTTGATGATTTTGTTGTGATCCTTTTTAGGACATGTTAATATGTGTTTGAAGATGCATTGTGTTGAATTTCAGCTCCTGTTTTGAATTTTTTCTTCATCTTTGACCCTAGGCTTTGACCTAGTGGTTTGTACTTACATGTGAGCTTTGAATTTCAGGTTCAAGCATCCGAATTCCATGGTTAATGTTGCTTCATCTTTTGAAAGTTGATATTTGCTTTTCATTGCTAACATTTGCTGTTTTGTAGGTTGATGATAAGCCACTTGAGTTTGCCTTATGGCTTATGTGTTGTACATTGGGATTGTCTGTTTGTTATTGACTGTTGTCTGTTTGTCTGAGTATTGTACTGATTTGTTTAGTTGTTTCCACAGGTACTTAAGTTGCTTTAAGTTCATTTGAACTTTGCTTTGATTTTGCTTGTGGTTGGCATACCACTTAGGTATAACCCCTAATCTTCATGTAGTCTGGAAGACCTGCTGTTATTGGCAGGCACCTGTCTGAAGCCCTCCTTAAGAGGCCATGTTTTTGTTTGTTTAATTTTGTGCCAAGCAGGTAAAGTCCTCTTAAGAGGCAATTGGCAGATAAAAGGGATGTGAAATCCATCCCCTGCTATTCAGTTGTGTCATTCACTTTGCTCACACCATGTGTTGATGCATTGTGAATAAAAACCCAAGATCTTATAGAGTCAACCATTTGTGGAGAAGAGTTCCTTCATTCTGAACTCCCACACTTTCTATTGATTAAAGCTCTCCCAGGCCAGGGATAAGAGCTATGAGGCATAACCCTCATCTCCATTTCATCTGCTTCACCCTAACTCTCAATGTTATGGTTAAGAGCTCAGAACACCCCATTCCAGTTGGCTTGCTTCTAAAGCCTAACCTTGCTTGAGCCCATTGATTGTGTATAGTGTGTGCTAACTGATTGCTTGATTGCTTAACTGTGCATCTTTCATATTTGCTTTTGCATATCTACTTGCATCATTCCATGTGTTTGCTTTTGCTTTTCATAGCATGTTGTTTATGTGAGGAGTCAGATGTAAGACCATTGATTGGTTATCTGTTTCCTATGATCATTTGTTGTGGAGTCAGGTGTAAGTCCATAGATTGGTTACCTGTTTCCTTGTTTGTTTTGTCCATTGAGGAGTCAATTGTAAGTCCATTTATTGGCAGTTGTTTCCTGTGATCTGGTAGGAGTTGGGACTAAGACCATTGATTGGCATTCCATCTCCTTGGAGTCGAGTGTAAGACCATTTATTGGCAACTTGTTTCCTCTTGCTTATTGCATTTGTTATTTGTTTCTTGTGAGGAGTCAATTGTAAGTCTAGCTATTGGCAGTTGTTTCCTATGATCATTCCTTGGAGACTAGTGTAAGTCCATTGATTGGCATCTGGTATCCATGTTTTATTTGTTTTGTGAGATTGGTGTAAGTCCATTGCTTGGCATCTGGTATCCATATTTGTTTTGTGAGATTGGTGTAAGTCCATTGATTGGCATCCGGTATCCATTTTGGTTTTGTGAGATTAGTGTAAGTCCATTGATTGGCATCCGGTATCCATTTTGGTTTTGTGAGATTAGTGTAAGTCCATTGATTGGCATCCGGTATCCATTTAGGTTGTTTATTTGTTATTTGCTTGTTGCCTTTTCCAAAGGAATCACTTGGATCATCTACATATGATCTCAAGAGGTGAACATCTAAGAAGTTTTACATCCCTTAACCTCTCACCTTTTTGTTCTTTAAACCTCCATTTGCATGTTAACTCAAACCAGAAAAAAATATTGTGCAAACATTTTCATTTCTTTTTAAACTAGAAACCTAGGCCTTAAGCCTTTGATTTTCAAACTTCATTTTACAATACTTCTTTTGAATTGAATTCTAATCATACTTTGACCATCTTTTGTGAATAATTCTAATTGATTAATTTCACTCATTCAATTGTTTTGTGGCTCAAGTCCACTTCTTGATAAGTTTTCACACATTAGCCATAGATCTCAATTATCTTAGTGGTTGATGTGAATCTCACCTTTTGTCCTTAGTGATTGAATTGTAAGACTTCCTTGCTTATTATAGGGTTAACCCCTCACTAGCAAGTTGAAGCTTTTCTCACATGGTGGACTTGTGGTTGTATAAGTTGAGTTTTCTCCCGTGGATAATGAAAGACCTTAGGGCTTTTGTTTAAAATCAATCCACTTACTTTTTGGAAATCTTTTAGCCGAACTACGAGGTTTTGATCCTGTAAAGGTACGTAGGCAATGGTTATCCATCCAAACACAAAAATAATAAAAATTTGTACATTCTTTTCTCATCCTCCCAATCAATGTTTGCACAATAAATATTTTCATAAACAACATCTTTTGCAACATTTGTGAAAAAGGTTCCCTAGGAGTACCTAGGATGCATTGGGTGCCTAACACCTTCCCTTTGCATAATTACCCCCTTACCCAGATCTCTGACCTTTCATTAGTTTTCTATGTGTAAAACTTCTTAGGCTTTTGTTCGCTTTTTAGCCATTCCTTTGGATAAATAAAAGTGCGGTGGCGACTCTATCTTTGTATGCTTTGCTTTTGATTTAGTCAATAAATCATAAAGTGATGAATACACCGCTACAGTAACATAGGAAAAAAAAATAGTAACGAAACAGAGCAAAAGTAATAAATGAACAAAAGTAATAAAATAAATGTGCTCCCTCCCCACACAAAATAAAGCAGTGTCCTCATTGCTTAGTGCGAGTAGGAGAAATCAGTGGTCAATAGTATTAGCCACGGTTTTATCCCAATGCAGCGACAACTTCGTTCAGGTGATGAAACTGCTCAACGGCTATATCCATCAAGCCTAAGACATCAAAGCGTATGATCTTTATCTCTTCTTTCACAATTATGATGTCAGCTTGAAAACCATTCAGACGGGTGATGAGCATGGCATGATTATCAGCAAATGATGGAGGAACCGGTTTATCAATGTTATAATAGTTGGGAGGTGTTTCAGGGTCAGATTCTTCCATATGGATAGGGTCATTGATATACTCATATTTGGGCGGTGTCTCGGAAGGTGAAGGTGGATCAATAGGGTGTTCATCTAAGTCATAAAGCCAGTTATTGCGGTTGTGAACACTCGTTTTCTCATGGTTAGGCAAGGTAAATAGTTGAACCACTTCGTTACTGATTAGATAATCAAAGGTATCCGTCCCAATGTTTCCTATGATTCTGCGGTTAAAGCAAAATTCGATATCCATGGGTCGGATGTTTCCGAAAGGTACAAGCTCATAAAGTGGGCGTACAAGTCCGATGGCGTCTGCTATCATGGTTACTAGGCCACCTATTATTATTGGGGTACGGTTGTTCTTAGCAAGGTGAACAAATATTTCTATCATGAATGTCACGATATTGACATGTCGACCTTGATCGACACATAGCAAGATGAAGAGTTCATAGCGGGACACTATGGTGTAATTCTCTTCCTTACCGAATAAGGTGTGGGATAATATTTTATGAAAGTATCGGATAGCAGGGTTATGGATCTTTTATGAGTGCATCTCATTCGGGTTTGGGTTGGATTCTCCAGTTATGCTACCCCAAAAGTCATCTAGGTCGATGTAATCGATTAGGTCCTCCTGGCAGGTAGTAAAAACGAAAAGGCCGCTAGGGAATCCTAGGAGGTCAACAAGGTCTCGACGGCTATAGGTGAAGTCCATGCTAAACAACCTAAAGGAAATCAACCCTTTGTTAAGTCCGTAACCATGTTCGGGGTTGTATACAAGGGAGCTAAGGAATTCTAAGGTTAGTTCACGATACGTGACAAACCGTCTCTTAATGGCTGCGTTCTCCCACCCAAGCTGGTTAAACATAAATAAGATGCTATCTCGGATGCCTAATTTATCCATGGTAGGTCCATCATAATATATGGTCAATGCCATATCCTTCCGAGCTAGATAATCATACCACCTTCGTTGAACTCTGCCTCTGAAAACTGTCTCTATATGTTGCATGATGAAAGTAATTAACTAACTAGTTAGTAATTTTCCTGTTTATCAGTATTCAATATGTCTAAGTTAGTTACTAGAAGCAACAAGGATGACTGCAAAGAATCAAGAAGAGGGGAGCAAACAAAATAAAGAAGAAAATCAAAGAAGGAAAATAGGTTGTAACAAAGATAACAAAAAAAAGGAAAAAGGGTGGGTTGTCTCCCACTAAGCACTTTGTTTAATGTCGTAAGTTCGACAATAGCGTCGCGGTGTACTAGGTTTTGGGTTGAGCGGGCAGCTCTATGAGTCTGAGACTGTTCGAATAGTCTCTATTTTCAATATTATGATAGTGCTTTAAGCACTGCCCGTTTACTATAAAAGGGTCACTATTCCTACCTTTTATTTCTATCGCACCACTATTGAGGACTTTGGTGATCTCGAAAGGGTCGGACCACCGAGATTTGAGTTTTCCTGGAAAAAGTTTAAGTCTTGAATTGAATAGTAGCACTACATCGCCGACTTTAAACTCCTTCCTAGAAATGCATTTGTCATGCCATCTTTTGGTTCGTTCTTTGTAGATCCTGGCATTTTCGTAAGCGTCCAATCTCAGCTCTTCTAATTCGTGGATGTCCAGAATCCATTTCTCACCTGCGGAAGTATAGTCTATATTTAGGGTTTTAATTGCCCAATATGCTTTGTGTTCCAATTCTACAGGGAGGTGATACGATTTATCATAAACTAGTTTGAAGGGTGTGGTTCCTATCGGGGTTTTGTATGCCGTCCTGTAGGCCCACAAAGCTTCGTTTAGTTTGGATGACCAGTCTTTTCTGGATATTCCTACGGTCTTCTCAAGAATTTGTTTTATTTCTCGATTCGAGACTTCGACTTGCCCGCTAGTTTGTGGATGATACGGTGTTGCTACGCGGTGTCGGACTCCATACTTCAGAAGAAGTTTTCCAAATATATTCAATATGAAGTGAGAGCCACCGTCACTAACTACTAGTTTTGGCACACCGAATCTGGGAAAGATAATGTTCTTGAATAACTTGATCACTACTCGTGTGTCATTTGTTGGAGAAGCTACAGCCTCGATCCATTTTGAAACATAATCGACAACAACGAGTATGTACTTATTACCAAAAGAAGCTGGGAATGGTCTCATGAAGTCAATCCCCCATACATCGAAGACTTCCACTTCTAAGATTCCTGTTTGTGGCATTTCATCGCGTCTTGAGATGTTGTCAGTGCGTTGGCACCGATCGCATTTTATAACCGTGTTATGGACATCTTTCCATAGAGTAGGCCAAAAGAGGCCTGATTGCAGGATCTTAGTGCAGGTCTTTGAGGTACTTGCATGCCCTCCATAGGGAGCGGAATGGCAATGAGAGATTATATCATCTATTTCGTCCTCCAGAACACATCGATGGAAGATACCATCGGTACCTCTTTTGAAAAGTAGAGGTTCATCCCCGTAGTACTTTTTTAGATCGTGAAAGAACTTCTTCTTTTGTTGGTAAGATAGGTCCGGTGGAAGTACTCTGACAGCTAGGTAGTTGACAAAATCAGCATACCATGGCAGAGTTGCATTCGCATGTATTTCTTCCACGGATTCTTCTATTTATGTATTGTTTAATGTTAGTTCGGACATATCACTTTCCATTTGGGCTATGAGTCGTTCGTAAGGGAAATCATCGTTAATTGGGATTTGTTCAGGTTTGTTCCCTTTGATTCGTGATAAGTGGTTTGCTACTACGTTTTCAGTACCTTTCTTATCTTTTATCTCTAAATCAAATTCTTGTAAGAGCAGGATCCATCTTAAAAGTCTTGGTTTGGCATCCTTCTTACTTAACAAATATCTAATAGCGGCGTGGTCTGTATAGATGATAATTTTCGCCCCTACTAGGTAGGAACAAAATTTGTCCAAAGCGAACACGACGGCTAAAAGTTCTTTTTCAGTGGTGGCGTAGTTCATTTGGGCTGGATCTAGCGTTCTACTCGCATAGTAAATAACATGAATCTTCTTATCCTTCCTTTGTCCTAGTACTGCGCCTACTGCGTAATCACTCGCATCGCACATGATTTCAAAAGGTGTTGATTCTAAGAGTTGGCAACAATTTTGGTAAAACAAAGAGTGTTCACAAGATGTCATGTGTGATGTCTTAACATGAGATATCCTATGTACCTGCTGGAGTTGAAGAACATATGCAAGCAGGATTGTTTCAGAATGCCACTTACAATGCTAAGGCTTTTGATATTGGATGTACCTGCTGGAGCTAAATTGGAAGACATATGCTGCAGGATTGTTTCAGTTGACATACTCATTGTCATGGTAACTGATATGGCTGTACCTGCTATAAAAGGAAACTGGATTATGCAGGATTTTTCCAGATGTCAGACCCGATGTCATGACATCCTGTACACAGAACATTCAGTATGAATGTCTGGTGTTTTGTGATTGCACAATTAATGGCAATCATTGGTTGATTGAAGATATGGCTAGCAGGCGCATTCTTTCAGGAATTTCAACCAGATTTACTTATTTTCCAGGGAGATCTATACAGCTGTTATAAAAAGATTTGATTGGAAAATAGATTTAGGGTTTTCAAGATGTCCAAGCCCAGTTGGGTGTTTAGGTTATAAATAGCAGATTATAACCTAGTTTTTGTAAGCCTCAAACAATGTAAAAATTAGGGGTGTGTGTGAGGTAAACCTCCCAACCTGTGGGAAGGTTACCAGGTGTTTCTCAGTGCTTGAAAGCATGAGATTATTTGTAAATCAAAGCCTGTAGGCAAGAGTTGTTATGTTCTTGAACGAAGCTGTGAAGCATGTTCAAGTTGTCTAAGCATTACATGGTAATTGTAGTGATAGGAATGGAAACTGGAGGTTTCTATCTAGGAGTGCCTAGGTATAGATTGCATTGGGTAGGGATTAAGTGAGGAGTTGTAAACGGGGGAGTTTAACTCTGAATTAATACTGCTAATAGTGGATCTTCTTCCTGGCTTGGTATGCCCCCAGAGTAGGTAATATTGTACAGAACTGGGTTAACAATTACTGGTGTTTTTACCTTCTGCACACTATATTTTGTCTGTTATAACTCAGTCTGTTTCTAGTCTATTTATGAAGAGAATAACAGACTTGATACATAGCCTGCAGTCTGATTGCAAAATAGAATGTTATGACATTCATTATTGACTGCTGTTACTGATAGACTGGTTGGTCTGTTACAGTTCATCCTTCTGTAATGTTGGAACAGGTGATGTTCAAATCAATGTTGAGACATCATGCTGATAACTGGGCAGGATTAATAAACATAAGTGCCATGTTTAATCTCTACTGTGTCTTTGTTCTAGATGGACAAAACTGGATGTTCTTCTGTCCATGGTGGTAGAGTAGTAGATGTCGTGACATCTGGGACTGTGTGCATATGAGTACTGGGTTTTAATTTTTCTAACTGTCTTGCTGTATAAGTAACAATGTTAGATCAGATGTCATGACTTCGTGTAGAACATCTGAACTCTGACTATACCAGAATTTAAATTGGTATCAGAGCAGGCATCCTGTTCTGTTTCTGGATGAGATCCATGGGTGATACTTTCTGGTATCTTGCAAGGAGCTATGTTAGCACTGATGATGGAACCCTTAGAAGGTTCTGTGATCCCCCTGAATGGTCCCTTGAAGTAGGTGGATGGACTATTCATGACAGGAACTGTGTGTATCTGTCTCTGGAGGTTGGCAATTGGCCTTTGTGAGGAACAGTTGTGCTAGTATTGAAACATATTCAAACCTGGTATGTTTCTGGAGGCCGATCTGGTGAAGTGCGTGGTCATAGGTTGAGTTGTATTATGATTTCCGCTGCATAATACCTGGCTAAACTCAAACTCTGATGAAGGTTCCCCTCATGTGGATGAAAGGATGCTGTATTCAAGATTTCATCATAATCTACTGAAGATGTCAAAGATACTTGAGTCTCCTCAAGTCCACTCATCATGACGTTCTCACTTCAGGATGGTAAGAATCACCTGATCACTGATTCTTTTACTCTCTTGGGTAGTGTATATGAAGACCTTGAAGATTTTCAAGGAGGGTTTGTTCCAAGGAGGTGGAACTAATGTTCTATGCGATGTTAGAACATGTTGTTCAACAAGTATGCAGCTACTGGTTGAAGAGCAGATATGTTTAGGTGTCAAACAAAGGGATACTTTTGTTTGGAACCTACTCCTGACCTGGAAGAGGAGACATCTGTGGGTGCTAAGTTGACAAGGGTAGGGTCAACTGTTTGTGTGCTCAAGAAGGTCACTTTTAGACGTCTGATCTCTAGAAGTGGATCTGGTTGAGATGTGACACGGTGCAATTTCCTGCTGTCTGTCTTATTCCTATAGATTGATCAGGATTGGATAGTTGTTCCCTGAAGTACTATGTTGTGTTGGAAGACAAGTTCCCTGGATGTTAGAAGTCAGTAATGGGGTAACCTGATTGCTATTTCATTTAAGAGGATTGGGACCATGAATCTTGTTATTCAAACACCACGCTCAGAAGTGGCAGTTCTTTCAAGGAGTGAGAATATGAAGATTCAGAGGTTGGTTGAGGTAGTATGCTCTGGCAATGCATATCTACTATTGACTGGTGTTGTTTTCTTCCACTAGTACTGATGGTCAGCTGGAGTCTGATTGGAGTATGTATAGGTATAACTCATAGAGTTAGTTGCCACTGGTAGGGATGGTGTATTGAGACATGTCTGTACAATGCATGGATATTGGTGTGGAGTTTCCATGATTGTTAATTTGAGGGGGAGTTTTGGTTAACCTCCTCACGTTCGGTCAGCCCAGGGTCTGGTTGGTTGTTGACCTGTGTCACATGGGTTCTGGTGGTTGTGTGACACATTTGCAAGGAATAATTCATCTCTCTCATTCCTAAGGGTGAATTTAATCAGGGAAGTTTTTCAAAACTGTTGAGGTGCTTGCAAGCAGAAGATGTTGACACTAGAAGAGTATTTTCAAAGTAGTCTTATGGTGGAAGTATCTGAAAGGAATATTGGGAAAGGATTTAAGATCAATGTCTACTTGTGCCAAGTACAAGTATTTAATTGATTATCCTTGGAGCTCAAGATAAATGATGTTGGAACATCTCATCTTCAAGATCCTGTGCAGAATCACAGGAAGGATAGTACATTGGTTTATGATCTATCACTTTGGTGGCAGCAAAAGCATATGATCTCTGAAAAGGTTTCCTAGCAAGAAACATGTTCAACCTTGGTGTGTACAAGAAGAAGAAAACATCATAGTCCTGATGGTGGTTACTTGGATTAGTTTACTTCTGATCTAGGTAAGGAAGTGCATTAGCTAATGCACACTATGGAGTCAAGAACAAGTGGCAGCAGTCTTGACATCATGGAAACAACTTTGCTTTAGGAAGTGGAATCCTTGGTATAGCTGAAGGGATAGTTTCTAACTAGTCCTTCTGAAGACTCATGCATTAGAGTGTCTGATGTCTTCGGAGAAGAAGCAGGGATTCATCAAGGTGTGAGCTTGGATGACTTAACTGCAAACCTGCAGGATGGAGGATGTTTACTCAAACTTGGTTCCACAATCAAGTCTATGAGAACATTGAACTCTTGTTCTGTGAAGGGAGGAAGTTCTTTCAAATGGTAGAAGAAGGAGCTGAATTCAACAGCTAGATGTCAAAACACAAGGTTATAACATTTGGTTCAACATCAGAATCTTAGTTGGTGAAGTGGCACATCAACTTGAGATAGAAGGGTCTACAGGGTTGTAGATTGGATACTTCAACAAGGTCGTTCTCGTTGCAGTTCTTTGGAGTTGCTGGATAGAAAGGATGTTACATGTTCATGTCTTAGAAAATCTAAGTTGTGTTCAACATGTAGCTTGAAGTTCAAGTCTCACTTGGAAGGTCAGAATATCTTTGGGAGAAGTCTGATAAACGTGGAGAGGTCAAAAATTGGCATTTGACTTTTTCAAATGAGGATTCATGAAGGAGGTAATCAACCAGTGGCATTTGGTCTATCTCAGAAGTGAGTTCGAAGAATCAAGATAATCTACATATGGAAACTGATTATTCTTGAAGATAGTCTGAGACGAGTTACTTTTGAGCAAAAAAGTAGTAAGTTGAAGACAAAAGGAGGTGTTTTCCAGTCATCTCTTGGAGCTTGTGGAAGGAGTTTTGAGCTATATATGGAAGACTATCTCTTGTAATGGGATGAGCATGTATATGTCCCAATTTGTGTCTGGTTTCTTGTGGATCAAGCTAATGACTCAGTGATAGCTGAAGATTATCAGATGGTGTTATGTTGTGAAGGATGTCCTAACTCATGTTAGAACATTTTGGTGAAGTAGTTTTCTGTTCTGGTTGGAAGAGAGATTGACACAGAGTGTGGATGTGTTCAGCCAAGAGGGTTGAACAGAGGGTGTGCTCTTGAAGACATGATGATGCGTCTTATGTTTTCCATTCATCAAGTGGTCTGAGTTCTCTTTGAATCAGGAAGTTAATGAAGGTCCAACCTTGGGGTGTTGGATATGTTCATGTGTGATCTCCATGTCTCAAGAGGAGAGTTGGTTGTTCATGACAGGGGGAGTTCTGTCTTTGCACTGCAAGTAATCATCAAGCTTATGGTCTATGTGTTCTCAGATAAAAAGGTATGGAACCTTGTTAGTTAGTGGGTTATTGTGGTGTGTGTCAAGGCTGAGTGAGCAGAAGAATGTCTGACCGGATGTCATGACATTGTTGTGGACAATATTATTATTTCCTTCTGAAACTTACAGTCATAAGGAAATATGCATGTGGTGTGTACTTCCTGAATATTCTGTTTTAACATGCTTAATATTATAACATCAGTTTTAACTTTCTCTGCTAGACTAATAGACATTTATTTTGTCTGATTTGTCACCTTTGGTCAATTTTGACTAAAAAGGGGGAGAAGTGCTTGATATATGGAAGTTGGATGTGGCTGAACAGAAGTACAACTATTATTGAAAGAGGTGCACAGGTGTTGATGTTGTAGCAGGTGTCAGTATGACATTCTGGCTGGTACAGGTACTGGAGTTCAGTAGCTGTTTTTTGGTGAATGCAAAGATTTAGGGGGAGAAGAAGTACCCTTGTGCACTGTGCATTTGTGTGTCTTACTAGTTGCATCCATAACTAGTAATTCTGTTGATTGTTGCACAGTTTTAGGGGGAGGAGAAGTACCCTTGTGCATGTGTGTATTACTAGTAACCATAGCTAGTAATTGTTTTTGCTTCTGCTGCTGATTAAACTACTGGTATGTGGTTTAACTGCTGATAGTTTGCCTTGTGAACAAAAAGGACAGATATATGTTTTAGCCAAAATTTGCCAAAGGGGGAGTTTGTTGATTCTAAGAGTTGGCAGCAATTTTGGTAAAACAAAGAGTGTTCACAAGATGTCATGTGTGATGTCTTAACATGAGATATCCTATGTACCTAGTGGAGTTGAAGAACATATGCAAGCAGGATTGTTTCAGAATGCCACTTACAATGCTAAGGCTTTTGATATTGGATGTACCTGCTGGAGCTAAATTGGAAGACATATGCTGCAGGATTGTTTCAGTTGACATACTCATTGTCATGGTAACTAATATGGTTGTACCTGCTATAAAAGGAAACTGGATTATGCAGGATTTTTCTAGATGTCAGACCCGATGTCATGACATCCTGTACACAGAACATTCAGTATGAATGTCTGGTGTTTTGTGATTGCACAATTAATGGCAATCATTGGTTGATTGAGGATATGGCTAGCTGGCGCATTCTTTCAGGGATTTCAACCAGATTTACTTATTTTCCAGGGAGATCTATACAGCTATTATAAAAAGATTTGATTGGAAAATAGATTTAGGGTTTTCAAGATGTCCAAGCCCAGTTGGGTGTTTAGGTTATAAACAGCAGATTATAACGTAGTTTTTGTAAGCCTCAAACAATGTAAAAATTAGGGGTGTGTGTGAGGTAAACCTCCCAACCTGTGGGAAGGTTACCAGGTGTTTCTCAGTGCTTGAAAGCATGAGATTATTTGTAAATCAAAGCCTGTAGGCAAGAGTTGTTATGTTCTTGAACGAAGCTGTGAAGCATGTTCAAGTTGTCTAAGCATTACATGGTAATTGTAGTGATAGGAATGGAAACTGGAGGTTTCTATCTAGGAGTGCCTAGGTATAGATTGCATTGGGTAGGGATTAAGTGAGGAGTTGTAAACGGGGGAGTTTAACTCTGAATTAATACTGCTAATAGTGGATCTTCTTCCTGACTTGGTATGCCCCTAGAGTAGGTAATGTTGTACCGAACTGGGTTAATAATTACTGGTGTTTTTACCTTCTGCACACTATATTTTGTCTGTTATAACTCAGTCTGTTTCTAGTCTGTTTATGAAGAGAATAACAGACTTGATACATAGCCTGCAGTCTGATTGCAAAACATAATGTTATGACATTCATTATTGACTGTTGTTACTGATTGACTTCCAGAATCATAGGCCATATCAGCTAACAGAGATAAATGTCATAACATCCAGTTTGACATTTAGACAATGGGCTTTATGCAAGGTCTGTTATCCCCTTGATAAACAGACTGAACTATGTACTGAACTGTAGCAGAAAAACCAACCTGCCTATTATTCAGTATATGTTGTCAATGATGAATGTCATACCATCCAATTTGACATTCAGACAGTAGGCCTTATGCCAGGTCTGTTATCCTCCTTGATAAACAGACTGAAATACATACTGAGTTATAACAAACAGGATTATAACGTGCAGAAGGTAAAAACACAAGTAATTGTTAACCCAGTTGTAGGTGTTTAATTGGCTGCATTGTATGGTAAAACACTAGCTGGATTCTAATGTCTTGACTGGTGTCATGACATGGTGTGAAGGTGTGACTGCATTGTAGGTTAGAATATCTAACTGTACTCTGATGTCTTGACTGATGTCATGACACACTTGAGTAGTTTACTGCAGGATTAGCTAATACAGGATTTGTTGAATGTCAAATTAGATGTGGTGACATTCATCCCTGTCAGCAAATACTGAGGAATAGAACAATTGGTGTTCTGTTAGAACTCAGTGTTTAATTCCAGTCTGGTTATCAAGGAAATACCAGACCTGGCATAAGGCCTACTGTCTGAATGTCAAACTGGATGTTATGACATTCATCATTGACAGCATATACTGAACAATAAACAGAGTGGAGTTCTGCTACACTTCAGTATGTTTCTTAGTCTGTTCTTCATGAGTAAAACTGAACTGACTTAAGGCTAAATGTGTAAATGTCAAATTGGATGCTTTGACATTTATTATTGTAAGCTGCTACTGTAGAATGGACAGGTTGGTCCTGTACAGTTCAGCAAACTATGTACAGTCTGTTTTCAGGAAAAACAGACTTAGCATATGGTCCTTAATGTCAAGCTGAATGTTGTGACATTCATTCCTGACAGCATATGCTATATTGTAGGTTGTTTAGTTTTCTGTTTCAGCTTTTTCTCAGGCTATTCTTCAGGGATTCAACAGCTGAGAGAAAATCCAGGAAAACAACAACCAAGCTACATTTAATGAACCTAACAAATAGCCTATTTGTTAGTAACCTAGATGTGGAATTTAGGGGAACTCGCGTGACCTTAAATTCAGGAGAATACAAGTGCAAAGGCCCAAGTACTGCAATATAAAAGGAAGTTGTTCCTTCATTCAGACCTGGGGATTTTGAGGCGTGAAGATTTAGTGTGTCCATCATACTTCACTGCTGTATTTTTGTGAGTCTTGTATTAGACATATCTTGTAAACCAAGCTGTTATCTCGTAGATGATTGCTTTGGTGTAGGGTGTTCATTGAGTTGTAAGTGTTGTGTCACTCTAAGCTTGTAAGCATGAGTGTTGTGTATCTTGATTAAAGCTGTTAAGCACAATCAAGAATTGTTTGAAGTGTGACTTCAAAATTGTCTTTAATATTGATTAAAGGTAGTAATCACTGAGGTGATTGAGGGGGAGTGAGTAGGAACTCTGATCTTAGTGTAAGATTGAAATTGCATTGGGTAGGGATTAAGTGAAGAGTTGTAAACGGGTGAGTTTAGCTTTGAATTAATACTACTGATAGTGGATTTCCTCCCTGGCTTGGTAGCCCCCAGACGTAGGTCATGTTGGACTGAATTGGGTAAACAATTACTTGTGTTATTTACTGCACTTACTTTTAAGATCTGCATAATTCTTGTCTGTGCAGAATTGGATGTCATAACAACCCGTGTGACATCGAAAGTCTGATAACTAGAATTTCAATTGGCATCAGAGCAGGCACCCTGCCTATTAATTTCTGGGTGAGATCTAGGGAAGTTACTTTCTAGTACCATGGACAAGGATATAGGACACTCAAATAGACCACCCATGTTGGATGGCTCTAACTATGATGACTGGAAGCCTCGTATGATAGCCTTCTTAAGGTCTCTAGATAGCAAAGTCTGGAGAGCTGTCAACAAAGGATGGGAACATCCAGCGAAGACAGGTGAAGATGGAGTCAGTGTGCAAATTCCTGAAGAAGAATGGGACAAGGAGCAAGAGGCATTAGCCCTTGGAAATTCTAAGGCCTTGAATGCATTATTCAATGGAATCAGTAAGAACATCTTCAGGCTGGTACACCACTTTGAGCTAGCTAAGGAAGTTTGGGATACCCTCAAGATAACTCATGAAGGTACTTCCAAGGTGAAGATGTCCAAACTTCAGATGCTGACCATCAAGTTTGAAAATCTGAGGATGAAAGAGGATGAGACTATTCATGACTTTCACATGAATATTCTTGAAATTGCAAACACCTCTGGTGGATTAGGTGAGAAAATGGCTGAAGAGAAACTTGTAAGAAAGATTCTCAGGTCCCTGCCTAAGAGATTTGCTATGAAGGTCACAACCATAGAGGAGGCTCAGGACATCTGCAATATGAAGGTGGATGAGCTCATTGGTTCTCTCCAAACCTTTGAAATGGGCTTGTGTGAGAATGCTGAAAAGAAAAACAAAAGCGTAGCTTTTGTATCTAATGCTGAAGAGGAGTCAGAAGCAGGATATACTGGAGGTGATGAAAGCATATCAGAAGCCTTAGCCATGCTTGGGAGACAGTTCAACAAGTTCGTGAAGAAGATTGATCAAAGAGGTAGACTTAATGTCAAGAACATCCCGTCTGACATCAAGAAAGGATCAACTTCTGAAGAAAAGTTCAACCAAGGCAAGGGAATCCAGTGTCATGGTTGTGAAGGGTATGGACATGTCAGAGCTGAATGCCCTGCTTACCTCAAGATGCAAAAGAAGGGGCTAGCTATCACATGGTCTGAAGGAGATTCTGAAAGTGAATCTGAAGGAGAATCTGCTAAACATGTCACTGCACTAACCAGTGTTTGTGCCACTGATGATGACTCAAGTGCAGATGAACTGACCTCTGAGGAACTTGCTGCAGCTTATAAGAAGCTATGTGTCACTAGTGCAGAAGTGCGTGTACAAGGAGAAAAGCAGAAGAAACTCATCAAGGAGCTGGAAGATGAGAGACAGAAGCATCTGACGGCCATAGAGGGTCTAAATGGTGAGATAACCCTACTAACCTCCAAGCTGAACCAGATGACTAAATCCATCAGAATGATGAATAAAGGAACTGACACCTTGGAAGAGATCCTAAAGGTGGGACAGAAGTCTGGAACCACATCTGGTTTAGGCTTTGGGAAAAGATCCTCAGCTGAACACAAACGCCCAAAGGCTAAAGTTCAGAAATTCAAACGGAGGTCACATCCAATGTCTCAACATCGGGGTACCAGGATGAATAATCATCAGAAGAGGAAATTCCAGAAATGGAGATGTCACCACTGTGGTAGGCTTGGGCATATAAAAGCCTTCTGCTACAGGCTTCATGGTTACCCGAACCAAGTCACTCATGTCAGGCCTAAGCATAAGACATATAGGCACCATGTCTCAAACAAGAAGAGACAATGGTATGCTAGGTTAGCTCACACAGCTCTAAGGGCGTCTACCAAAGAAGACTGGTACTTTGACAGTGGATGCTCAAGACATATGACTGGTATGGAAAATCTATTGGTAGATATTCAACCTCACACTACCAGCTATGTGACCTTTGGTGATGGTGCTAAAGGAAAAATAAAAGGTGTGGGTAAGCTGGACTGCACTGGAGTTCCAAAACTGAATAATGTGCTGTTAGTAAGAGGGCTAACTGCAAACCTCATCAGCATAAGCCAGCTGTGTGATCAAGGGTTCTATGTTCAGTTCACTAAGGAGCTATGTATTGTGACAAATGGTGACAATCAGGAAGTTATGAGAGGAGCCAGGTCCAAAGATAACTGCTATCTGTGGGAACCTAAAGTCTCAAACTTCTCCACAATCTGCTCTTCAGTCAAGGAAGAACAGGAGGTGAAGCTGTGGCATAGACGCCTTGGACATCTCCACTTACGGGGAATGAAGAAGATCATATCCAAGGAAGCAGTCAGAGGAATTCCAAAGCTGCTTATTGATGAAGGAAGAGTCTGTGGAGAATGCCAGGTGGGCAAGCAAACCAAGATGTCACATCCGAAGCTGGGACATCCTACTACTTCCAGAGTTCTGGAACTGCTGCACATGGACTTAATGGGACCTATGCAGGTTGAAAGTCTGGGTGGAAAGAGATATGCATACGTGGTGGTTGATGACCATTCCAGATACACGTGGATAAGCTTTATCAGAGAAAAGTCAGATACATTTGATGTCTTCAAAGACCTGTGCATCAGACTCCAAAGGGAAAAGGACAGTTGTGTTGTCCGAATTAGGAGTGATCATGGTACGGAATTCAAAAATTCCAAGTTTGATGAGTTTTGCTCGTCTGAAGGAATAAGTCATGAGTTCTCTTCCCCTATAATTCCCCAGCAGAATGGGATAGTTGAAAGGAAAAATAGAACTATCCAAGAATCTTCCAGAGCTATGATTCATGCAAAGAAGCTCCCTATGCACTTTTGGGCTGAAGCTATGAATACCGCGTGCTATGTTCACAACAGAGTCACCTTGAGAAAAGGGACCTCCTCCACTCTGTATGAAATATGGAAAGGCAGAAAACCCACTATGAAGTACTTTCATATCTTTGGAAGTAAATGCTACATTCTCACAGATCGTGAACAGAGAAGGAAACTGGATCCCAAAAGTGATGAAGGTATATTTCTAGGATACTCCACTAACAGCAGGGCGTACAGAGTGTTCAACTACAGGACCAATGTCCTGATGGAATCCATAAATGTTATTGTGGATGATAAAGAGGAAGGAATCAATGTCATAGAGGATGTTGAAACGTTCCCTGACAGTTCAACAGACATTCCAGTCAAGTCTGAAGAAGTACAGGAACCTCCTCCTGAATGTGAAGTAGATGCAACCACCAAAATGCCATCTATCAGAATTCAGAAAGACCACCCTAAGGATCTTATCATAGGGGATCCCAATAGTGGTGTGACTACCAGGTCAAGGGGAATAAGCTCAAATTCCTGTTTTGTATCCAAGGTTGAACCAAAGAATGTGAAAGAAGCCCTGACTGACGAATACTGGATCAATGCCATGCAAGAGGAACTTGAGCAGTTCAAACGGAATGAAGTATGGGAGCTAGTTCCAAGACCTGAAGGGACCAACATCATTGGTACCAAGTGGATCTACAAAAACAAGTCTGATGAGAAAGGAGTAATTACTAGGAATAAAGCAAGACTAGTAGCTCAAGGATACACTCAAGTTGAAGGGGTTGATTTTGATGAGACGTTTGCTTCGGTTGCTAGGCTTGAGTCCATCAGATTGCTGTTAGGTGTAGCATGCATTCTGAAGTTCAAACTGTTCCAAATGGATGTGAAGAGTGCATTCTTGAATGGCTACTTGAATGAAGAAGTCTACGTGGAACAACCTAAAGGGTTCTGTGATCCTAACCAACCTAAGCATGTGTACAAGTTGAAGAAAGCCTTGTATGGGTTGAAGCAAGCTCCTAGAGCATGGTATGAAAGGTTGACTGAATTTCTGACCTCAAATGGATACAGAAAAGGTGGGATAGATAAAACCTTGTTTGTGAAGGATGAAGAAGGGAAAATCATGATTGCTCAAATCTATGTGGATGATATAGTCTTTGGTGGAATGTCAGAACAAATGGTAAAACATTTTGTTCACCAAATGCAATCTGAGTTTGAAATGAGTCTGGTTGGGGAACTGACTTATTTTCTTGGAATGCAAGTCAACCAAATGGAGGACTCTATGTTTCTCTCTCAAAGCAAGTATGCCAAAAACATAGTTAAGAAGTTTGGTATGGATAATGCTAGGCACAAGAGAACTCCTGCTCCTACTCATCTAAAGTTAACCAAAGATGATGGAGGGCCTAGTGTTGATCAATGCCTGTATAGAAGCATGATAGGTAGCCTACTATACCTAACTGCAAGTAGACCTGACATTTCTTATGCAGTTGGAGTGTGTGCTAGATACCAAGCAGAGCCTAAAGTGAGCCACTTGAATCAAGTCAAAAGGATTCTCAAGTACATCAATGGGACTTGTGACTATGGGATGCTGTACTCACATGGTTCTGAACCTGTCCTATCTGGGTACTGTGATGCTGACTGGGCTGGGAGTGCTGACGACAGAAAAAGCACATCAGGAGGTTGCTTCTTCTTGGGAGACAATCTCATATCTTGGTTCAGCAAGAAGCAGAATTGTGTATCCCTGTCCACTGCTGAGGCTGAATACATAGCTGCTGGAAGTAGTTGTTCCCAACTGGTTTGGATGAAACAGATGCTCACTGAGTACAATGTCACTCAAAATGTCATGACATTGTTTTGTGATAATCTCAGTGCCATCAATATTTCCAAGAATCCCATCCAACACAGCAGGACCAAACATATTGACATTAGACATCATTTCATCAGAGATCTGGTGGAATACAAGGTGATCTACTTGGAACATGTAGCCACTGAACTTCAACTGGCTGACATATTTACAAAGGCTCTGGATGCTACTCAGTTTGAAAATTTAAGGGGCAAACTGGGAATATGTCTCTCTGAGATCTTATAGCAACCAATGATGTTTGGAATGTATTGTTTAATATCTCTGCCTATTAAACAATTGGATCTATGCTCTGATTGGTCAACATATCATAGCTATGCCACTTACAACAAGTGTGGCAACAAGAGGATACTGAGATATCCTAACGTGAGGCGGCCTAGGCACCTACAGGAATTCAAGGACGCTGTTCATGCAGGAGTGGTTCTGGATGTCAGAAACAAAGTCATGGCATCTGATATGGCTGTACCTACTGTAAAGCAAAAGTGGGTGCTAACTTGGTTGAAGGTGTGAAGCAAGATCAAGTGGGTGCTAACTTGGTTGAAACTGTGAGGCAAAACCAAGTCTGTAACTCTGTCATTTGTGTGTAATTCTGTTTTTTTCTGTAGTCTGAAATTTAAAGTGTTGCTTTGGCAACATTTTTGACAAAAAGGGGGAGTAACAGGTGATACCCCAGGACAACAGGTTATTGTGTTAAAACAGATATTCATGACAGACTCAACATCCCCTCCCCTGCAGCTGATGTGTGATGAAGTTTTTATTTAACTTCTGTATGTGTGCTGGTATGTGAAGTTTTAATTTAACTTCCATGTGTGTGAGTGTGTTGTTACTCTGAGTGTATTAGCTAGGTCTATTTCCTGCTAGATGTGTGATTTCCGCTGCTATGAACTCTGTTATGGGGATCAAAGTGTTTTAGCCAAAAATTTGCCAAAAGGGGAGTTTGTAGGTGTTTAATTGGCTGCATTGTATGGTAAAACACTAGCTGGATTCTAATGTCTTGACTGATGTCATGACATGGTGTGAAGGTGTGATTGCATTGTAGGTTAGAATATCTAACTCTACTCTGATGTCTTGACTGATGTCATGACACACTTGAGTAGTTTACTGCAGGATTAGCTAATACAAGATTTGTTGAATGTCAAATTGGATGTGGTGACATTCATCCCTGTTAGCAAATACTAAGGAATAGAACAGTTGGTGTTCTGTTAGAACTCAGTGTTTAATTCCAGTCTGGTTATCAAGGAAATACCAGACCTGGCATAAGGCCTACTGTCTGAATGCCAAACTGGATGTTATGACATTCATCATTGACAGCATATACTGAACAATAAACAGAGTGGAGTTCTGCTACACTTCAGTATGTTTCTTAGTCTGTTCTTCATGAGTAAAACAGAACTGACTTAAGGCTAAATGTGTAAATGTCAAATTGGATGCTTTGACATTTATTATTGTAAGCTGCTACTGTAGAATGGACAGGTTGGTCCTGTACAGTTCAGCAAACTATGTACAGTCTGTTTTCAGGAAAAACAGACTTAGCATATGGTCCTTAATGTCAAGCTGAATGTTGTGACATTCATTCCTGACAGCATATGCTATATTGTAGGTTGTTTAGTTTTCTGTTTCAGCTTTTTCTCAGGCTATTCTTCAGGGATTCAACAGCTGAGAGAAAATCCAGGAAAACAACAACCAAGCTACATTTAATGAACCTAATAAATAGCCTATTTGTTAGTAACCTAGATGTGGAATTTAGGGGAACTCGCGTGACCTTAAATTCAGGAGAATACAAGTGCAAAGGCCCAAGTACTGCAATATAAAAGGAAGTCGTTCCTTCATTCAGAACTGGGGATTTTGAGGCGTGAAGATTTAGTGTGTCCATCATACTTCACTGCTGTATTTTTGTGAGTCTTGTATTAGACATATCTTGTAAACCAAGCTGTTATCTCGTAGATGATTGCTTTGGTGTAGGGTGTTCATTGAGTTGTAAGTGTTATGTCACTCTAAGCTTGTAAGCGTGAGTGCTGTGTATCTTGATTAAAGCTGTTAAGCACAATCAAGAATTGTTTGAAGTGTGACTTCAAAATTGTCTTTAATATTGATTAAAGGAAGTAATCACTGAGGTGATTGAGGGGGAGTGAGTAGGAACTCTGATCTTAGTGTAAGATTGAAATTGCATTGGGTAGGGATTAAGTGAAGAGTTGTAAACGGGTGAGTTTAGCTTTGAATTAATACTACTGATAGTGGATTTCCTCCCTGGCTTGGTAACCCCCAGACGTAGGTCGTGTTGGACTGAACTGGGTAAACAATTACTTGTGTTATTTACTGCACTTACTTTTAAGATCTGCATAATTCTTGTCTGTGCAGAATTGGATGTCATAACAACCCGTGTGACATCGAAAGTCTGATAACTAGAATTTCACCAGTTCGGTACAACATCACCTACTCTGGGGGCATACCAAGCCAAGAAGAAGATCCACTATCAGCAGTATTAATTCAGAGTTAAACTCCCCCATTTACAACTCTTCACTTAATCCCTACCCAATGCAATATATACCTAGGAACTCCTAGATAGAAACCTCCAGTTTCCATTCCTATCACTACAATTACAATGTAATTCTAAACAACTTGAACTTGCTTCACAGCTTCGTTCAAGACCATAACAAACTCTTACCTACAGGCTTTGAGTTACAAATAATCTCATGCCTTCGAGCACTGAGAAACACATGGTAACCTTCCCACAAGTTTGGAGGTTTACCTCACACACACCCCTAATTTTACATTATTTGAGGCTTACAAAACCTAGGTTACAATCTGCTATTTATAACCTAACCATCCAACTGGATTTGGGCCTTCAGAAAAATCGCAGCAAACTTCTCCTTTGCTGTTACAAAGCCAGCAGAAAACTTCTGCTACAATCAAGTTCTTCAATCTTTTAGTTCCTAAAATATATCCATATTTAGAAACTGTATATTCACCAAATATTCTGATTGAGTCTTCAAGACCTCCACAAATAACGCCACATAGGATTCTAACTAATCCCATAATATTAAATCAGTTAACACATAACAGACTTAACTAATTCAGTTTTATACACAGGCCCGATGTCACAGTCATAATGTTGTGACATCTTACATGACATGTTGGTCCAGATGTTGAACTTCTTCAACCCAACATATTAAAACAACAGAGGTGATTACATTATTTGTTTTACAAAATTAATGCCAATCCTAAGGTACTAACAATCTCCCCCTTTGGCAAATTTTAGCTAAAATAAATAAACATTACACTAGACATCACATCCCAATATGGGTTTGCACTTCCTCTTTGTCATTGTCAGCACCATCACCAAAGCCAACTTTGGTGTACATGAAGAAGAAGCTGTTTAAGAATTAGCTGCATCACAACCCTTCCCCTCAACCCTAGAGTACATAGATAATGTAACTCAGATCACAAGACACAACTGTCCTCTTAACTCAGATCACAAGTCACAAGTGATATACCCAGTTAGTGACTTTTGTGCGTGAAACCACCTTCTGCTTGCTACCACATTTTGCTTGCTTATGGTACATCCTCAGGACAATGTTTCTCTCCCCCTTTTTAGCTAAACATTTATAAATGAAACCATCACAAAACCAGATCCAGGCGCAGTATGCCCAAATCTTAACAAACCCCATGGTTTAGAGGGAATGGAATATCGCTCTTGTGAGAAGAGAAGCGCTGATACATCCTTTAAATATGCCAGAACGTGCTTAGGAATTAACGGTAGGAGTAAATGCTTGGTCAAGATCCATAAATATTTGCTGAGAATCAGTCAGAGAATCACCAACAATATCTCAGACTATCTTTGAATACCTTTTATAGCTCTTGATTGTTTCTTTTCAGAAACAACAGTTCCAATGCACGTAGACTATTCCATATATTCTGTCAGACACGTTGCAAGCGATGTCTTAACATTCAAGACGGCTTTGGCCTGCATTCTTCATGTATTCTCCCTATCACCATTTCCTAAAACCACTTTCGTACCGCCAGTGGTAGCTTGACATCTGGCACCACTACAACCAAAATCACCAACAACAATAGATGGTTACTCCCCCTGTACCACACACCTGTAACACACATGCTTATTCTAATATATCATAATGAGACACACCATATCCATATTTCCTTATGGCTGTAAGTTTCAGAAGGAAATAACAATATTGTCCACGACAATGTCATGACATCCGGTCATACATTCTTCTGCTCACTCAGCCTTGACACACACCACATCATCCCAATAACTAATAAGGTGCCATACCTTGTTATCTGAGAACACATAGACCACAAGCTTGATGAGTACTTGCAGCACAAAGACAGAACTCCCCCTGTCATGAACAACCAACTCTCCTCTTGAAACTTGGAGATCACACATGAACATATCCAACACCCCAAGGTTGGACCTTAACATATTTCCTGATTCAAAGAGAACCCGAACCACTTGATGAATGGAAAACATAAGACGCATCTTCATGTCTTCAAGAGCACACCCTCTGTTCAACCCTCTTGGCTGAACACATCCACACTCTGTGTCCATCTCTCTTCTAACCAGAACAGAAAGCTACTTCACAAAATGTTCTAACATAAGTTAGGACATCCTTCACAACATAACAAAGAACACCATCTGATAATCTTTAGATATCACTGAGTCACCAGCTTGATCCAAAAGGAACCAGACACAAATTGGGACATATACATTTTCATCCCATTACAAGAGACAATCTTCCATAGATAGCTCAGAACTCCTACCAAAAGCTCCAAGAGATGAGTAGAAAACACCTCCTTTTGTCTTCAACTTACTACTTTTCTGCTCAAAAGTACTTTGTCTCAGACTTTCCTCAAGAATAATCAGCTGCCATATGTTGATTATCTTGATTCTTCGAACTCACTTCTGAGATAGACCAAATGCCACTGGTTGATTACCTCCTTCATGAATCCTCATATGAAAAAGTCAAATGCCACTTTTTGACCTCTCCACGTTTATCAGACTTCTCCCAAGGATATTATGACCTTCCAAGTGAGACTTGAACTTCAAGCTACATGTTAAACAAAACTCAGATTCTCTAAGACATGAACATGTAACATCCTCTCCATCCAGCAACTCCAAAGAACTGCAATGAGAATGATCTTTTTGAAGTACCCAATCTACAACTCTGCAGACCCTTCTATCTTAAGTTCATGTGCCACTTCACCAACTAAGATTCTGATGTTGAACCAAATGTCACAACATTGTGTTTTAACATCTAGCTGTTGAGTTCAGCTCCTTCTTCTGCCACTTGAAAGAACTTCCTCCCTTCACAGAACAAGAGTTTAACGTTCTCATAGACTTGATTGTGGAACCAAGTTTGAGTAAACAACCTCCATCCTGCAGGTTTGCAGTTAAGTCATCCAAGCTCACATCTTGATGAATCCCTGCTTCTTCTCCAAGGACATCAGACACTCTGATGCATGAGTCTTCGGAAGGACTAGTTAGAAACTAACCCTTCAGTTATACCAAGGATTCCACTTCCTAAAGCAAGGCTATTTCCATGATGTCAAGAATGATGCCACTTGTTCTTAACTCCACAGTGTGCATTAGCCAATGCACTTCCTTACCTAGATCAGAAGTAAACTGATCCAAGTAACCACCATCAAGACTATGATGTCTTCTTCTTCTTGTACACACCAAGGATGAACATGTTTCTTGCCAGGAAACCTTTTCAGAGATCATATGCTTTTGTTGCCACCAAAGTGATAGATCATAAACCAATGTACTATCCTTCCTGTGATTCTGCACAGGGTCTTGAAGAAGAGATGTTCCAACATCTTTAAGACCATCAGTTATCTGGAGCTCCAAGGATAATCAATTAAATACTTGTACTTGGCACAAGTAGACATTAATCTTAAATCCTTTCCCAATTGTCCTTTCAGATACTTCCACCATACGAATACTTTGAAAATACTCTTCTTGTGTCAACATCTTCTGCTTGCAAGCACCTCAACCGTTTTGAGAATCTTTCCAGATTAGATTCACCCTTAGGAATGAGAGAGATGAATCCTTCCTTGCAAATGTATCACACAACAACCAGAACCCATGTGACACAGGTCAACAGCCAACCAGACCCTAGGCTGACCAAAAGTACTAGTGAAAAAAACAACACCAGTCAATAGTAGATATGCATTGCCAGAGCATACTACCTCAACCAACCTCTGAATCTTCATATTCTCACTCCTTGGAAGAACTGCCACTTCTGAGCGTGGTGTTTAAATAACAAGATTCATGGTCCCAATCCTCTTAAATGAAATAGCAATCAGGTTACTGTCGCAACCTGAAAAATACAGTGTGCGAAAAAACAACCGGTGAAAGACAATGACAGAAGAGTCACCTCCGTGCGTTATTTATCCCAAAGGAGGGAAAGGAAACACTCGAAGTAAACCTGAAAAGAGGAAAGGAAAAGACAAGGTCTCGCAACCAAATCTTGGGTTTGGGAGTCGGTTATGCGAAGGGAAGGTATTAGCACCCCTACGCATCCGTAGTACTCTACGGGATCCACTTTTGTAGTTCTTGTCTAAAGGGTGTGAGTTTATCTTGTGTTGTTTACTAAAAAAGGGGTTAAATGAAAATGACTCGCGCGGATGTCGCATCCACTGCATACGTATCTCATTTAAATATGAGAATTAGAGTCTTCGTAGCTCGGCTGACCTATGGGTTGGGGGGATGTGTGCTCTCTAAGACATCGCGTCTTATGCCTACGTATCTCATATGGAATGAGAATCAGAGCAAGTCGTAGTTCGGCTAACTACGAGGTTAAGGATTATGTTTTGGGGGCGGACGACGTTACTACGCAATCTACCGGATGCTCGACCTTTGGAGACTTACTCACCTATAGTAGAAGGAGTAAACGTGTGTTTAGGAGAAGAAAAATCAATGAAGAGTTAGGGTTTGGGATGCTCATGCAAAAAGGCAGTCCTTGACGAAGGAACCGCGCTACCTGCGGGGATACGAACACATACAAAACAAACATGTATAAAGTAAATGTGCCAACAAGGCAACCAGAATAAATCTCCCAAATGGTATCCCACAAGCAAAGTGGAATATCCAGCGAGCTATCCCTGCAAAAGTCATGTGAGCCTTCACAAAAACTCAACAAAAGGGTTAGTGAAACAAGATAAGGATTAGGAGAAAACATGCTATGACAAACGTAAGTCAGATTAGAGAAAAACAGTATGGTTTTTCATGGATAACAATATGGTTTCAGAAACCTCAAACCTTGTGGCATACACTTCAGAAATTTAACGATTAAGCATTCAAGGCATTATTTATACATTCATACATAATTATGAACCCGTGGGCAAAAACCTAATGAAATTCATCCATCATACCTCAAACATTCAGAGTATTCAACTTCAAAGCACAAAGGTAATGGGAATAAGGGAAAACCTGATTGGAGAGATCGGTTGAAATCAAATGGCACGGCTGGATTTGCAAACCAATGTTAGGGTTTGCTTGAGCTGAAAGTGTGTGAGTCAGAATGAACCTTTCAGAGTTTCCTGGAGGTTGCTCTGAACTCTGTTAGCTCTTCTCTCACTATCTTTTTCCCTAGGGTTCTTCTCTCACTATCTTTTTCCCAGACAGGGTAATAGAAATAGAATGGCCTTTTGTTTCACTGAAACTCTGAATTTATAACCTGATTTTTGTGGACCTGTGGGCTCAAATGAGAGAGGTCCAAGTCCAAGATTTTTTTTTTAATATTTATTGGTACTGAGCTGGTTGACGCTGTGGTTGTTGTTGTTGTAGTGGTGCTGCAGCTGGAATGGTCACAGCCGCAACATACGGTTGCTGATGATAGTTCTGAAAGTTATTCCTCCAGTTATCCCTGTTCTGATAAGAAGATATGGCACTTGCATCCCCTTTTCTCCTCTTCTGTCCCTGAATGAACGGCTTCTTCTCCCCTGATGAGGATCCACCTCCACTCTGGGTCTTGTATGTCCTCAGGTAATTCTCCACCCTCTCTCCGGTAGAGACTACATCAGCAAAATTGGAGGCATTGCAACCCACCAGGCGCTCCAAATAAGGTCCTGGCAGAGTGTTCATGAACATGTTAGCCATTTCCTTCTCCAACATAGGAGGTTGAACACGGGAAGCTGTTTCTCTCAGGCGTTGAGCATATTCTCTGAAGCACTCATTGCTTTTAAGAGACAGATTTTGAAGTTGAGTTCTATCTGGAGCCATGTCTGCATTATACTGATACTGCTTCACGAAAGCCTCAGCCAAATCCCTCCAGCAACGGATGTGGGCTCTGTCCAGCCTCATATACCATTCCAGGGATGCCCCAGCTAGGCTGTCCTGGAAAAAGTACATAAGCAACTTTTCGTCATCGGAGTATGCAACCATTTTACGGAAATAGGCTTGCACATGGGTCTTCGGGCAAGAGTTGCCATTGTATTTGTCAAATATCGGGACCTTGAATTTAGGTGGCACTCTCACACCTGGGACCAGCCCCAAGTCAGCAACATCTACTCCTAGAGGATTTTGTCCTTCCACTGCCTTCAACCTCTCTTCCAATCTTCTAAACATGGGGTCCACATCATGACCCATACCAAAGTCTTCCTGCAGCAGGGGGAACTGATCGTCCTGATCATCATGAACGGGCTGTTGACCGGATGTGACATGTAGGATTGGGATAGGCCCCGGTCCATTGGGTTCATTAGCCTCTCCAGCTGGAGGATCAGTCACCGTCTCTGGTTGAGCAGGGGGATTCCTCTGTATCATCTGCCTGAGCTCTTGCTGTCCCTGAGCCACCCCTTGAACCACATCCATGAATTGATTCATGCGGATTTTCATCTCGGCGAACTCTGCCTGTAGGCTTTCCATTACTCTCTGTTGGTTTCTGCGGGTACCGTACCGGTGAATGCCTGGGTCAGCTATCCTGTTGATGGAACACCAAACAAACTGAGAACACTGTGGCGGTACCTGTTATGCAAGACATGCTAATGAATATGTAAATGCAATGACATGTTTATCAATTCCAAAGGTATTCTACCCCCTTGGTTCCAGTCTCTCAATAGATAAACGATGTAAAAAAAAAGACTAAGCCGTTGATGAGAACCAAGAAAATTCCGACTAGAATCAAGTAGAAGATATAAACCCCACAGAAATGGATAAACACGTGTGAATGATTATGAATGCAAAATGATGTGATGTAAAATGATGTGAATGCAGTGCAGTGGCATGGGAATCAGGATCGCTGTATCTTCTTGAACATCTGTCAGGTTGCACTGTCTGGAGAGAAATTAAGAGCACACCAAACAAAGGTCATGAGATGGATCATGTTATCCTTAATATCAACCACCCATTTTGGTGGATTATGGTTTACACCTTATCAACACCCAAGTTTCATTGATATTAAGGATACCTGATCGGATCAACCATGAATCAAGGGTTTGTTGCAAGTCACGAGCATGGAGTTTAGGTTAAGAACCACCAAAAAGGAGTGTACTAAGGTTTAAACCTGCCAAACATGTTCTACAAAAGGTTCCCATAGTCATAATCCCATCTTTCGGATATTATCGGAGGAACGACTACTCGTATTCCAAAAATATTCTCAAGAGAGACTCTTATGAGTGTAGTATCGCGTAACAATCGTATCAAATCTTACACTTGAACGACTTTCGCACTACGTCCTATGAATAGGCCAAGGTGGGTTTGGTAAACTAAAGTCCTCGGCTTCTAAGGTCTATATTGGAAAAAGTAATGTCTAACCACAACTTACATGTGTTTAGGAGAAGAAAAATCAATGAAGGGTTAGGGTTTGGGATGCTCATGCAAAAAGGCAGTCCTTGACGAAGGAACCGCGCTACCTGCGGGGATACGAACACATACAAAACAAACATGTATAAAGTAAATGTGCCAACAAGGCAACCAGAATAAATCTCCCAAATGGTATCCCACAAGCAAAGTGGTATCCAGCGAGCTATCCCTGCAAAAGTCATGTGAGCCTTCACAAAAACTCAACAAAAGGGTTAGTGAAACAAGATAAGGATTAGGAGAAAACATGCTATGACAAACGTAAGTCAGATTAGAGCAAAACAATATGGTTTTTCATGGATAACAATATGGTTTCAGAAACCTCAAACCTTGTGGCATACACTTCAGAAATTAAACGATTAAGCATTCAAGGCATTATTTATACATTCATACATAATTATGAACCCGTGGGCAAAAACCTAATGAAATTCATCCATCATACCTCAAACATTCAGAGTATTCAACTTCAAAGCACAAAGGTAATGGGAATAAGGGAAAACCTGATTGGAGAGATCGGTTGAAATCAAATGGCATGGCTGGAGTTGCAAACCAATGTTAGGGTTTGCTTGAGCTGAAAGTGTGTGAGTCAGAATGAACCTTTCAGAGTTGCCTGGAGGTTGCTCTGAACTCTGTTAGCTCTTCTCTCACTATCTTTTTCCCCAGGGTTCTTCTCTCACTATCTTTTTCCCAGACAGGGTAATAGGAATAGAATGGCCTTTTGTTTCACTGAAACTCTGAATTTATAACCTGATTTTTGTGGACCTGTGGGCTAAAATGAGAGAGGTCCAAGTCCAATATTTTTTCTTTTATTTATTTATTTATTTTATTATTTTAATATTATTATTATTTTTTTTTTTCGTTTTTCGTTTTTTTTTTTTCGTTTTTTTTTTCAAAACACGTGGGCTTCGCCTAGCGAGCATGACAACTCATGAACAAACCTTTGCTCCTTCAAGATTAACGTTTTGACTGACGAATAGACCCCTGTTGGAAGTAACTCAAGTCTTTCCCTTGTGTTGACTGATCATCTAAATAGAGCCCACAAAGTGTCCTGGATGATGTTCAAGCTTCTTGGATTCGATTCCGATTGCCATGATGAAATGCAAATGCTAAATGACCTAAAAATGAATGCATACATGAGGTGTAAAGCGTATGCTTCCAGGAAAAATGAAGGGTAAATTTTGGGGTATTACAGTTACCCCATTATTGACTTCTAACATCCAGGGGACTTGTCTTTCAACACAACATAGTACTTCAGAGAACAACTATCCAACCCTGATCAATCTACAGGAATAAGACAAACAACAGGAAGTTGCACAATGTCACATCTCAACCAGCTCCACTTCTAGAGATCAGACTTCTAAAAGTGACCTTCTTGAGCACACACATAGTTGACCCTACCCTTGTCACCTTAGCACACACAGATGTCTCCTCTTCCAGGTCAGGAGTAGGTTCCAAACAAAAGTATCCCTTTGTTTGACACCTAAAAACATCTACTCTTCAACCAGTAGCTGCTTACTTGTAGAACAACATGTTCTAACATCACATAGAATATTAGTTCCACCTCCTTGGAACACACCCTCCTTGAAAGTCTTCAAGGTCTTCATATACACTACCCAAGAGAGTAAAAGAATCAGTGATCAGATGATTCTTACCATCCTGAAGTGAGCACGTCATGATGAGTGGACTTGAGGAGACTCAAGTATCTTTGACATCTTCAGTAGATTATGATGAAATCTTGAATACAACAGCCTTTCATCCACATGAGGGGAAACTACATCAGAGTTTGAGTTTTGCCAGGTATTATGCAGCGGAAATCATAATACAACTCAACCTATGAACACACACTTCACCAGATCAGCCTCCAAGAACATACCAAGTTTGAATATGATTCAATACTAGCACAGTTGTCCCACACAAAGGCCAATTGCCAACCTCTAGAGACAGGTACACACAGTTCCTATCATGAATAGTCCATCCACCTACTTCAAGGGACCATTCAGGGAAATCACAAAACCTTCCACAGGTTCCAACATCAGTACTAACATAACTCCTTGCAAGATACCAGAAAGTATCACCCATGGATCTCATCCAGAAACAGAACAGGATGCCTGCTCTGATACCAACTGAAATTCTGGTGTAGTCAGAGTTCAGATATTCTACTCCAAGTAATGACATATGATCCAACATTGTTACTAATACATCAAGACAGTTATACAAATTAAAACCCAGTACTGATATGCACACATTCACAGATGTCACGACATCTGCTACTATATCACCATAGAATGGAGGAACACCCAGTTCTGTCCATCTGGTACAAAGATACAGCAGAGATCAAACATAGCACTTACTTCTGTTGAGTCTGCACAGTTATCAGCATGATGTCTCAACATTGATTTGAACATCACCTGTTACAACATTGGGCCTTGTACTTGTATTTCCTGAAATTAAGGTTAAGCAAGTTACCTTAATTTCCACATATTAGGATGCTAACAAATAGGCTATTTGTTAGGTTCATTAATTGTAGCTCAGTTGTTAGTTTCCTGGATTTTAGCTCAGCTGTTGGATTCCTAAAAAATAGCCTGAGAAAAATACTGAAACAGAAACTCTAACCATCCTACATTTTAGCATATGCTGTCAGGAATGAATGTCACTACATTCCGTTTGACTTCCAGAATCATAGGCCATATGCTAGATCTATTATTTTCCTGAAAAACAAACTGTACTAAATGTTGTACTGTAAAAGACCAACCAATCTATACTTCAGTATCAGCTAACAGAGATAAATGTCATAACATCCAGTTTGACATTTAGACAATGGGCTTTATGCCAGGTCTGTTATCCCCTTGATAAACAGACTGAACTACGTACTGAATTGTAGCAGAAAAACCAACCTGCCTATTATTCAGTATATGTTGTCAATGATGAATGTCATACCATCCAGTTTGACATTCAGACAATAGGCCTTATGTCAGGTCTATTATCCTTCTTGATAAACAGACTGAAATACATACTGAGTTATAACAGACAGGATTATAACATGCAGAAGGTAAAACCACAAGTAATTGTTAACCCAGTTCGGTACAACATCACCTACTATGGGGGCATACCAAGCTAGGAAGAAGATCCACTATCAGCAGTATTAATTCAGAGTTAAACTCCCCCGTTTACAACTCTTCACTTAATCCCTACCCAATGTAATCTATACCTAGGAACTCCTAGATAGAAACCTCCAGTTTCCATTCCTATCACTACAATTACAATGTAATGCTAAACAACTTGAACTTTCTTCACAGCTTCGTTCAAGACCATAACAAACTCTTACCTACAGGCTTTGAGTTACAAATAATCTCATGCCTTCGAGTGTAACACCCCAATTAAAATAAGCTAATTATTTAATTTAAATTAATATTTTATTTATTAATTTAATTGAATAATTGGAAGTTTGGATTAATATTATTATTTTGGGAATAATAATTATTGGGATTATTATTATTGGATTATTATTTTATAATTGGAATAAAAGTGGAAATCAGTAAAAAGGTCCCATTTGGTAAAAAGGTTTATTGTTTTCACGTGAAAAAGGAAAAAGGAGACAGAAGGTGGAAAAGGGCAAAAAGAGAACCAGAGAACAAGGGTTGAAGGGAGTAAAGCTTGAAGCTGCAGAATCTGCCGGATTAACTCAGGTAAGGGGGGTTTATCATCAATTAACGGGTATTATGGGATGATATGTACTGGGTAGTAATAACTGTTATTTTACCTCTGATTTGATTGATGCCTGATGAATCTGTTGAATATTGGGATGAACGAAATTGGGATTTTTACCGTAGGAATTTGATGTGGAAATGTTAGACTTTGTGGAATCGAATAGGATCTGTTTTGTATTAGACGATAGGAAGGAATTATGTGTGAAAATTGGACTGTAGAAGGTTAGATCGGAGAGGCTTCGTAGCAGAAAAGCCATTGCAGATCTGAGAATTCTGATCTCTGGTCATACGCGTATGGCACTAGGCAATACGCGTATGAGATGTTGGTACGCGTATGGGGGGAAGTCTTACGCGTATGGGAGAAAAAGATGATAATTTGAACGTGAATTGGTCTCTGGGCGTACGCGTATGGGATAGGTGGTACGCGTATGAGTTGGGCGAGGAAATGCGCAATACGCGTAAGAGAGTAGGCATTACGCGTATGGAGTTGGCCAGGTTTGGGCAATACGCGTATGGCATGGACATTACGCGTATGGGCAGAGTTGGGATTTTCCTGAACTGTTGTTGTGCAGTTTTTGGTTGTTTAGGCTGAGTGATGCGACTTAGCTGAGGTATGATGTGATAGGGATCATTTCCCGTTGTTTTGAGTGGTATAGGTATTAGTAGAGTGTGCTAATACCGTGTTTGATTACGTGGCATGATGTGATATGCTTTTGTTGATGATATGTGATGGTATACATGATGTTATGAATGTATGCGTTTGTGAATAGACTGTATTATGGCTTAGAGTGTGAGCATGTGTCTATTCTTGATTATTGTTGATGTTGCATTGCTAGGTGATTAGCATGCATGTTGTGGCCCATTTGGGGTGGTAGCTAATTCCCATGGTGAGGAATTAGTGAGTAAATCATTTTGATTGTTGTTGTTGAGGTTTGCATGCTAGGTGATTAGCGTGCATTTCATGGCCCATTTGGGGTGGTAGCTAATTCCCATGGTGAGGAATTAGTGAGTGAGTCACTATGTCTCAAATGAGTGGGACTAGTGAGCTTGGTAGCCGTGCCTGGATTTGGACGGTGAGGTTGAACTATATGTTCACACATAGTCGGTACCGCATGCATAGAGTCTCATTGCATAATGAATGTATGGCATATGATATGAATGGATGTATTCCAGTATCATATGTGTGTTGTGTGTTGTGTTGTTAATGATTGAACATGATGGAGATTTGTACTGTTGATTATGATGTTGGAATGGATATTACTGTTGCTGAATGCACAGTCTAATTAGGGTGAATTACTGTGTTAATTACTTGGCATTACATGTTGTTCTATAATGCTTATTATATTGATTGAGAAACTCACCCTTACACCTATTTTTCAGGTAACGAGAAATGAGTTGAGTAGAAGCTTATGCTTGGAGTCTAGAGTAGTTCTTATGGGTCATGCTCTGATAGATGTAACATCGGGAGGGAATGTTTTAATTAATTTGATATTGATTGTTGGATGATTTACATGTATAGTGTTACATGTTTTACATTGATGTTGAATTTGATTCCGCTGTGAATTATGCAAAAGACCTTATTTTGATTTAAATAAATGAGCATGACAGGATATTGGATGAATGTAGTGAAATGATTGTGTGACACCCTTCGGGGCATAATTACTCTGATGAATATATGTGTATTTTAATTATAATAATTTGGGGTATTTAGAAGGGTGTTACATTAGTGGTATCAGAGCATAGTCGGTCGTGTCGAGTCGTAATTATTCTGTTTCCCCTGTACGGGATAGGCGTTGTTTAACCCTATCAGTACTTATTTGTTTAGCTTGTTTGGGTTTTCAGAATAGAGATGGCTGGAAGAGGTAGAGATGATGCTGCGATTGCTGAGGCTCTGGGTATGCTAGCTGGTGTACTTGGAGGAAATCCGAATGTTATGGGAATGGGAGCTGCTCGTCAGTTGAGTGAGTTCCAGAAGAACAATCCTCCAATGTTCAAAGGAGCATACGATCCAGATGGTGCTCAGAAGTGGTTGAAGGAGATAGAGAGGATCTTCAGAGTAACTGAGTGTGCTGATAACCAGAAGGTCAGGTTCGGTACACATATGCTGTCAGAAGAAGCTGATGATTGGTGGGTTGCTACCCGCACTGAGTTGGAAGCTGCTGGAGATGCTGAGATTACTTGGGCTGTATTCAGAGAGAGATTTCTGAGGAAGTATTTTCCCGAAGATGTCAGAGGAAAGAAAGAGATAGAGTTCTTGGAATTGAAGCAGGGTAACCGGTCTGTTACGGAGTATGCTGCTAAGTTCACAGAGTTGTCTAAGTATTATACTCCCTATGCTGAGGCTGCTGGGGAATTTTCAAAGTGTGTGAAGTTTGAGAACGGGTTGCGTCCCGAGATCAAGCAGGCTATTGGATATCAGAGGATTAGAGTGTTTTCTGATTTGGTTGACTGTTGCAGGATTTTTGAGCAGGATTCCAAGGCCAGAGCTGAGAGCTATCAGCAGAGGGTGGATAGGAAGGGCAAGAATCAGATTGATCGTGGAAAACCGTATGCAGCTGGCAAAGGTTTCCAGAGGCAGAGTGGGATGAAGAGGCCTAGTGGGGGAGACTCTAGTGCTCCTGTTAAGTGTTACAGATGTGGTCAGGCTGGACATCGTATCCATGAGTGTACCAGTAATGAGAAGAAGTGTTTCAAATGTGGAAAAGGTGGTCATTTGGCTGCAGATTGCCGGTTGAAGACTGTGACTTGCTTCAACTGTGGAGAGGTAGGTCATATCAGTCCGCAGTGTCCTAAGCCGAAGAAAGAGAATCAGTCGGGAGGCAAGGTTTTTGCTTTATCAGGTTCTGAGACTTCTGCAGATGATCGTTTGATCCGAGGTACGTGTTATATTAATGGCTCTCCTCTTGTAGCTATTATTGACACAGGTGCTACTCATTCTTTTATATCCTTGGATTGTGCTGTGAAACTTAAGTTAGAGATATCTGAGATGTTGGGTAGTATGGTGATTGATACTCCTGCGAAGGGTTCAGTGACTACTACTTCTGTTTGTTTGAATTGTCCCTTGAGTATTTTTGGTAGAGCCTTTGGGATAGATCTTGTGTGTCTTCCATTAGTGCAGATTGACGTTATTCTGGGCATGAACTGGTTAGTGTTTAACCGAGTTTCTATCAACTGTTTTGATAAGACAGTGATATTTCCTGAGATTGAAGAAGGAAAGAGTTTGTTTCTATCAGCCAGGCAGGTGAATGAGGAAGTGGCAGATGGGGCAGAGTTGTTTATGCTGTTAACGACTTTGGAAGCTAAAGATAAACTGGTGATTGGCGATCTAGCTGTAGTGTGTGATTTTCCTGATGTGTTTCCGGAAGAAGTGAATGAATTGCCACCAGAACGTGAAGTTGAGTTCTCGATTGATTTGGTACCTGGTACTAGACCGATATCGATGGCTCCGTATCGTATGTCTGCTGTTGAGCTAGCTGAATTGAAGAGTCAGTTGGAAGATTTGTTGGATAAGAAATTTATTCGTCCGAGTGTGTCACCGTGGGGTGCACCAGTGTTGTTGGTTAAGAAGAAAGAAGGTACTATGAGGTTGTGTGTGGATTACAGACAACTGAATAAAGTGACGATCAAGAATCGGTATCCTTTACCGAGGATTGATGATTTGATGGATCAGTTGGTTGGTGCAAGTGTGTTCAGCAAGATAGACTTGAGGTCTGGGTATCATCAGATACGTGTGAAGACTGAAGATATTCAGAAGACTGCTTTCAGAACAAGGTATGGACATTATGAGTATTCTGTAATGCCTTTTGGTGTGACTAATGCGCCTGGAGTATTTATGGAGTATATGAATAGGATTTTCCATCCGTACCTGGACAAGTTTGTAGTAGTGTTTATTGATGACATTTTGGTGTATTCGAAATCTGAAGAAAAGCATGCTGAGCATTTGAGGGTGGTTCTGGGAGTTCTACGAGAAAAGAAGTTATTTGCTAAACTGTCAAAGTGTGAATTTTGGTTAGAAGAGGTTAGTTTTCTTGGTCATGTGATTTCAAGAGGTGGTGTTGCTGTTGATCCTTCTAAGATAGAAGCGGTATCTAAGTGGGAAGCTCCGAAGTCAGTTTCTGAGATTCGAAGTTTTCTTGGTTTGGCTGGTTATTACAGGAAGTTTGTCGAGGGATTTTCCAAGTTGGCGTTACCGTTGACAATGTTGACTAGAAAGGGGCAAGCGTTTGTTTGGGATTCAAAATGTGAAGAAGGTTTCCAAGAGTTAAAGAGAAGGTTAACTACTGCTCCTATTCTGATATTACCGAGTTCGTCGGAATTATTTGAAGTTTACTGTGATGCTTCATTGTTGGGTTTAGGTGGTGTGTTGATGCAGAATAAGCAGGTTATAGCTTATGCTTCGAGACAACTAAGGGTTCATGAGAGGAACTATCCGACACATGATTTAGAGTTGGCAGCTGTGGTATTTGTTCTGAAGTTGTGGAGGCATTATTTGTATGGGTCAAGATTTGAAGTTTTCAGTGACCATAAGAGTTTGAAGTATTTGTTTGATCAGAAAGAGCTGAATATGAGACAGAGGAGATGGTTAGAATTTTTGAAGGATTATGATTTTGGTTTGAATTACCATCCGGGTAAAGCAAACGTGGTAGCTGACGCATTGAGTCGAAAATCATTGCATATGTCTATGTTGATGGTTAAGGAATTGGATTTAATTGAACAGTTTAGGGACTTGAGTTTGGTGTGTGAGAGTACTCACAATAGTGTTAAATTGGGAATGCTGAAGTTAACAAGTGGTATTCTGGATGAGATCAGAGAGGGTCAGAAATCCGATATGCTTTTGGTGGATAAGATGACTTTAGTGAATCAAGGTCAAGGTGGTGAATTCAGAGTTGATGAGAATGGTGTTTTGAGATTTGGTGATCGGGTGTGTATTCCGGATGTTACTGAGCTTAAGAAGAGTATTCTTGAAGAAGGACATCGTAGTGGTTTGAGTATTCATCCTGGAGCTACGAAGATGTATCATGATTTGAAAAGATTATTTTGGTGGCCGGGAATGAAAAGAGAAATTGCAAGTTTTGTGTATTCCTGTTTGACTTGTCAGAAGTCAAAGATTGAGCACCAGAAGCCGTCTGGGCTAATGCAACCGTTGGCTATTCCAGAGTGGAAGTGGGATAGTATCAGTATGGATTTTGTTTCTGGTTTGCCGAGAACAAGTAAGAATTTTGAGGCTATTTGGGTGATTGTCGATAGATTGACGAAGTCGGCTCATTTCATTCCGATCAGAATGGATTATCCGTTAGAAAGATTAGCCGAGTTGTATATTGAGAAGATTGTAAGTTTGCATGGGATTCCGTCTAGTATTGTTTCGGATAGAGATCCTAGATTTACATCGAAGTTCTGGGAAGGGTTGCAGAAGGCTTTGGGAACTAAGCTGAGATTGAGTTCTGCATATCATCCGCAGACTGATGGTCAGACGGAGAGGACGATTCAGTCACTAGAGGATCTTTTGAGAGCTTGTGTTTTGGAAAAAGGAGGTGCTTGGGATTGTTATTTGCCTTTGATTGAGTTTACCTACAACAATAGTTTTCATTCGAGTATTGGTATGGCACCGTTTGAAGCTTTGTATGGTAGGAGATGTCGGACGCCTTTATGTTGGTATGAGTCCGGTGAGAGTGCTGTGGTTGGACCGGAGATTGTCCAACAGACTACGGAAAAGATTAAGATGATTCAGGAGAAGATGAGAATTGCTCAAAGTCGTCAGAAGAGTTATCATGATAGGAGGAGGAAGTCACTTGAGTTCCAAGAGGGAGATCATGTGTTTCTTCGTGTTACTCCGATAACTGGTGTTGGTCGAGCCTTGAAGTCGAAGAAGTTGACACCTCGTTTTATTGGTCCTTATCAGATTTTGGAGAGGATAGGAGAGGTAGCCTATCGTATCGCTTTACCGCCGTCGCTTGCGAATTTGCATGAGGTTTTTCATGTGTCTCAGTTGAGGAGATACATTCATGATCCGTCGCATGTTGTCCAAGTAGATGATGTACAGGTGAGAGATAACCTGACTGTTGAAACATCACCTATGAGGATCGAGGATCGAGAGTTGAAGCAGTTACGGGGTAAAGAGATTGCCTTGGTGAAGGTAGCTTGGGGAGGACCAGCAGGTGGCAATATGACTTGGGAACTTGAGAGCCAGATGAAGGAGTCTTATCCGGAGTTGTTCGCTTGAGGTATGTTTTCGAGGACGAAAACTCTTTTAGTGGGGGAGAGTTGTAACACCCCAATTAAAATAAGCTAATTATTTAATTTAAATTAATATTTTATTTATTAATTTAATTGAATAATTGGAAGTTTGAATTAATATTATTATTTTGGGAATAATAATTATTGGGATTATTATTATTGGATTATTATTTTATAATTGGAATAAAAGTGGAAATCAGTAAAAAGGTCCCATTTGGTAAAAAGGTTTATTGTTTTCACGTGAAAAAGGAAAAAGGAGACAGAAGGTGGAAAAGGGCAAAAAGAGAACCAGAGAACAAGGGTTGAAGGGAGTAAAGCTTGAAGCTGCAGAATCTGCCGGATTAACTCAGGTAAGGGGGGTTTATCATCAATTAACGGGTATTATGGGATGATATGTACTGGGTAGTAATAACTGTTATTTACCTCTGATTTGATTGATGCCTGATGAATCTGTTGAATATTGGGATGAACGAAATTGGGATTTTTACCGTAGGAATTTGATGTGGAAATGTTAGACTTTGTGGAATCGAATAGGATCTGTTTTGTATTAGACGATAGGAAGGAATTATGTGTGAAAATTGGACTGTAGAAGGTTAGATCGGAGAGGCTTCGTAGCAGAAAAGCCATTGCAGATCTGAGAATTCTGATCTCTGGTCATACGCGTATGGCACTAGGCAATACGCGTATGAGATGTTGGTACGCGTATGGGGGGAAGTCTTACGCGTATGGGAGAAAAAGATGATAATTTGAACGTGAATTGGTCTCTGGGCGTACGCATATGGGATAGGTGGTACGCGTATGAGTTGGGCGAGGAAATGCGCAATACGCGTAAGAGAGTAGGCATTACGCGTATGGAGTTGGCCAGGTTTGGGCAATACGCGTATGGCATGGACATTACGCGTATGGGCAGAGTTGGGATTTTCCTGAACTGTTGTTGTGCAGTTTTTGGTTGTTTAGGCTGAGTGATGCGACTTAGCTGAGGTATGATGTGATAGGGATCATTTCCCGTTGTTTTGAGTGGTATAGGTATTAGTAGAGTGTGCTAATACCGTGTTTGATTACGTGGCATGATGTGATATGCTTTTGTTGATGATATGTGATGGTATACATGATGTTATGAATGTATGCGTTTGTGAATAGACTGTATTATGGCTTAGAGTGTGAGCATGTGTCTATTCTTGATTATTGTTGATGTTGCATTGCTAGGTGATTAGCATGCATGTTGTGGCCCATTTGGGGTGGTAGCTAATTCCCATGGTGAGGAATTAGTGAGTAAATCATTTTGATTGTTGTTGTTGAGGTTTGCATGCTAGGTGATTAGCGTGCATTTCATGGCCCATTTGGGGTGGTAGCTAATTCCCATGGTGAGGAATTAGTGAGTGAGTCACTATGTCTCAAATGAGTGGGACTAGTGAGCTTGGTAGCCGTGCCTGGATTTGGACGGTGAGGTTGAACTATATGTTCACACATAGTCGGTACCGCATGCATAGAGTCTCATTGCATAATGAATGTATGGCATATGATATGAATGGATGTATTCCAGTATCATATGTGTGTTGTGTGTTGTGTTGTTAATGATTGAACATGATGGAGATTTGTACTGTTGATTATGATGTTGGAATGGATATTACTGTTGCTGAATGCACAGTCTAATTAGGGTGAATTACTGTGTTAATTACTTGGCATTACATGTTGTTCTATAATGCTTATTATATTGATTGAGAAACTCACCCTTACACCTATTTTTCAGGTAACGAGAAATGAGTTGAGTAGAAGCTTATGCTTGGAGTCTAGAGTAGTTCTTATGGGTCATGCTCTGATAGATGTAACATCGGGAGGGAATGTTTTAATTAATTTGATATTGATTGTTGGATGATTTACATGTATAGTGTTACATGTTTTACATTGATGTTGAATTTGATTCCGCTGCGAATTATGCAAAAGACCTTATTTTGATTTAAATAAATGAGCATGACAGGATATTGGATGAATGTAGTGAAATGATTGTGTGACACCCTTCGGGGCATAATTACTCTGATGAATATATGTGTATTTTAATTATAATAATTTGGGGTATTTAGAAGGGTGTTACATCGAGCACTGAGAAACACATGGTAACCTTCCCGCAGTTTGGGAGGTTTACCTCACACACACCCCTAATTTTACATTATTTGAGGCTTACAAAACCTAGGTTACAATCTGCTATTTATAACCTAACCACCCAACTGGATTTGGGCCTTCAGAAAAATCGCAACAAACTTCTCCTTTGCTGTTACAAAGCCAGCAGAAAACTTCTGCTACAATCAAGTTCTTCAATCTTTTAGTTCCTAAAATATATCCATATTTAGAAACTGTATATTCACCAAATATTCTGATTGAGTCTTCAAGACCTCCATAAATAACGCCACATAGGATTCTAACTAATCCCAGAATATTAAATCAGTTAACACATAACAGACTTAACTAATTCAGTTTTATACACATGCCCGATGTCACAGTCATGATGTTGTGACATCTTACATGACATGTTGGTCCAGATGTTGAACTTCTTCAACCCAACATATTAAAACAACAGAGGTGATTACATTATTTGTTTTACAAAATTAATGCCAATCCTAAGGTACTAACATTAAGTGGCACAATGAAGCACCTTTTATAAGGATTCAACATTTGGATGAACCAGCATAATGTGTAGCAATCGAAGCAGGAGCAAATAATAAATCTTGGTTTTACAACATGAAACAGTTCCTTCAGAAACAAGAGTGCCCTACAAATGCTTCAAGCGGAGATAAGAAAATACTCAGAAGATTGACATCTCAATTCTTACTCAATGGGGATGTACGTTACAAAAGAAATAATGACATGGTCTTGCTCAGATGCTTGGATGGATATGAAGCAGGCATGCTTACCAAAGATATTCGTGAAGGGTCCTTTGGCACTCACGCCAATGGGCATACAATGGATAAGAAAATTCTTAGAGCAGGGTATTACTGGTTGACTATAGAGTCTGATTGCTTCAAATATGTCAAGAAGTTCCATAAGTGTCAGATTTATTTAAATAAAGTAAATGTACTACCAACTCCCTTAAACATATTAACTTCTCTATGGCCCTTCTCCATGTGGGGTATAGACATAATTGGGATGATCAAGCCAAAAGCTGCGAACGAACACTGATTCATCCTAGTTGCTATTGATTACTTCACCAAGTAGGTATAAGCTGCTTCCTACACTTAAGTGATGAGACAAGTCATCACACGGTTCATCAAGAAGGAGATAATTTTTCGTTATAGTGTTCCTAATAAAATTATCACTGATAATGGGTTGAATATAAACAACAAAGTAATGCACGAGTTATGCAAAAAATTTAAAATTGAACATCATAACTCGTCACCTTACCGACCGAAGATGAATGGCGCAGTAGAAGCAACCAACAAGAATATCAAAAAGATTATCCAAAAGATGGTGAAGACCTACAAAGATTGGCACGAGATGCTCCCTTTTACACTACATGGCTATAGAACTTCAGTTCGGACTTCAACAAGAGCAACTCTTTTATCTTTGGTATATGGCACCGAGGCAGTACTCCCTATAGAAGTTGAAATCCTATCATTGAGAGTCTTTATGGAGACCAAGTTAGAAGAGGAAAAATGGATGCAAACAAGATTCAATCAATTAAACCTCATAGAAGAGAAGCACATGGTTGTAGTATGTTACGGGCAATTATATCAGCGAAGGCTCAAGAAAGCATTTGACAAGAAAGTTCATCCCTGACTGTTCGAAGAAGGCGGCGTAGTGCTCAGGAAAATATTACCCATCCACAAAGATCCCCACAACAAATAAAGCCCAAACTACGAAGGTCAATACGCCATGAAGAATGCCTTCTCTATCGAAGCCTTAATTCTCATAACCATGGATGGAACGGAGTTACCACGACCAGTGAACTCCGACGCAGTCAAGAAATACTATGCCTAGAAAAAGAGGAAAAAGGCCTGCTAAGTCGAAAACCTAAAAGGGCGACTTAGGAAAAAATCAGGGCATCCCGGTGGATTGAAAACTTGATAGAGCAATCCAGGCAAAAATTAGGGACTTGTATAAAAATAATAAAACCCGATAAGTCGAAAACCCAAAAGGGAGGCTTAGGCAAAAAAACGTATATCATCTCGGTGGACTAAGACTCAAAAAGAGCGATCCGGGCAAAAATTAAGGATATCCAAAAGGCATATGACTACAGCATTTAAGCCATACTACAACTGGAACTTAGATGGGAACAATCAATTCAATCATCATTGTCAGAAGAAAATTATCGTGACTTCAAAGAACTAGGGATAGTAGCATGTGTCGGGTTCAATAGGAACATGAATAAATATGTTTTTATTTCCATTTTCCTTTATGAGTTTTTAGTAATCTCCTCTTACAAGAATTATTTCCTTATGTACTATCGGTCATTCACAGGTCAAATTCAATAAATAAAGCTTTTGTTTCTTCAAACCTTATTCTCCATTCTTCCTACTTGATTATAAAATGTTGTTTATATTTTTAATAATACATTGAAACATTGGGTATAATGAAAGGCTTTCAAAAATGTATTTTACTTGGGTCTCAAAACATCAAGACCGCAGACTTCTAATACCACATCCTAAGCAAAACACGAGGTCTCTAATAAAACAACCACAACTTAACCAACACGGAATTTTCTTCCCTTCAAGTCATATGGCACAATCCCAAATATCAAAAGTATCATGGCCCATTCTATGTACATATTAGAATCCCAAAAGGTCGGAGAGTCGGGATGCTACAAAAGCATCGATTTCCGTAATTTCACATATTCATCATACATATCATAAAATAGGCATCAAGCCAAATAAATGCATCATGCATAGACACATACATCGACCCAAAACATGCATCTTGGTAAACATGCATACATTGAAGGAGAATGACGATCCAAAACGCAACAGAAATTAAAATTTTCTCCTTTAGTGATCCTTACGAATGGGCATGACCAATGATAGAAATTGTTACCTCTTATGGCGATTGAAACCTTTGATGCACATCTAAAGAGTGATCACGAACGTTGAATGGTGACAACACCTCTACTCAGTTGACACGAACAAATTCCTTCAGTCTCAGTGCTAGCTACTACGAATGAAGGTTTTGAGTGTATATGTGTGTGTGTGTGTGTGTGTGTGTGTGTGAGAGAGAGAGAGAGAGAGAGAGAGAGAGAGAGATAGAGAGAGAAACGAAATATCATCTAATGAAATGCTTCTGCACAAGGGTTCTATTTATAGAACCATTTGTGTGGGTTGCAAGCTAAAAAACCCACTTAAGTGTATGTGGCCCATATCTTATGGTATACCAAAAAATCACTTAAGCGCGTGGTACCTTACCATATTTCGTATTCTACTTAAGTGCATCGTACCTTACGATGTTCCACAATTCACTTAAGTGCACCGTACCTTACGGTGTTCCTTATTTACTCTACTTTTCATCAATCTGTCCTTTTGTGTGTGACCCTGTAGGTTTTCACGACATTGGCAATCATATTAAATCACGTATTTAACATAATAAACATTGAGCGGTATCTAGCAACACATCACTGCTACCCAAGGCACGGAAATGTCATGTGATCTGACAAATCCCTTTTTGTGATAATACTTGTGTGTACAATTACCCTTTTAGCCTTATGTCTATATTGAGTACAAGGCATAGACCGTGTCATCCTTGTCCAGTTCAATATTGGGCCCTTAGACATTTATCCTATTATGCAGGATAGGCGAATTCCATCTAGGTCACTCATGTCCCTCAACATGCTTCGTAGAGTACCCATCAACTATCTTTATGGTCATCCAGTTACGGACAATGTTTGATCAGCATAATGGTTTCAGGTCGAATGGTGGTATACACCACTATCACCATAAAAATAACTTATGACACTTTGCATAGCATTCTATATAGTATTCTCATAACAGGTCAATCTAGTATAAATATTACTCCTAATATTCATACATGTGTTTAAGACTTGATAACTCCTTATCCATGATCCATGAGATGTGATCATCAGTCTATATACATAATAGTCTTAATGCTTTAATGTTATCCTACTTCACAATAAAGCTCGACTATGAATACTTTAAGAATAATGTCCTTATGTTTAATGGGATCTCATGATTAAGTCACACTTGATACATTAAACGGACTAGCTATTCTAGGGACTTTCTTAAACAAACATAATAAAAAAATCCTTTTTATTATTAATAAATAATTCGATACAAGTACCAAAAGTATTGGCCTCTAGGGCTTACACCAACATACATAACATAACATAGGATTTATGACCGCTCTTAGGAGTCCAATCCCCAACCGTACCGGTATAGTTCCTCAAGTAGGGATACTTATTGGACGTACCTAGTAAGTAATATCTCCATACATCCTTTTAACAAAGGATTTCCCTAGAAAACTCACTCATCATGAGTGCTCAAAATAGCATGTCCAGTAAATCGGTCATCCCGAATGATCGTTTTCAACCAGTGAGCAGGTGTTCATCTCTCACATCCCTAGCTTAGCAACCTATCTCACACACGGGATAAGTTCCATCGAATACACAAGGTTTCATCATATAAGGATTGGAGGATCATGAAAGTCCTACCAAGATTCCAAATGATCAGATGATCATAGGAATTGCAACGACATGAGCATCGTCAAAGTCCTACCAAAAATCCAAAAGGATTAGATGATCATATGAATTATAATGACCGGAGGATCGTTAGAGTCCTTCCAAGATTCCAAATGATAAGGTGATCATAGGAATCGCAACAATCGGAGGATCGTCAGAGTCCTACCCGAATTTCGTAAACTGATCGGATGATCATAAGAATTATATGCAAGTTTCATTCCAGAAAGGTTAAAACTGATAAAAAAAGGTTATTAAAACAACGACCAAATGATTGTTAGAGTCATACCAAGATTCCAAATGATCAGATGATCATAGGAATTGCAATGATCGGAGGATCATCCGAGTCTTACCAAGATTTCAAAATAATCGGATGACATAGGAAGCAACGACCAGAGGATCATCAGAGTCCTACCAAGATTCCAAATGATCGGATGATTATCGAAATTGCAACGATCGGAGGACCGTTAGAGTCCTACCAAGATTTCAGTAAAATGATCGGATGATCATAAGAATTGTATTCAAGTTTCACCCGGATAGGATGAAATTAATCAACAAGGTATCACCAGGGTTTCATCAAAGGTTGGTTTGGATACCAACAGAGCATCAAGGATTATTCAATCCTTGCACACCCGTAGAATATATTAACTATATGGTCAAAATTAGGGTCTCTCTCTATATTTAATCATCTCCTCCTCGAGAGGATAAAGGCTCGTCGTCGTCATCCTCCTCCTAGTTTGAAATTGATTAAATAGGGGCAACTGTCGTACCCCAAATTTTAACCACCTTTTTTTTGCTAGAGTCTCATACAAGTCATCTGGTCGACCCCTAATGACCTAAAGAGTCAAAGGGGGGCCATTCTGACTTTGTAGGACTCTTTGATCCCATCATAGTTAACTTCTATTTTAATACATTCTAGGATAATTTTACATTTTTAGGATAGTTAAAAATTAACTTTTAGGGCTTTTTTAGAATAGTTCATTACTATTATTTTGTATTATTTCCTTTGGTTAAAGATTATTATCTTATTAGTAAGAAATCGTGTTTATTAGGCTTAGATAAGAAATTTGTTAATTTTATTTAATTAAATAATCAGGATATTATAGTTAAATTGTATTATTAGTTGAGTTAATTAGGTATTGATTAATTTATATTATTATTAACTATGATTAGATTAATATTTTATTAGTCATAATTTTTTTAAATGATTAAATTAGAGGTATTATTACGATTAGTCGTGTTAGGTCAAATAATAGGTTTTCAGGTTTAATATTAGATTATTGTTAAAATGGTTATTGTATAAGTATAGTCAAAATGTTGACCTGATTAAGTCAAGTCCAGGCCTATCACCAAACAGGGTAAAGCTCATGACCCATGTCCATCCCCAATTCACCCCATCCTCAGAAATCCTAAACACACTAACAAAGTATCAAAAATTGATCAAAACTTTCAAATTTGAAAATCAATCAGAACTTTCTAAATTCATTCGCAAATACAATACACAATACAATTTACAAAGTAATTTGGACCAGATACAATCAGATCTCAAAACCCTAAAAATCTCTAAATATAATCAGATCAAATTACAATCAATCATACAAAAAATTTCTTATTACAATCTATCTAGTTAAAGTGCAAAACCCTAATTTAATCTATATAAACCTAAATCTAAATCAGAGTCAAGGACGCAAAAAAAACCTAAGCATACTATTGCTTCTGCAATTCCCAACCTCCACTTAAAGCTTAAATCGAACAATGATTAAGGTTTCAAATTTAAACCCTAATTCCTTCAAGCTTGACCCCACAACACAATTCAATCAGTACCTCAAACAAAAGAAATAAGAAATGATCAGAAGAAGAAGAAATGATCCGAAGGAGTACAAACAAAAATGAAAGAGATTGAATCAAATTATCACCTGACAAGAGAAAGTCTTGTCTCTAAGGGTTGATACCTTTAAAAATTTGCATTGATCATTTCCAAATGTTTAAAACTGATGTTTGATATCAATGTTTGGTTTGTATTGTTAAATAGGGTTAGGGTTCAGAATAAAAGGATTCAGGGTTTATGATTTTTGTTGTTTGATTTGTTTGTTTTGATGGTTGATTAAGGTTGGGGGGATCGGGATATACGATTTGATGTGTGTTTAATTCTGGGTAGTCTTATGTTTAATCTAGGTTAGGCTCTGGGTTTGGCTGAAGGAAGAAGATGAAGATTCATCTTGTTCAGCGTCAGGGTTTCTCACTTTAGGGTTAGGGTTCATCAGAACCCAGTAGGGTTCGTATGGGTATGGTGTTTAGGATTAAGGTTCTTGAGAATATGGTTAGGGTTCTTAGACTTAAAGAATTTATGGGTAGGTGTTCATCATTTGGATGAACATCGATTGAATGTTTGAAGTTTCCGATTGAATTTATAGTTAAGACGCTGGTTTATATGGTGGCTACTTGTAACACCTCAAAATTTGCCCTCCTCTCTTGGGACTAGCTTAACATATTGCATTGCATTTCTTAGGTCATTAGTCATTAACATGTTGCATATCATGTGGCTACATGGAGCAAGTCATCCTCCTAGGTCTTGGTCAGAAGATGAGAGGTTGAGATTCAAGCTGAAGGTTTCATTGAATTGATCACTAGCCATCTGAGGGTTGTGCTACAAATTAGGGTTTCTTGGTTCTCAAGGAGATTGATCTTCATCTTGGTTGCAATGATACATCATCATCATCCTGGTCTTGATATCATCCAAGAGATTGATCAGATACCTTGGGATTAGGGTTTTGACCTCTGGTCAACCCTAATTAGTTGAATCATCTGCATTGGGCCAATCAGGGCTTGGCAAGGAGATGGGGTCTACAATGGATATGGGGATCATTTCATGATTGTATTGAGCTCATGGAAGCTAGGGTTTCATCATTGAGCCATTTCATCAGGAGTTTGAGGCTCAACTTGATCAGTGCATAGCCAAATTCATCTATCAGTCAGGAAAGTCAACTGTGGTCAACCGTGCCTGATTTTATGGATTTGGAGGTGGGAGAGGGTTAGAGACACTTCATTCATGTCTAGACAAATTTCATTTGACATTTCAAACATCCAGAATGAAGAAAATAAAGTCAGATGGAAACTTTCCAAAAATAGAAAGTGACTTGTAATTGAAAACTGCCAAAAATGGAAAGTTTTTCACCTCAAAATTACGTGTCCAAAAATGCCTCAAATGAAATTTTGTCCAACATGAAAGTTGTAGATCTTGCTCCCACCTTTCCAAAAAGCCCAAGAACACTCCTTTCTCATGTGTGGTTGGCAAGTTATGATCAAATCATTTTCAGAAAATGGTGATTTTCAAAGTGGCATAACTTTTGAATGGAAAGGCCAAATTGGGTGATTTTTCTTTGAGCAAACCACATTTGATGTGTACTATCCAAATCCATTATCACATTTCATTGAAAACCTTCACATAAAAAAGTCATTTTTCAAGTGAACCATTTAAAAATTGGTGGGAAAAATAGTGATTTTCAAAAATACATGGCATTTGCACTTCAAACCTTTTCCAACACATTCTAAATGTCAAATATGACTTGTTTGCATGGCATTTCTACTGTTACATTGGCTGAATTAGAAAAGGACATTTTGGCCAAAACACATGAAAATTGCACTTTGCTAATTCACTTGGATTTTGCTAATTTGGATTAGCACATGGATTAGCACATGGTATAAAGCATTAATCATAACAGAAACTGCATAATCACATTTCACAATTTCAGATCTAACAAAATTTTCCTCCAAAAACCTCTCAATTCTCTCAAAACTTTTCCACACTTTTTCATCATTTTTTTCATTGAATTGCTTCATCTTTGTGCTGTTTCTTGTATGATCTCTCTTCTACAGGACTTTGTGAAGGACTGTTGATCAAAACATTGGCAAGAGCATAGAAGAATCGTGACTGTTGCAATCTCACTCTTCCATGGCAAGTTGAAGGTTCTTCCACCTGGTGCACAATTGAGCTGCAAGACCTCCTTCAATCATCTTCTACATCATCAATCTTCATCTGTTTTTGCATTTTGGACTTGGAAACACAAGAATCGAGCACTGCCATCATCATAAGGTTAGAATTCGAATTCCTTAATTGCTCAAACTGTGATATGGCTTGTGTAGATCTTTGATCATAGAGTGCAATGCAACTTGTAACTTTGAAAATCATTGAGAATCGAGAGAGAAATCTGAGATTTAAGTTTGGATGTGCACACTATTTTTGCTCGATTTGCTTAGCATGATAGGAATTAGGCAAATTCATGTGGATATTGTGATTGTACGTGTTCAGACGAATCCATTGATATATCGTTTGCTCATTTTGGTTGAGATGTGTTCTTGGTGATTTTCTAGAAATTTGTTGTTGTTCTTGATGAAGAACACGCTCCAGCGTGCGTTTGATCCATTGGCCTGGCTTCTCATTTCGAAAACCTGTTTGGCGCCACCAGTAGCCAATCACATAGCGCCAGCGTTTAAAATGGAACGCCGCGTTTTGGTTTCGCTGTAGGATAATTACGAAATTGCCATTGTTGCATATTAATTTCATTTTATTTCATTTCTTTTTTTCAATTTCATTTCACTTTGATCATTCATCTTAGAAAATTCATAAGTTCTTCATTTTTAATCCAAATTTGATGAGGTTTTCTGCACCATTCTCCTTGTGATGTGTAGTTTTTATGGTGATTTTTAATATTTTTGTGCACGTGTGGAAAAATAAAATGCTTAGGGATAGTTTGAATGTATCATTTATGTGTATGTTTTGCCATATTGATCATGAAATCTTGATGCCTTATCCAAAATTGATGAAATTTTACATGCATATTCTTGACTCTTTTCTGGTGATTTTGATGTATGATTTGCTAATTTTGAGTTTCTGGTTTGGTAGATATGATGTGATCAAGTTGAGTGTGACAATGTGTGTCACACTATGTTATGCCATGTTCATGAATTTTGTTTCCATGCCTATGATATGTCTTTTGCCCTGGATTTTTGCAAGTGATTCCATCTGCATGTTAGGTTTAACCATGATTTTTTGTAGGATTTGTTGATACATTTCCTATTTGATTGGTATTTTTGTTTGCTGTTTAGTCATTTTTAGGTTTTTTTGAGTGATCAACTTACATGACTTGTAAAATTCTGATACCTTATTATATGAAGCTGAAATTTGGTGGATGGATTCTTAACATGTTTAATTTCATTTTGGCTTTGGTGTGGTTCATTTATCTTATGCCATTTCTGTTTTGCACTTGCCTAAAGTTGACACATGATTTGTGGCATTGTTTGAGCTTGTATAAGCATGACTTGACTTCCTGATTTAATTTCCATACTTCCTCTGGTCCAAATAGCATGAAAAATGGTATGTTGCTCATTGAATGTGTTCTGTTTAGGCTGGAATTTTTGTGGAATTTATTGAGCTGTTTTGATATTGATTTGATTGTGATCATTCTGTTTGCTCCAATGTGTTTCCAAAGTGCATAGTTTGGCATGTTTTGTATATGAAATGGATTTGGTGCATAGTTTTGGTGTGAGACCAATTGGATTCTCTTCTTGCTTGATAAATATTGGTTTTGATCAATTTTTACTTGCTGTTTTGAATTTTTCATCTCCTTTTGACCCTAGGCTTGTCCTAGTGGTCTTGTTTCTCACGTTTGGATGTGATTTTCAGGTTGAAGAAGCAAATGCTTTGAGGATGTTAATTCAAGTTGATTGAATTTGGTTAATTGTTATGAACTAACTTGTGTGTTTTGTAGGATGCTTGGCTCACTTGCTTTGAGCTTGTGCTTGGCTCACTTGAGTTGATTGTGCTTTGCACATTGCATTGTTTGATTGCACATTGTCTGTTGGTTTTTATACTGTTTGTTTTGACTCTGTGACTGGCATACTGACTGAATTAGATTGATTTCAGGTACTTTAGTCGCTAACAGTTCATCTTTGAACTTGCTGTGCTGCTGCTTGGTTGTATAAACCAATTGAGGTAGACTCTCTTGTCTCCATGTAGTCTGGAAGACCTGGCTTGTTATTTAGCCAGGCAACTGTCTGAAGTCCTCCTTAAGAGGCGATGTTTGTGATTGTTTAACTTTGTCCCCAAGCAGGAAAAGACCTTGATTAAGGCAATTGGCAGAACCCAAGGGATGTGCAATCCATCCCCTGCTATTCTTGTTGAGTCGTCCCTCTGCTCACACCACTGTGTTGATGCATTGGGACATTAACCCAAGATCAGTTGAGTCAGAGTCATGAGTGTAGAAGGGTTCCCACTTTCTGAACCCACGCTCCTTTGTCTGAAGCTCTCCCTGGCCAGGGATAAGAGCTGTGAAGTCTCATCTTCACTCACCTTTCCTCTGCTTCACCCTGACTCTCAATGTCAGGGTTAAGAGCGAACATTACCCTGTACAGCTGGCTTGCTCTTGCAGCCTCACCCTTGTTTGAGCCTCACTTGACTGGATATAGTGTGTGCTACTTGTGAATGTTTGCTTTATTTTGTTTATGCTTGCATGCTTTGCTTTTTCCTGGTTAGGATTAGCTTGCAGCCTGTGCAAGTTAGGATAGAAACCATAACATAGCGCAATGATGCATGATAACATCTAGGCTCGAGTCCAGCTCCCTAGTAATGTGTCTCCCTTTGTGTCTGGTTAGATTTCTTTCCCGTTCAGGGGAACTACGTCGCCCTGATCCTCATACCAGATGAGGTACGTAGGCAGGAGACCGTGCGAGGTCTCTCTGGGCACTTTTTTTCTTTTTGTGTGTGTTTGCTTGTTAACCCTCTTGTGTGTCAAGATATGGATGTAAGCCCAGCGATTGGCTGTCCATATCCTGATTGTGTTTGTTTGGTTCGGAAGCCGATGTAAGTCCAGCGATTGGCATTCGGGTTCTAGGTTTGCCTGTGTTTGTGTGTGTCTTGTTTGGCGTGCGTGAGCCGAACTATGGCAGCTCTGATTCTCGTTCCAGACGAGGTACGTAGGCATAGGACGCGATGTCCTAGCGATCCCTCTCCCCTCTTCTCCCACCTGTGTTGTTTTCAGTGTGTGTGTGTGTGTGATGTTTGTTTTAGCAACCTTTTCTTTCTTTTAGAGCGTGGATCCCGTCGAGTACGACGGACGTGAGGGGTGCTAATACCTTCCCCTTGCGTAACCGACTCCCGTACCCTTTCTCTTTGGTCGCGAGACCATGCTTTTTCCAGGTTTACTCTGAGCGTTTCCTTTCCCTCTTTTGGGATAAATAACGCACGGTGGCGGCTCTGTGTTGTTTTTGTTTTAGCCCGCCGGTTGTTTTTCGCGGATGCGACAGCTGGCGACTCTGCTGGGGACAAGAAGTTGACCTATTGCTGGTCCATCTTCCCTAAGCGAGTCTCTCCTAGCGTTCTAGGATGGTTTAGGTTGCTTGTGCCGCTTTATTTATTGCATTTATTATTCAGATTGTGTATATATTTGCATAAATGTTTGCATGCATCATACTATCATGTTGCCGTCCTCTGTGCAGGTGGTTCCTCTGTTTTGGGGTGGGTGTTCTGAGTGGGGCTAAAACCCAGGCCCGAGTATACACCTAGGATTAGTGTGGTCTCACGTTCCTCACATGCCGGTTGGGCATGCTGTTGCGACGTGACATACCACAAGCCGGACAAGGTTCATCTGAGAGTGCTCTTCCTCAGTGGGGTTTTCCACTTTGGTTGGGTTACCTCTTTTGAGCTATTGACTTCGGTGACCGATCATTTCCCGGATCTTTGGTTTATACGATCTCAGGAGAGCTACAATGGCACACCCGAAAGGGCAAACCCATTGAGTATTTCTGCCCGATTGTCGAGACTATTATCCGCCTTAGGATGACCTGATTAGAATTTACCTGTGAGGGGAGGGTGATTCTTACAGATGCATTGTTCTGATGGTGACTTTGATGGTGACTATTGGTTCCGTTGATCAGAGTCCTATTTATAAGTCGGATTTATGGACCTTTATTTCTGAGACGCCGAAGTGCTGTCCGTGTTATTTATCAGTGGGGATCCGTTTATTTCAGGATTCCCCGGGCCGATTCAGAGGATTGTGGGTATCTGTTCAGAGATTGTTTGATGATGATGGTGATGTATCTTTCGTTTATTTCGGAACCCTTGAGTTGGATTTGTGGTTGCATTTTCCTTCAGATGGTTGTGATTAGTTCAGAGATCAGGGCTGTGATTCAGAGCAACAGATGTTCAGATGACTTGGAGGATGGCAATGCATTGCATTCATTCATCAGCATCATCACATTCTGCATTTATCTGCATCTAACACATGTTTATCCATATGCAGGGACATTTTTGATCGAGATCCTGGTTGAGAGACTTCTTAGACATGAGGAGGCCCGGTTTAAAGGACGATGTTGCGTATAGCTTCTTTGACCCAGAGATCAGCATGCTGAAGGATATGATAGCTTTGATTACATCCGACCATGTGGGGATGTTTCGTGAGGCATATGGGGGTATTCTGAAGACGGTTTTCAGACTCACTGACGGAGACAGGAGCGCCATTCATACTCTCCTCCAGTTCTATGATCCTGGTTTGAGGTGCTTCGTCTTCCCAGATTACTTACTCGGGCCTTTGATGGAGGACTATGCTGATATTTTGGGCATTCAGATCAGAAATCAGGTTCCTTTCTATGCTACTAAGGAAGAGCATGATATTGGGGGGATTTCCCGTGCTCTTTATTTGAGTCCGGAGATGGTTAAGGGGAGTCTGAAAGAGAAGGGGAAGTTGCCTGGTTTTCATCTAAGTTTCCTAGAAGCTAAGGCCAAGGAGAATGCCGAGTTGGGTAATTGGAATACAGTCTGTGCCGTGGTTGCTGTGGGCATTTATGGGATCATTCTGTTTCCTAATCAGAAGAGCTTCGTGGACATTAATGCCATCCGCTTGTTTGTCCAGAGGAATCCTATCCCTACTTTGATCGGAGATGTCTATTACTCGGTCCATAACAGGAACGAGAAGCGGCGTGGGGGATTGATTCGATGTTGCACTCAGTTGCTATACAAGTGGTTTATGGGATATTTGCCTACCAGGGGTGCTTTTGTTCTTCTTGGCCAAAATGTCAATTGGGCGACCAAGCTGATGGGTTTGAGGGCCAAAGACATAGCTTGGACTCACAGTAGTGGGGTTGGACAAGACTTCATTTGCAGTTGTGGGGGTTTTCCCAATGTGCCATTTATAGGAGTTCAGGGTTGCATTAATTATAACCCGACACTTCTTAAGAGACAAATGGGATTCGCTATGGAGCTTCCTCCGTTCAAGAGTGAGGTTCAGGAAACTTTGTACTTCCCGGTTGAGGGCAATCAGGCCAGGTTGAAGCAGGTATCTGATGCATGGCGCAGCATTCAAAGGAAAGGCAAGTTTTCTTGGGGTAGAGCCAATAACAGGTCTTTTCCTCCGTTCGATGACTGGCTCAGTAAGAGAGTGGAGCTTACTTGTCTACCGTTTCCTATGGTTGATCCTTGGTATCCGTTGATTGAGGAGTCTCCTTCTTCTGTTGGTATGGAAGAGTTCCTGGAGATGAAGCGGGAGAGAGATCAATTGCTAGCGGAGAAAGCTGAATTGGAGATGAGTGTCGCTCGGGTTCAGATGTCTAATCAAGAGATCAGAGTGAAGATGGAAGATCAAGACAAGCGACATGCCTTGGAAGCAAAGCGCTTTGAGACGGATACTGCCTACTATGGGAAGGTCAGTCAGGCTTTGGCATCTTCAACAAAGGAGCACGACATCACCAAAGAGAGATTGGCTAGAGCCTCAAAGGTCATCGAAGATCAGAAGAGGAGGCAAATTCTCATGAGGGATCAGAGGGATGACAGAGTCAGAGTTCTCATTGCTGAGTGGGAGGCAAAGCTGAAGATCAAGGAAGCAGAGAATGTGAAGATCATCGCCGAGAGAGATCATTACATTGCTGAGAGAGATCATTACTTCAGGCAGATGAAGATTCACTAGAAGGAGGTGGGGAGATTACAGCAGGAGAATACCGAGCTCAGGTTCGCTGCAGAGTTCGCGAAGATGGTTGATGAGATAGGGCCTTCGGTGGGACCTTCATCAGGCTAGCTTTATCATTTGTATGGATTACCGTCAGGCTTGTTGACGGAATTCATTTGCTTGTATTTTCTTTCCTGATTCTGGAGAATTGTATCTGATTTGTATCAGTTGTGATGTATGACTATGGCACTCTTGTGCAATTTTGCTATGTGATGATTATTTTCATTCAGTGATCGATCTTCAAGCTTTATTTGCTTTACCGTATGCACTCACACAGCACACACACATGGTTGGGGGTATTTTGCTAAATCATATATCTCTGATCTGTATGATGAATCAAATGATGAATGTCAGAATGTTGCTGCCGGGTTATTATCTATCTCGATGAAGCCAGGATCGAGAGACAAAGTGTTCCTCATATGGATAAATACTGCATTCATGCATGATCATAATGACGTGTTTTTATTTTGCAGGTATCAGTTCTAACGTGCTTGATTGTTTCAGGAATCATTGCTCGTGCTCGTAGAGTTGTACCTTTGCACTCAACCCGTCCGCACATATATTTTACTCGACGCAATACTCCCAGACTGATGGATCTCCCAAATTCAGATATCCTCGAGTTGAAAGACAAGATGACCGAGCTAATCAACATCATGCAAGGTTTTGCAGTTGGTCAGAAAGCTCTAGCTGACAAAGTCGAGAAGCTCGAGCGGGCTTCAGCGGCAAATAGTGGTGTCAACCTGGATGGTGTCTCCAACCAGGGGCTGGGTGGTTCCAGAGACGGTGGTAAAAGAACAACCGTGGGTATAGTGAATAACAATGCTGGAGGTTTTGGTGCTCCTACTGGTGGTCAACCTGGTCAGAATCTGAAGGACAGTATTTTCCCGCCATTCTTCGGGGTTGAAGATGACAGAGAGGAAGACAGAGAGGCTGATCAGTTCTCGATGCACAACGAACCGTTTGGACAATACGGTGCCCCACCACAGAACAAAGAGATTCAGCTGCTGGCTGAGAAGATCCGAGCTTTGGAGAGCTATGCCACTCCTGGGGTGGTCAACATGTCAAATATGGGGCTAGTGGAGGGGATTGTGATCCCGCAGAAATTCAAAGCACCCACATTTGATAGGTACAATGGGAGTTCCTGCCCCGAAACTCATTTGCAAGCGTTTGTCCGAAAGATCTCTGCATACACCATGGACCAAAAACTGTGGATGTATTTCTTCCAGGACAGCCTGTCCGGAGGCTCACTGGAGTGGTACACCAAGCTCAAGTCCTCAGATATTAAGAATTGGCAAGATCTTGGGGACGCATTCTTTAAACAGTGTCAGTTCAATGCTGATATGGACCCGAGTCGTACCCAGCTACAGGGTATGTCTCAAAAGAATAACGAGGGGTTTAAAGAATACGCTCAAAGGTGGAGGGAGTTGGCTGCCAAAGTGCAAGCTCCACTAGTTGACAGAGAGATGTCTGATCTCTTCATGGGAACCCTGCAGGGGGCGTTCGCCGAGAGGATGGTTGGTTGTCCGGTGACGAACTTTTCAGATATAGTGGTGGCTGGCGAGAGGATTGAGAGCTGGCTGAAGCTCGGAAAGATTCAGGGTAATGCTTCTTCTTCAGGGTCGAAGAAGCCCTTCAGTAATGGCCAGAGAAAGAAAGAGGGTGATACTAGTGCGGTCTATGCTCAAAGAGGACCCAGTAGGGATCGTTACTTTCAGCACACTGCTGCGGTAACTATTCCTGCTGACAATCAACCTGCACAGCAGCAACAACAACAACCTCAACAGCAGAGACAACCCTTTCAACAGAGGCCTCAGAGGGCTGGGTACCAAGTCAGGGGGAGAATGAACGACCGGCAGTTTGACAGGCCTCTTGTAACCTATTCCTTTTTGCTGAAGAAGTTGATGGATTTGGGGCTGGTACAACTCAGGACTCTGGCACCTTTGAGACCTGATCAAAGGCCAGCCAATTATGATGAGAGTGCAATGTGCGAATTCCATTCGGGTGCTCCCGGACATAACGTAGAGAACTGCAAAGCTTTTAAGCACGTGGTTCAAGACCTGGTGGATTCGAAAGCTATCAACTTCGCACCATCTCCCAATGTCAATGCTAATCCCATGCCCGCGCATGGTCAAAGGGGGGTGAATGCTATTTCTGAGGAGAGTAAGGTTGGGCTGTCTACTGTTGATCAGTTGAAGACTCCGTTGGCTGAGGTTAAACGGTAGTTGATGTTGAATGGGGTTCACCCGGGCTGTGGTATTGATTGTGCTGAGTGCACTGTTGTTCAGAATGGGTGTGAATTATTAAGGAGGACTGTCCAGGGTTTGATGGACAATGGGAGTATTCTGATTGAGAGGGCTGATATGGGAAAAGAAGAGGTCTCCACCATAACAATTTATTTTGATCCGGTGGATTTGTCAAATCTAGCTGAGGCGGCTCCAGTTACCATCACGGTACCTGGACCAAATCCGTATGACAAAGATGATGTCGTGCCATGGCATTATGGTGGAGAAGTTTACTGTAACGGAGAGAAAGTAGAAGATCAGACTGCAAGTGAAACCACCGTTTCAAAGGTGGATAATGCCGGTCCCAGCGGTTTCACTCGCAGTGGCAGACTGTTTGCTCCTGATGCCTTGAGGGGAGGAGAAGGAGAAAAAGAGAAAAAAGAAAAGGCCGAGGCTTTAGCCAGGGCGAAAGGAAAAGCAGTGGTGAATAATGGTACTCCTGATGTGACACCGGCGCCCGTGGGGTCGGAAGAGAAACTTGATGATGATGCAGAAGAGTTCTTGAGAATCATCAAGAAGTCTGAGTACAAGCTGGTGGACCATCTGCAGCAGACTCCCTCCAAAATTTCGATTCTATCTTTGCTGTTAAGCTCTGAGGGACACAGGGAGGCTTTATTGAAGATCCTGAAGAAAGCCTATGTTCCTCAGGAGATAACAATAAACCAGTTGGAGACGGTCGTGTCTAACGTTCATGCCAGCCATGAGTTGGGTTTTACAGACATGGATCTGACTGTGGATGGGAGAAATCATAACCGGGCTCTACACATTGCAATGGAATGCAAAGGAGCTGTGCTTTCGCATGTGCTGGTTGATACCGGTTCCTCATTGAATGTGTTGCCGAAGAAGGCTCTGGCTAAGCTGAATTGTGACGGGTTGATCCTGACTCCCACCGATCTGATAGTGAGGGCGTTTGACGGGTCGAAGCGGGCTGTATTCGGAGAAGTTGACCTTCCTGTGAAGATAGGCCCAGAGGTGTTCAAGTCGACTTTCTATGTCATGGATATTCAGCCGGCATACAGTTGCCTGTTGGGTCGCCCATGGATCCATGCTGATGGGGCAGTGACCTCGACTTTGCACCAGAAGTTGAAATATATCTGGGAAGGACAGGTTGTCACCGTCTGCGGAGAGGAGGATATCTTTGTCAGCCACCTGTCCTCATTCAAGTACGTTGAGATGGACGGTGAGATATGGGAGACGCCTAGTCAAGCGTTCGAAACCGTTAAGGTGGAGAATGCTTTGTTTGCAAAAGAAGAGGAGAAACCGTCCATTGCTTCGTACAAACAGGCCGCCGAGGTGGTGAAGAATGGAGAGGCTCCTGGTTGGGGCAGGATGATGGATATCTCTGCAAAGAAGGACCGCTTCGGAGTGGGGTATCAGCCTGGCAAAGGCTCATCTGCACAAGGCAGAGGACGCCGTACGTCAGTCACATTCACCAGTGCCGGAATGCTGGATCCGGATCATATCTGCATGATGGGTGATGACGTTGATAGTGACTGCGACATTGACCGGTGGATAAAGCCGTGCGCACCAGGGATGGGAATCCAGAACTGGAAGGCTGAAAAGATCATCCGGGTCACTCTGCTGGAAGAGTAATATTTTTCTGTTTTTGATTTTATGTGCATGAAAGCCTTACGTGTTGCCCGACACGTAATGGTCCATTGTAAGGGCCACCTCATGTTTAAATTTGCAAGTTTGCATCATCAATAAAAGGATGTTTTTCAATTAAAAGCGGTGTTCCCTGTTTTTCATTTATTTTTGCAGTTTAAAAATATAAACAAAATAAAAATGGCAATGTTTTCATTTTTCTTTTTCGATTTGACTCGTTCCGGTTCTAAAGCAATGCATGAATCCACATTCATGCAGATGCGATCAGTCTCCGGATCTCATTGATAACAATCCTGTTACACCCTCGTATGACTTCGACAATCCGATCTATCATGCTGAAGAAGAAGGCGAAGAAGATTGTGAACTACCAGGGGAGTTAGCCAGGTTGTTGAAACAAGAGGAGAAGGTGATTCAGCCGCATGAGGAACCGATTGAGGTTGTGAATCTGGGTACCGACGAGGTCAAGAAAGAAGTGAAAATCGGGGCTGCTTTGGAGGAAAGTGTCAAGAGCAGAATGGTGGCATTGTTAAAAGAGTATGTCGACATCTTTGCCTGGTCTTATCAAGATATGCCAGGGTTGGATACCGATATCGTTGTGCACAAGCTACCGTTGAGAGCAGATTGTCCTCCAGTGAAGCAGAAGTTGCGCAGAACTCGACCTGATATGGCGATGAAAATCAAAGAGGAAGTGCAGAAGCAATGGGATGCTGGCTTTCTTGCTGTCACTAATTATCCGCCATGGGTTGCAAATATCGTGCCAGTCCCGAAGAAGGATGGGAAGGTGAGAATGTGTGTGGACTACCGAGATCTGAACAGAGCTAGTCCGAAGGACGATTTTCCATTACCTCACATCGATGTGTTGGTAGATAATACAGCTCAATTCTCGGTGTTTTCCTTCATGGATGGCTTTTCTGGCTATAATCAAATCAAAATATCGCCAGATGATATGGAGAAAACAATGTTCATCACACCGTGGGGCACTTTTTGTTACAAGGTGATGCCATTCGGTCTTAAGAACGCCGGTGCTACTTATCAGAGGGCCATGGTGACTTTGTTTCATGATATGATTCATCATGAAATTGAATGCTATGTTGATGACATGATAGCAAAGTCCCAGACAGAAGAGGGGCATTTGGTAGATCTGGTCAAGTTGTTCGACCGGCTGAGACAGTTCAGACTGAGGTTGAATCCGAACAAGTGCACGTTCGGAGTGCGGTCTGGTAAATTGATGGGGTTCATTGTAAGCGAGAAAGGAATCGAGGTTGATCCTGCTAAAGTAAAAGCAATAAGAGACATGCCTGAACCGAGAACAGAGAAGGAGGTTCATGGTTTCTTAGGTAGATTGAACTACATTTCCCGGTTCATATCTCACCTAACAGCCACATGTGAATCGATTTTCAAATTGTTGAGAAAAGATCAAACGGTCAGGTGGAATAATGATTGCCAAGCGGCATTTGAAAAAATCAAAGAGTATTTGCAGGAGCCTCCGATTCTGATGCCTCCTGTGGAGGGAAGACCGTTAATTCTGTACCTGACAGTCCTCGAGGGGTCTATGGGGTGTGTATTGGGGCAGCATGACGAGTCTGGTCGAAAAGAGCATGCCATATACTACCTTAGCAAAAAGTTTACCGACTGTGAAACAAGATATTCACTGCTCGAGAAAACTTGTTGTGCTTTGGTCTGGGCTGCTCGCCGACTAAGGCAGTACATGCTGGTCCATACCACTTTATTGATTTCCAAGATGGATCCAATCAAGTACATTTTTGAGAAGCCAGCATTGACCGGACGGGTTGCGAGGTGGCAGATGATTTTGACTGAATATGATATTCAGTACACCTCTCAGAAGGCCATCAAGGGGAGTGTATTGTCTGATTACCTTGCTCAGCAACCCATTGATGATTATCAACCGATGAAGTTTGAATTCCCTGATGAGGACATCATGTTTCTCAAATCGAAAGATTGTGAGGAACCAATCCCGGAGGAGGGGCCTGACCCTGAATCCGAATGGATTCTGATGTTTGATGGGGCCGTTAACGTGAATGGTAGCGGTGTTGGTGCTGTTTTGGTTACGCCGAAAGGATCCCACATTCCTTTTGTTGCCCGGCTAACATTTGAGTGCACCAACAACGTGGCTGAATACGAAGCTTGCATATTGGGGATTGAAGAGGCGATTGATTTGAGGATCAAGAACCTTGTCATATATGGAGATTCAGCTCTGGTTATAAATCAAGTTAACGGAAAATGGTATACGCATCAGTCTCACTTAGTGCCGTATCAGGATTATACGAGGAGATTGTTGACGTTTTTCACCAAGGTAAAGATGCATCATGTGGCCAGAGAAGAGAACCCTTTGGAAGATGCTTTGGCTACTCTGGCTGCCTTGATTAAAGTGCAGTGGTGGAATCAGTTCCCCAGTGTGGAAGTAGGTCGTCTGGATAGACCGGCTTATGTGTTTGCTGTTGATACAGCGTCTGATGATGAGAAGCCGTGGTATTACGATATCAAGCGCTATCTAGAGACTCAAGAGTATCCTGAGGGAGCATCTAAAAAGGACCGAAAGACTCTGCGGAGGTTGGCCATGGTGTTTTATTTGAATAAGGATGGGGTTTTGTATAAGCGGAATTTTGATTGGGTCTTGCTCAGATGTGTTGATGATAGAGAAGCAAGCCAATTGATGAAAGAGTTTCATGAAGGATCGTTCGGTACCCATGTCAGTGGGAATGCGATGGTAAAGAAGCTGCTGAGGGCAGGTTATTATTGGATGACCATGGAGGCCCAATGTTTCAATTTCGTGCGGAAGTGTCATAAATGCCAGATTTATGCTGACAAGGTGCACATACCTCCAAATCTGTTGAGTTTAATGTCGTCTCCATGACCGTTTGCTATGTGGGGCATCGATATGATTGGGAAGATTGAGCCTACAGCTTCGAATGGGCACCGGTTCATATTGGTGGCTATTGATTACTTCACCAAGTGGGTTGAAGCAGCCTCTTATACTAACGTGACAAAGCAGGTCGTTGCCAGGTTTCTCAAGAGAGACATCATTTGCCGATATGGGGTTCCCGAGAGAATCATTACGGATAATGGTTCTAATTTGAACAATAAGATGACGGTGGAACTGTGCCGGGAATTCAAGATTGAACATCACAATTCTTCTCCCTATCGTCCGAAGATGAATGGGGCGGTTGAGGCAGCCAATAAGAACATTAAGAAGATTGTGCAAAAGATGGTGGTGACCTATAAGGACTGGCATGAGATGTTGCCGTTTGCATTGCATGGGTATCGAACGTCGGTGCGTACATCTACCGGGGCAACGCCTTTCTCATTGGTATATGGAATGGAAGCGGTGCTACCGATTGAGGTTCAGATTCCCTCTTTGAGAGTCCTGATGGACGTGAAGTTGCAAGAGGCTGAATGGGTAAGGACCCGGTACGAAGAATTGAGCCTGATAGAGGAGAAGAGGTTGGCAGCCATCTGTCACGGGAAGTTGTATCAGCAACGGATGAAACGTGCTTTTGACAGAAAGGTACGACCTCGGGTATATCACGTAGGTGATATGGTGCTGAAAAGGATCCTTCCTCCTCAAAACGATCGAAGGGGCAAATGGACACCCAATTATGAAGGTCCATTCGTGGTCAAGAAGGTTTTCTCCGGCGGAGCCTTATTGTTAACGACCATGGATGGCGAAGATTTTCCATCCCCTGTGAATGCGGACGCAGTTAAAAAATACTTCGTATGAAGAGACCCGCTGGACGAAAAGAATAAAATAGTCCAGGCAAAAAGGGGCATCCCAGCGAACCAAAAAACAGAAAGAAAAGGTTCGGGCAAAAATTAGGGATAAAAAGAAAAACTGTACACCCGGCAAGTCGAAAACCTGAAAGGGCGACTTGGGCAAAAAAGGGTATGTCGGTGGACTGAAAACCCGAAAGGGCGGTCCAGGGAAAAGAGGGATTGAAACGAACAACTGCGTCTGGCATGATCGTTTGCGCTTTAGTTAGAGCATCATGGATAATACCCGGTGGGGATCAATCAGAATCGTCTTGTTCAGAAGGCAGAAAGCACGGAGAGTCTGAGGACATATGGGGTGTAACCGCGTTGGAACTCGATGAGATCATGGTTTCACATTGCCATTAGGATAGATTTTTCCTTTTGTGCGCAATTACCTCTTTTCAGGAATTGCTTCCTTTGTATTGCTCAATTTGAGCCACACTTTTTCAATCAATAAAATGCACATTCAGTCAAATAATTTTGTTTTTGTTTTTTCATTACCGCTTTGATTGCAAAAACATCCGATTATTTTTGATGAAGAATCTTTGCATTTTAAGACATACAGGTCCCTTCCAATGCATGTTTATAAGATTGAGAACTTGAAATCTTATTTGGAAGGTTGAGTGACTCGAGTGTTGAAATCTTGACACGCCTGGGGCACGGTCTTATCTAACGATCTCTTTTGCAGGAACTGTTAGATATTTGTCACTCACTTGCAGGTTGTGATGTGGAAACTTTTGACGAAATAATCCCCGTGGAGTCCAATCAGGGACAAAAGATAGAAGAATGATGAAGAGACGACGCGACGTACAACGATCCTTGAGATTAATCAAGAAGACTCTTCAAAGTCTGAAGATTGAAAAGTTTGTATAAATCCCAGGAGTTCGCTCTCCGTCGAGTGCGGAGCGGTTTGGAATACAAGATGATGGAGCAGAAAAAGTCCAGACGAGTCTGGGAGTTCTCGAAAGTGGAAAGATGACATTGGGGTTTGGATGGTGAATGCCATGGTTCGACGAGTCGACGGGTGTTCAGTACCAGAATTTCCTTATATCTCCAAGCAGAGTCGGAGGGACTAATTCCCCAGCAGATCCAAGGTCTGCGTTCTCCCTAGCAGGGTCAGGATGGTTATCCCCAGCAGGTTTCAGATTAATGCTTCCCCAATCGCCAGGTCTGGAGGTTGCAGTTTTCCCAGCGGAAGTATCTGTGTGTGGTGGTGTCTCAAGCAGAGTCGGGATTGATATCCCCAGCAAGTCAAAGACTGTTGTTTCCCCACAGAGAGCATTGGTGGTTCCTTCCCCAGCAATTCCTCGAGCGGATCGGGTGCAAAGGAGATATTATCCCCAGCAAGGGTTGCCTTTTCCCAGCGGCAGTGCTATTCCCCAGCAGGGTGGAAGTCAGAGTGTTGACGAGTTCCTCAGCAGAGTGTCTCGAGCTCCCCAGAAGAGTCCCTTGTGGGGGATACTTTATATACATTCATCATAGCATAGCATATCGCATAATAAATCGCATAGCATTTCCATAATTATGGAGCATTACGCAGAAAAATCAATCATGCATCATATTGCAAGCATAAGTTAGTCTCAGACCGTGGTTACCGTTTGAGAAGTAGTTGCCTGAGGGTGAAGGTGTTGCTCCGAGGAGTTTGGCACCGTTTTTTATCAACAGTACTTCCCCAGTAGTGCGATACTGGAGGAAATTTTTCTGTCGGGCGGAGATGGAAATAAAGTCGAAGGACGTTACGCGATCAGCGCGACAATCGGGGTTCAAATGGAGAAAGGGAGATGTTGAGGCATTTTCTAGAGAGCGGGGTTCAAATGGAGAAAGGGAAATGTTGAGGCATTTTCTGGAGAACGGGGTCCAAATAGAGATTGGAGTTGAAGATTATATCCGGGATGAGGTCCTCAGGATTATCTTCTGTTCATGTGTCACCTTAGACTTTGGCTGAGGCCAATGGAGGTCGTTATAGGTGTCTTCTGAGGAAGAGATGCACATGTTACCTTCCTTTTGTGAAGGTGTACCCTCTGATATGTCGCCCTCAGAGTGGTGTTTGGTGTTATTTCCGACGTTGCCAGCGGAATTTATCACAAGAAAGCGGAGAGCGGGGTTCAAATGGAGAAAAGGAAGTGTTGAGACATTTTCTGGAGAGCGGGGTTCAAATGGAGAAAGGGAAATGTTGCGGCATTTTCTGGAGAACGGGGTTCACAATGGCGATCACAAGTTATCGTCAGGCGACTGGGGTTCAAATGGAGAATGGGGTTCATTATTTTGGCAAACAAGATGTCGGGGTTCAAATGCGGTGATCCGGGATCATTTGCGCGAAGGAAAATTTCGGGGTTCAAGAAAAGCAGTAAAAAATAGATAATCCCCAGCGGATATGTGGTGTTCAGGCCATGGTTATCCCTGTGTTACCGTTTATTTTGGTATCCAGGTCGACGTTTCTGTTTCGGTGAGCAGGCCGACTTTCTCCGTACCAGACGGATTTTTCTTTCAAGATTGTGTTCTTTGCCGATTCTGACAGGCATTGTTAATTATTTCCCATCAGAGTGCAAATTGTTCGTCTGTTCTTGGTATTCAATCACTCTTCACCCTGATCATCTGAAAGCCGAGGCTGTTCATATCGACAGGTTCACAGGGGATTGAATAGGGGCAGCTGTAACACCTCAAAATTTGCCCTCCTCTCTTGGGACTAGCTTAACATATTGCATTGCATTTCTTAGGTCATTAGTCATTAGCATGTTGCATATCATGTGGCTACATGGAGCAAGTCATCCTCCTAGGTCTTGGTCAGAAGATGAGAGGTTGAGATTCAAGCTGAAGGTTTCATTGAATTGATCACTAGCCATCTGAGGGTTGTGCTACAAATTAGGGTTTCTTGGTTCTCAAGGAGATTGATCTTCATCTTGGTTACAATGATACATTATCATCATCCTGGTCTTGATATCATCCAAGAGATTGATCAGATACCTTGGGATTAGGGTTTTGACCTCTGGTCAACCCTAATCAGTTGAATCATCTGCATTGGGCCAATCAGGGCTTGGCAAGGAGATGGGGTCTACAATGGATATGGGGATCATTTCATGATTGTATTGAGCTCATGGAAGCTAGGGTTTCATCATTGAGCCATTTCATCAGGAGTTTGAGGCTCAACTTGATCAGTGCATAGCCAAATTCATCTATCAGTCAGGAAAGTCAACTGTGGTCAACCGTGCCTGATTTTATGGATTTGGAGGTGGGAGAGGGTTAGAGACACTTCATTCATGTCTAGACAAATTTCATTTGACATTTCAAACATCCAGAATGAAGAAAATAAAGTCAGATGGAAACTTTCCAAAAATAGAAAGTGACTTGTAATTGAAAACTGCCAAAAATGGAAAGTTTTTCACCTCAAAATTACGTGTCCAAAAATGCCTCAAATGAAATTTTGTCCAACATGAAAGTTGTAGATCTTGCTCTCACCTTTCCAAAAAGCCCAAGAACACTCCTTTCTCATGTGTGGTTGGCAAGTTATGATCAAATCATTTTCAGAAAATGGTGATTTTCAAAGTGGCATAACTTTTGAATGGAAAGGTCAAATTGGGTAATTTTTCTTTGAGCAAACCACATTTGATGTGTACTATCCAAATCCATTATCACATTTCATTGAAAACCTTCACATAAAAAGGTCATTTTTCAAGTGAACCATTTAAAAATTGGTGGGAAAAATAGTGATTTTCAAAAGTACATGGCATTTGCACTTCAAACCTTTTCCAACACATTCTAAATGTCAAATATGACTTGTTTGCATGGCATTTCTACTGTTACATTGGCTGAATTAGAAAAGGACATTTTGGCCAAAACACATGAAAATTGCACTTTGCTAATTCACTTGGATTTTGCTAATTTGGATTAGCACATGGATTAGCACATGGTATAAAGCATTAATCATAACAGAAACTGCATAATCACATTTCACAATTTCAGATCTAACAAACTTTTCCTCCAAAAACCTCTCAATTCTCTCAAAACTTTTCCACACTTTTTCATCATTTTTTTCATTGAATTGCTTCATCTTTGTGCTGTTTCTTGTATGATCTCTCTTCTACAGGACTTTGTGAAGGACTGTTGATCAAAACATTGGCAAGAGCATAGAATAATCGTGACTGTTGCAATCTCACTCTTCCATGGCAAGTTGAAGGTTCTTCCACCTGGTGCACAATTGAGCTGCAAGACCTCCTTCAATCATCTTCTACATCATCAATCTTCATCTGTTTTTGCATTTTGGACTTGGAAACACAAGAATCGAGCACTGCCATCATCACAAGGTTAGAATTCGAATTCCTTAATTGCTCAAACTGTGATATGGCTTGTGTAGATCTTTGATCATAGAGTGCAATGCAACTTGTAGCTTTGAAAATCATTGAGAATCGAGAGAGAAATCTGAGATTTAAGTTTGGATGTGCAAACTATTTTTGCTCGATTTGCTTAGCATGATAGGAATTAGGCAAATTCATGTGGATATTGTGATTGTACGTGTTCAGACGAATCCATTGATATATCGTTTGCTCATTTTGGTTGAGATGTGTTCTTGGTGATTTTCTGGAAATTTGTTGTTGTTCTTGATGAAGAACACGCTCCAGCGTGCATTTGATCCATTGGCCTGGCTTCTCATTTCGAAAACCTGTTTCCCGCCACCAGTAGCCAATCACATAGCGCCAGCGTTTAAAATGGAACGCCGCGTTTTGGTTTCGCTGTAGGATAATTACGAAATTGCCATTGTTGCATATTAATTTCATTTTATTTCATTTCTTTTTTTCAATTTCATTTCACTTTGATCATTCATCTTAGAAAATTCATAAGTTCTTCATTTTTAATCCAAATTTGATGAGGTTTTCTGCACCATTCTCCTTGTGATGTGTAGTTTTTTATGGTGATTTTTAATATTTTTGTGCACGTGTGGAAAAATAAAATGCTTAGGGATAGTTTGAATGTATCATTTATGTGTATGTTTTTCCATATTGATCATGAAATCTTGATGCCTTATCCAAAATTGATGAAATTTTACATGCATATTCTTGACTCTTTTATGGTGATTTCGATGTATGATTTGCTAATTTTGAGTTTCTGGTTTGGTAGATATGATGTGATCAAGTTGAGTGTGACAATGTGTGTCACACTATGTTATGCCATGTTCATGAATTTTGTTTCCATGCCTATGCTCTGTCTTTTGCCCTGGATATTTGCATGTGATTCCATCTGAATGTTAGGTTTAACCATGATTTTTTGTAGGATTTGTTGATACATTTCCTATTTGATTGGTATTTTTGTTTGCTGTTTAGTCATTTTTAGGTTTTTTTGAGTGATCAACTTACGTGACTTGTAAAATTCTCATACCTTATCATATGAAGCTGAAATTTGGTGGATTGATTCTTAACATGTTTAATTTCATTTTGGCTTTGGTGTGGTTCATTTATCTTATGCCATTTCTGTTTTGCACTTGCCTAAAGTTGACACATGATTTGTGGCATTGTTTGAGCTTGTATAAGCATGACTTGACTTCCTGATTTAATTTCCATACTTCCTCTGGTCCAAATAGCATGAAAATTGGTATGTTGCTCATTGAATGTGTTCTGTTTAGGATGGAATTTTTGTGGAATTTATTGAGCTTTTTTGATATTGATTTGATTGTGATCATTCTGTTTGCTCCAATGTGTTTCCAAAGTGCATAGTTTGGCATGTTTTGTATATGAAATGGATTTGGTGCATAGTTTTGGTGTGAGACCAATTGGATTCTCTTCTTGCTTGATAAATCTTGGTTTTGATCAATTTTTACTTGCTGTTTTGAATTTTTCATCTCCTTTTGACCCTAGGCTTGTCCTAGTGGTCTTGTTTCTCACGTTTGGATGTGATTTTCAGGTTGAAGAAGCAAATGCTTTGAGGATGTTAATTCAAGTTGATTGAATTTGGTTAATTGTTATGAACTAACTTGTGTGTTTTGTAGGATGCTTGGCTCACTTGCTTTGAGCTTGTGCTTGGCTCACTTGAGTTGATTGTGCTTTGCACATTGCATTGTTTGATTGCACATTGTCTGTTGGTTTTTATACTGTTTGTTTTGACTCTGTGACTGGCATACTGACTGAATTAGATTGATTTCAGGTACTTTAGTCACTAACAGTTCATCTTTGAACTTGCTGTGCTGCTGCTTGGTTGTATAAACCAATTGAGGTAGACTCTCTTGTCTCCATGTAGTCTGGAAGACCTGGCTTGTTATTTAGCCAGGCAACTGTCTGAAGTCCTCCTTAAGAGGCGATGTTTGTGATTGTTTAACTTTGTCCCCAAGCAGGAAAAGACCTTGATTAAGGCAATTGGCAGAACCCAAGGGATGTGCAATCCATCCCCTGCTATTCTTGTTGAGTCGTCCCTCTGCTCACACCACTGTGTTGATGCATTGGGACATTAACCCAAGATCAGTTGAGTCAGAGTCATGAGTGTAGAAGGGTTCCCACTTTCTGAACCCACGCTCCTTTGTCTGAAGCTCTCCCTGGCCAGGGATAAGAGCCGTGAAGTCTCATCTTCACTCACCTTTCCTCTGCTTCACCCTGACTCTCAATGTCAGGGTTAAGAGCGAACATTACCCTGTACAGCTGGCTTGCTCTTGCAGCCTCACCCTTGTTTGAGCCTCACTTGACTGGATATAGTGTGTGCTACTTGTGAATGTTTGCTTTATTTTGTTTATGCTTGCATGCTTTGCTTTTTCCTGGTTAGGATTAGCTTGCAGCCTGTGCAAGTTAGGATAGAAACCATAACATAGGGCAATGATGCATGATAACATCTAGGCTCGAGTCCAGCTCCCTAGTAGTGTGTCTCCCTTTGTATCTGGTTAGATTTCTTTCTCGTTCAGGGGAACTACGTCGCCCTGATCCTCATACCAGATGAGGTACGTAGGCAGGAGACCGTGCGAGGTCTCTCCGGGCACTTTTTTTCTTTTTGTGTGTGTTTGCTTGTTAACCCTCTTGTGTTTCAGGATATGGATGTAAGCCCAGCGATTGGTTGTCCGTATCCTGATTGTGTTTGTTTGTTTCGGAAGCCGATGTAAGTCCAGCGATTGGCATTCGGGTTCCAGGTTTGCCTGTGTTTGTGTGTGTCTTGTTTGGCGTGCCTGAGCCGAACTACGGCAACTCTGATTCTCGTTCCAGACGAGGTACGTAGGCATAGGACGCGATGTCCTAGCGAGCCCTCTCCCCTCTTCTCCCACCTGTGTTGTTTTCAGTGTGTGTGTGTGTGATGTTTGTTTTAACAACCTTTTCTTTCTTTTAGAGCGTGGATCCCGTCGAGTACGACGGACGTGAGGGGTGCTAATACCTTCCCCTTGCGTAACCGACTCCCGTACCCTTTCTCTTTGGTTGCGAGACCATGCTTTTTCCAGGTTTACTCTGAGCGTTTCCTTTCCCTCTTTTGGGATAAATAACGCACGGTGGCGGCTCTGTGTTGTTTTTGTTTTAGCCCGCCGGTTGTTTTTCGCGGATGCGACACTACTGTGTGTTGGGTAGTCAAAGTTGGGAGGCTGAGAGGGAGAGGATGAGAGAGTGTAGAGAGAGGTCAAGATAAGAGAGAGCAAGAATTATCATAAATGATATATTTCTGAAGGGGGATGGGTTCTTATGCCCCTCCCACAATGTCCATATCACCAACATGTGGCCCCTGATGGCACACGATTGGTTGACTCTAACTCACTTTAATACATGCGCGTTCACCTTGTGTCCCTATTGGCGTTGTATCACAATCATTTGTTCGGCATACATTGACCAATAATCTATACTAAGAATCGTGATCTCGTGCAATAAGATCCTTCTGATCTTGATCAAGATGTCTAGAGAGAGTCAACCGTTGACTCTCTCCCTCCATGGACTGCCCTCAAACGTGGGCCTCAAGAAGCTAATGAGCTTCCTTTATTTGTATCTCTATTATTATTATTATAATAATAATAATAATAATAATTATTGTTATTATTATTATTATTATTATTAATATTATTATTATTATTATTATTAGTATTAGTATTATTAGTATTATTATGGTTAAATATGTTTTAGTTCTTCTAATATTGACTATTTCATTTTTAATCTTTAAATATTTTTTTTTCAAATAATCTTCCTTATAATATTTATCGTCCACCTTTTTAATTTCTACTATCTATTTTTTAACGGAAGTTGATGTGCCACACCACGATAGTTAAAGTCAACATCTTATTTCATTACAAAAAATCAATGATATTGCAAGAGTTTCTAACTTTCATAAATCTAGTTACCAATCTCTCTAAATTTATTTATATTAGAAAATTATTATTCACATGCCACATTATTGAGATACTAAGTTTTAACCTTGTATCTCAATAATAAAGTTACTCTCATAAGTTGTTAGACTAATTTTAGGTTTCACATTGCCTTGTAATAATCTTTGCATACAAAAGTTCTAACACATAGAAGGAATGTGATATTAATGAGAGTGGGTGGTAGAATTACAAATCCATCCCCAATCGACAAAGGGGGTGTGGAGTATCCACTTTCAGGTGGAGGTTGCAACAGAAAATCTCAAAGGAAAATAATAAATAAATTGTGAATTGAAAAGACAAATATGTGTGATTTTTATTTGCAACTATCAACATAAATCCAGTATTTCATTTCAGCAACAAACGATTTTTGTCATTCCATATAAAATTGATTAAAAAGCTGGAACACTGTGCTCGCATTCTTAACAATTTTTTTTTACAAGATAAGGATACAAAGCATCATATATCAAGAATGATCTAAATACAGACTGTTGGAATTTCGACGAATTCCTGATGTTGGAATTTTATCAAAATTTGGAGAATTTCTGATCAACTCTTCTTATTCATTTCACTTCTTGTTCTCCACTCTTCACTCGAGTAAATCAACCACACCTTGATTGCAGTATGATTCCGTTGCACTGAAATTTGAGAAGAAAATAAAAAATGAATTGGGGAAGAAAATATAAATTAGGGTTTTAGAGAAAAGGGGAAAAGGGAGAATATTTCTGCAAAGTTTCTCTCTACCTTCAAACTGAAGTTTTATTCACTCTTTTCTCTATGTGACTGTTTTTTACAATGATAGGATACCTTCCTATTTATAAGTTAAGATTTCTTGCACACCAAGTAATCTCCAATTAATCTAACTCAACTAAAAACACAAAATAAAGTTAAGTCTCAAATTTCTATAGAAGACACACTTTGTCTATATTTCAACAGCTATACCATTTCTGCGTAGAGCATTTCGACAACAGCATAATCTGTCAAAATGGTGCTTTGACACAAAAAATTATATTCTCAACACACCACCTAATTCATTGTGTCTAAGCTATATACATTCATGATTGTTCTTAGTCTTTTGAATACTTCGACCTGCACACCTTTAGTCATGACATATGCAATTTGATTCTTAGTTATGCAGTGTTCCAAGTTCAACTTCCCATTGCTACTTTCTCTCAAAGATAATGGAACCTCATTTCAATGTGTTTGCTTCTTCCATGTGCTATCAGATTTTTTGCCAAATTGATAGCAGACATGTTGTGGATCTTCAAGGTAATTGCTCCATGATCCTTTTCTATAATTTCTTCGACCAAATTCACCATCCATGTTTCTTGACATGCAAAAAGGGAAGCATCTGTGTACTCTACTTCACACAACGACAATGCTACTATTGGTTCTTTTCTTGAGCTTCAAGCAACTAGTGCACCGCCTAGCATAAACACATAACCAACTATGGGTTTTATATCCTCGACGTCACTACACCAACTTGAATCAGTGTAACCTAGTAGCTTGCATTATTTTCTTTCATAAGATATAGGAAACAAAATTCCATAGTCAAGAATTCCTTTGAGATACCTTAGTATCCTCTTCATCGCTGCTAGATGTGATACCTTTGGCTTCTGCATGAATCTACTCACCATACCTACAATGTATGCTAAATTAGGCCTTGTGTGACAAAGGTATCTTAATGACCCAATAAATATTTTGTACTGTGTTGGGTCGACATCATCTTCATCTGATTTTTTTAATAGTTGCAGTCTTGGTTCAACAAGTTTCGAAGTTGTATTGTAGTCTTCCATCTCAAATATTTTGAGTATTTTGTTTGCATATCTTATTTGATACATCATTACGCCTCTACTACTTTTGTATAATTCGATACCAAGGAAGTATGTAATGTTTCCCAGATCAACATTTCGAACTCCTTGCTAAGATCACCTTTGAAGTCTTCGATCTCCATCTTGCAACTACATGTTATTAACAAGTCATCGACATAGAGACACAATATAAGTAATTCACTCTGGCTTCTTCTTATATATACTTCATGCTTAGTTGTGCACTTTACAAATTCATTCTTCCTTAGGAAACTATCTATCTTCTTATTCCAAACTCATAAAGCTTGTTTGAGTCCATACAGGGCTTTATGCAGCCTGTATACTTTTCTTTCTTGACATTGTTTCACAAACCCAACTGGTTGTGTAACATAATCATATTAATCTAAGGGGCCATTCAGGAATGCACATTTCACATCCATATGATACATATGTAAGTTGTTCATGTTTGCTAGACCAACAACCAAACTAGTTGTTTCGATCGTAGCAACAAGTGCAAAGACTTCATTGAAGATGATTCCCTTTTTCTGAAGAAATCTTTTTGCTACAAGTATTGCCTTGTGTTGAGTTACTTCTCCTTTGGGATTTAACTTCACCTTGTATACCCATTTCACATATATTTCCTTCTTGCCTTGAGGAAATTCAACAAGTGACCAAGTGTTTTTGAATTTGATGGACTCCAGTTCCTCATTCATCGCTTTCATCCACGTCGAATCCTTCAATGTCTCAGCTGCATTAAATGGTTTGACATCTGCATAGAAATAATAGTGTACCAACTCACCTTCATCATTGACTACGTCATCTGATGTAATAACACATTTCTGCAACCTTGTAGGTACATGTCTTATTCTTTGAGGTCTGGTTGTGCTTGCTTGACCTCTGACTTCTTCTTGTTAAACTTCTCTTTTGACTTCACTTGCTGGTTCTTCACATAAGATTCTCATTGAATTCGTATTTACATTTTCAGTCCAATCACATTACTTAAGCTCATTTATGATCATATCCCTGCTGATCACTACTTGCTTGTTCACCGAGTTGAACAGTTTGTATCCACCACTCGAATGATATCCTGTTAGGATCATTTGACTCAACTTGTCATCAAGTTTTCTTCTCAACTGATCAGGAACATTCTATGTGTTATAGATCCAAATAATTTCATATGACTTAAGGTAGGATTTACACCATATCAACATTCTTCTGGCATGATTCCTTCTATATTTTTCATCGGACATCTGTTTAAAATGTATGTTTCATTCGACATAGCTTCTACCCATAATTCTTTGGGTAGATGCTTGCCTTTCAACATACTTCTCACCATATTAACGATGGTTATATTCTTCCTTTCATTATTTCCATTTTGTTATGGCATGTAGGGGGCACCATCTCATGCACAATCCCTTCTTTCTCACATAATGTGTCGAAGTCTTTCGACACATATTCTCCACCATCATCAGTTCTCAAATCTTAAGCTTTTTACCGCTTTGTCTTTCGACTATGGATTTAAACTTGACAAATATCTCAATCACTTCATTTTTATTCTTGATCAGGTAAGTTCACAGTTTTTGACTAAAATCATCTATGAATGTGAAAAAGTATTTGTTACCTCCAATCGAATCTACCTGGATAAGACAAAATACATCAGAGTATATGATTTCAAGAATTGCCTTTGACTTGCTTCTTGCATCCTTGCTGAAGTTGTTCTTGTGCTGCTTTGCTCGCACATATTTCATTTTGAATTTCAATTTCTGGTAACCCTGAAACCATATTTCCTCATTTTAGATCTCTGATTTCTTTGAAGTTGAGATGTCCAAGTCTATAGTTCCATATCCATTCATCCCTGCTAGTTGCAGTTGTAAGGCATTTGTGCTCCATCATGTTAAGTTCAATCTTGAAGGTTCTATTCTGATACATGTGAGCCTTCAAGACCAATCTTCCACCTGAGTCGAGAACTCTTATCATCTTGTCTTTAATCAACACTTCGTAATTCTTTTCTACTAACTACCCTATGTTGAGCAAATTACTTTTCATGCATGGTATATATAATACATTGGAAATTATTGACTTTTTTTTCCATCTTTTCTCATAATTAGAACATCACCAATACCTTCACCTGCTAGAGTATTGCCATTTGCAAATTTCACCATGTTCTTCATCGAGGGTTTTTTGTTGACAAGCCAATCTTTCCTATTAGTCATGTGTGATGAGCATCCTGAGTCCAAGTACCATTGATCCTTGAGTCTTTCTTAATCTCTTATTGTGACCATCAACAACATCTTTTCTTCTTCATGCTTTACCAGCTTTGCATAACTTTCTTGATTCTCTTATTTTTCAGGATAATCACTAGAGTATTGATCATACTTCTGACAATTAAAACACTAGATGTGATTTTTGTTAGGTTTTTGTCCACCACCTCTTCCTTTACTTGCAACACCACCTCTTTGGTTGCTTTGGTATGAGGGTCTTCTTTGATTCGACAAATTTCCTTCTTGCTGGTTTCCTCTACTAGTCGAATTGTTGTAGCCTCCCTAACCTTTGTTGTTGAACCATTTTCCTTTGTCTTTCTTTTCTCTTGCTGATTGCGCCTGCAAAGCCACATCAATCTTCGAGTTGCTTACAGCTCTTTCAGCCATTCTTTGTTCATGAGATTCAGGCATCCCTTGAAGCTCTTCCTTTGTCAATGTTGACAAGTCTTTTGATTCTTCTATAACTACTACCACATGATCGAATTTTGGAGTAAATGACCTCAAGTTCTTTACGACAACTGATCTTGATTTCAACACGTATCCATATACCTTGATTTGATTCACTAGTTTCGTAACCTTGGTGAAAAAATCAGTTATTCTTTCACCTTCTCTCATCTGAAGCAATTCATACGTTCTTTTGTGAGTTTGTAACCTCACCTCCTTCACCTTCTCAGCGCTTCCAAATAATTTATGCAAAATTTTCCATACTTCATTCGCTGATTCAACATCACTCAAATTTTGAAATTGTCTGGATAAACACATTGATGAATTATAAAGAGAGTTTTATAATCTTTCTTCTTCAATTCTTTGTGCACACCTTTTTCTTCGTCCGTCACATTTTTTATAAGTGGTGTTACTCCTTCGTTCACAATATCCCATATATCTTGATAATAAAATACGATCTTCATCTGTCGCGTTACTGCAAGTGGCATCGCTCTTTCCTTTCTTCAAGATCCCACATGTCTTGATAAATGAATAACCTCGGAAAAATAAAGCAATGGTAATTCATCAATATATCATATTACTCCTACAATAATAAAGTACATAAGTTTCAACAATGTAAACTCTATTCTTAGTTTACTTATCATTAAAACAATAATAAAAATGTTTTTTTTTGATGGTGTAAGTAAGTAAACCCGAGACAAGTGCAATTGCCACCGTATAATTTATTAAGAAAAGAAAGATGATGAAAAGATCATACCTATTATAAAAATGCAAAGATAACCGTGCAACTTCAACAATGTAATTCTTAAAAGGGTAGTTGTCTATTTAAGTTGAAATATGTTTAAAATTGAAATGGTGAAAGATGGACGATTAGTGTTCAATATAGTACTCATAATTAGGGGTGGACAACAGGTTGAACAGGTTCGGGTGGCACGCAACCCAAACCGTGGTTGGAATCCTAAGGTCCAATTTTGCCCAATTTTATTATCGATTTTATCGGATTGGATTAAAATGGATTGCGGGTAAATATGAGTTGTTTTGTCGGGTTATTAGACTGGTCAAATTTCAAGACGCAATACTGATCAAATTTCAGTAGAAATCCCAATTCATACATTTAGAAAGTTTCATATCCTTTCATTTTTATATTACTTCACATTTTAAAAAACAAATACTAAAATACTATTGCATCACATTTTAAAATGTATGAAATAATTTTAATTTATAAGATAAAAATCAATACATATTAAAAATATCCTCACTCAGTGTGAATTCAAAGATATTAACAGATGAAATAGTGATAGAAAGAATATCTTACTTTTTAGATCCACAACATAAGATTATCAGATTCGTGAGGCATCAACTGTAACATAATATAAAAAAAAACCAAAAACAGAATAAACATATAAAAAACAAAATACAAAATATAAAAACGAAAAATTAACTTTATATCTGGATCATAGAGAAATGAGATATTAGATAGCATACAACAAAAGTAAGAAAAGAAGAAAAAATATTAGAACACTAAACGAATAAACAAAAATTTAAATTATAATCTAATAAGAAACATGAAGAAAGATGGATGAAGTTTCATAAAGGTGAACTCGAGTGTAGGGGTTGAAAGTGTTGGAGGAGTTTTTTATTAGGGAGTATTGAATATTGTGAGACCTCTTTTCTATTTTTGAGTAACACCTTTGTGAGAGACACACCACATATTCACCTAAAATCTTAAGGTGATAGATGAGTGAATTCTCTCACTTATAAATGTTCAAGTATTCACATTTCCAATCAATATAGGACTATTATCCATACTACTCACACTTGACACATTCTCAACACTCTCTCTCAAGTGAAAGCTCTTTTTACTTCCATAAACTCTTGTACTGCACATAATTTTTATTATTCACCACACTGGCGCCGTTGACACTCTTCAATGAAACGTTTCTTATTCACCACACTGGCGTCGTTGACTTTAGGTGAGTGAATTCTCTGACTTATAAATGCTCAAGTCTCCACATTTCTAACCAATGTGAGACTATTATTCATACTACTTGAAATTCTGGTGTAGTCATAGTTCAGATGTTCTACTCCAAGTCATGACATCTGATCCAACATTGTTACTAATACAGCAAGACAGTTATACAAGTTAAAACCCAGTACTAATATGCACACATTCATAGATGTCAAGACATCTGCTACTATATCACCATAGAATGGAGGAACACCCAGTTCTGTCCATCTGGTACAAAGACACAACAGAGATCAAACATAGCACTTACTTCTGTTGAGTCTGCACAGTTATCAGCATGATGTCTCAACATTGATTTGAACATCACCTGTTACAGCATTGTGCCTTGTACTTGTATTTCCTAAAATTAAGGTTAACCAAGTTAACCTAATTTCCACATATTAGGGTGCTAACAAATAGGCTATTTGTTAGGTTCATTAATTGTAGCTCAGTTGTTAGTTTCCTGGATTTTAGCTCAGCTGTTGGATTCCTGAAAAATAGCCTGAGAAAAATACTGAAACAGAAAAACTAACCATCCTACATTTTAGCATATGTTGTCAGGAATGAATGTCACTACATTCAGTTTGACTTCCAGAACATAGGCCATATGCTAGGTCTGTTATTTTCCTGAAAATAGACTGCACTAAATGTTGTACTGTAAAAGACCAACCAGTCTATACTTCAGTATCAGCTAACATAAATAAATGACATAACATCCAGTTTGACATTTAGACAATGGGCTTTATGTCAGGTCTGTTATTCCCTTGATAAATAGACTGAAATACATACTGAGTTATAACAGACAGGATTATAACGTGCAGAAGGTAAAAACACAAGTAATTGTTAACCCAGTTCGGTACAACATCACCTACTCTGGGGGCATACCAAGCCAGGAAGAAGATCCACTATCAGCAGTATTAATTCAGAGTTAAACTCCCCCGTTTACAAATCTTCACTTAATCCCTACCCAATGCAATCTATACCTAGGAACTCCTAGATAGAAACCTCCAGTTTCCATTCCTATCACTACAATTACAATGTAATGCTAAATAACTTGAACTTGCTTCACAGCTTCGTTCAAGACCATAACAAACTCTTACCTACAGGCTTTGAGTTACAAATATTCTCATGCTTTCGAGCACTGAGAACCACATGGTAACCTTCCCACAGGTTGGGAGGTTTTCCCCACACACACCCCTAGTTTTACATTATTTGAGGCTGTTAAAACCTAGGTTACAATCTGTTATTTATAACCTAAACACCCAACTGGATTTGGGCCTTCAGAAATCGCAGCAAACTTCTCCTTTGCTGTTACAAAGCCAGCAGAAAACTTCTACTACAATCAAGGTCTTCAATCTTTTAGTTCCTAAAATATCTCCATATTTAGAAACTGTATATTCACCAAATATTCTGATTAAGTCTTCAAGACCTCCACAAATAACGCCACATAGGATTCTAACTAATCCCAGAATATTACATCAGTTAACACATAACAGAATTAACTAATTCAGTTTTATACACAGGCGCGATGTCACAGTCATGATGTTGTGACATCTTACATAGGCGCGATGTCACAGTCATGATGTTGTGACATCTTACATGACATGTTGGTCCAGATGTTGAACTTCTTCAACCCAACATATTAAAAAACAGAGGTGATTACATTATTTGTTTTACAAAATTAATGCCAATCCTAAGGTACTAACAATCTCCCCCTTTGGGAAATTTTAGCTAAAACAAATAAACCTTACACTAGACACCACAACCCAATATGGGTCTGCACTTCCTCTTTGTCATTGTCAGCACCATCACCAACACCAACTTTGGTGTACATGAAGAAGAAGCTGTACAAAAATCAGCTGCATCACAATCCTTCCCCTCAACCCTAGAGCTTCCTGAAGAATATGTAATGATGAGTACATAGATAATGTAACTCAGATCACAAGACACAACTGTCCTCTTAACTCAGATCACAAGACACAAGTGATATATCCAGTATGGTTTTAGTGACTTTTGAGCCTGAAACCAACTTCTGCTTGCTACCACATTTTGCTTGCTTCTGGTACATCCTCAGGACAATGTTTCTCTCCCCCTTTTTAGCTAAACATTTATAAATGAAACCTTCACAAAACCAGATCCAGGCGCAGTATGCCCAAATCTTAACAAACCCCATGGTTTAGAGGAAATGGAATGTCGCTCTTGTGAGAAAAGGAGTGCTGATACATCCTTTAAATAGGCCAGACCGTGCTTAGGAATTAACGGTAGGAGTAAATACTTGGTCAAGATCCATAAATATTTGTTGAGAATCAGTCAGACAATCACCAACAATATCTCAGACTATCTTTGAATACCTTTTATAGCTCTTGACTGTTTCTTTTCAGAAACAACAGTTCCAATGCATGTAGACTATTCCATATATGCTGTCAGACACGTTGCAAGCGATGTCGTAACATTCAACACGGCTTTTGTCTGCATTCTTCATGTATTCTCCCTATCACCATTTCCTAAAACCACTTTCTTACCTCCAGTGCTAGCTTGACATCTAGCACCACTACAACCAAAATCACAAACAACAGTAGATGGTTACTCCCCCTGTACCACACAACTGTAACACCCAGGCTCATTATAATATATCATAATGAGACACACCTCATCCATATTTCCTTATGACTGTAAGTTTCAGAAGGAAATAACAATATTGTCCAAGGCAATGTCATGACATCCGGTCAGGCATTCTTTTGCTCACTCAGCCTTGACACACGCTACATCATCCCAATAACTAACAGGGTGCCATACTTTGTTATCTGAGAACTCATAGACCACAAGCTTGATGATTACTTGCAGTGCAAAGACAGAACTCCCCCTGTCATGAACAACCAACTCTCCTCTTGAAACTTGGAGATCACACATGAACATATCCAACACCTCAAAGTTGGACCTTCACATACTTCCTGATTCAAAGAGAACCCACACTCTGTGTCAATCTCTCTTCTAACCCGAACAGAAAACCACTTCACAAAATGTTCTAACATAAGTTAGGACATCCTTCACAACATAACAAAGAACACCATCTTCAGATATTACTGAGTCACCAGCTTGATCCAAAAGAAACCAGACACAAATTTGGGACATATACATTATCATCCCATTACAAGAGACAATCTTCCATAAATAGCTCAGAACTCCTACCACAAGCTCCAAGAGATGAGTAGAAAACACCTTCTTTTGTCTTCAACTTACTACTTTTCTGCTCAAAAGTACTTTGTCTCAGACTTTCCTCAAGAATAATCAGCTGCCATATGTTGATTATCTTGATTCTTCGAACTCACTTCTGAGATAGACCAAATGCCACTAGTTGATTACCTCCTTCATGAATCCTCATATGAAAAAGTCAAATGCCACTTTTTGACCTCTCCACGTTTATCAGACTTCTCCCAAAGATATTCTGACCTTCCAAGCGAGACTTGAACTTCAAGCTACATGTTAAACAAAACTCAGATTCTCTAAGACATGAACATGTAACATCCTTTCCATCCAGCAACTCCAAAGAACTGCAATGAGAATGATCTTTTTGAAGTACCCAATCTACAACTCTGTAGACCCTTCTATCTTAAGATGATGTGCCACTTCACCAACTAAGATTCTGATGTTGAACCAAATGTCACAACATTGTGTTTTAACATCTAGCTGTTGAATTCAGCTTCTTCTTCTGCCACTTGAAAGAACTTCCTCCCTTCATAGAACAAGAGTTCAACGTTCTCATAGACTTGATTGTGGAACCAAGTTTGAGTAAACAACCTCCATCCTGCAGGTTTGCAGTTAAGTCATCCAAGCTCACTCCTTGATGAGTCCCTGCTTCTTCTCCAAAGACATCAGACACTCTGATGCATGAGTCTTCAGAAGGACCAGTTAGAAACTAACCCTTCAGCTATACCAAGGATTCCACTTCCTAAAGCAAGGTTGTTTCCATGATGTCAAGAATGCTGCCACTTGTTCTTAACTCCACAATGTGCATTAGCCAATGCACTTCCTTACCTAGATCAGAAGTAAACTGATCCAAGTAACCACCATCAAGACTATGATGTCTTCTTCTTCTTGTACACACCAAGGCTGAACATGTTTATTGCCAGGAAACCTTTTCAGAGGTCATATGCTTTTGCTGCCACCAAAGTGATAGATCATAAACCAATGTACTATCCTTCCTGTGATTCTGCACAGGGTCTTGAAGAAGAGATGTTCCAACATCTTTAAGACCATCAGTTATCTTGAGATCCAAGGATAGTCAATCAAATACTTGTACTTGGCACAAGTAGACATTGATCTTAAATCCTTTCCCAATTATCCTTTCAGATACTTCCACCATACGAATACTTTGAAAATACTCTTCTTGTGTCAACATCTTCTGCTTGCAAGCACCTCAACCGTTTTGAGAATCTTTCCAGATTAGATTCACCCTTAGGAATGAGAGAGATGAATCCTTCCTTGCAAATGTGTCACACAACAACCAGAACCCATGTGACACAGGTCAACAGCCAACCAGACCCTAGGCTGACCAAACGTGAGGAGGTTAACCAAAACTCCCCCTCAAATTAACAATCATGGAAACTTCACACCAATATCCAGGCATTGTACACAAATGTATCAACATGACATATACCATCCCTACCAGTGGCAACTAACTCTATGAGTTAAACCTATACTTACTCCAATCACACCAATCAGACTCCAGCTGACCATAAGTACTAGTGAAAAAAAAAACAACACCAGTCAATAGTAGATATGCATTGCCAGAGCATACTACCTCAACCAACCTCTGAATCTTCATATTCTCACTCCTTGGAAGAACTGCCACTTCTGAGCGTGGTGTTTGAATAACAAGATTCATGGTCCCAATCCTCTTAAATGAAATAGCAATCAGGTTACCCCATTATTGACTTCTAACATCCAGGGGACTTGTCTTTCAACACAACATAGTACTTCAGAGAACAACTATCCGACCCTGATCAATCTACAGGAATAAGATAAATAGCAGGAAATTGCACAATGTCACATCTCAACCAGCTCCATTTCTAGAGATCAGACTTTTAAAAGTGACCTTCTTGAGAACACACACAGTTGACCCTACCCTTGTCACCTTAGCACACACAGATGTCTCCTCTTCCAGGTCAGGAGTAGGTTCCAAACAAAAGTATCCCTTTGTTTGACACCTGAAAACATTTGTTCTTCAACCAGTAGTTGCGTACTTGTTGAACAACATTTTCTAACATCACATAGAACATTAGTTCCACCTCCTTGGAACACACCCTCCTTGAAAGTCTTCAAGGTCTTCATATACACTACCCAAGAGAGTAAAAGAATCAGTGATCAGGTGATTCTTACCATCCTGAAGTGAGCACGTCATGATGAGTGGACTTGAGGAGACTCAAGTATCTTTGACATCTTCAGTAGATTATGATGAAATCTTGAATACAACAGCCTTTCATCCACATGAGGGGAAACTACATCAGACTTTGAGTTTTGCCAGGTATTATGTAGCGGAAATCATAATACAACTCAACCTATGAACACACACTTCACCAGATCAGCCTCCAAGAACATACCAAGTTTAAATATGATTCAATACTAGCACAGCTGTCCCACACAAAGGCCAATTGCCAACCTCTAGAGACAGGTACACACAGTTCCTGTCATGAATAGTCCATCCACCTACTTCAAGGGACCATTCAGGGAAATCACAGAACCTTCCATAGGTTCCAACATCAGTACTAACATAACTCCTTGCAAGATACCAGAAAGTATCACCCATGGATCTCATCCAGAAACAGAACAGGATGCCAACTCTGATACCAATTGAAATTCTGGTGTAGTCAGAGTTCAGATGTTCTACTCCAAGTCATGACATCTGATCCAACATTGTTACTAATACAACAAGACAGTTATACAAGTTAAAACCCAGTACTAATATGCACACATTCACAGATGTCAAGACTTCTGCTACTATATCACCATAGAGTGGAGGAACACCCAGTTCTGTCCATCTGGTACAAAGACACAGCAGAGATCAAACATAGCACTTACTTCTGTTGAGTCTGCACAGTTATCAGCATGATGTCTCAACATTGATTTGAACATCACCTGTTACAGCATTGTGCCTTGTACTTGTATTTCCTAAAATTAAGGCTAACCAAGTTAACCTAATTTCCACATATTAGGGTGCTAACAAATAGGCTATTTGTTAGGTTCATTAATTGTAGCTCAGTTGTTAGTTTCCTGGATTTTAGCTCAGCTGTTGGATTCCTGAAAAATAGCCTGAGAAAAATACTGAAACAGAAAAACTAACCATCCTACATTTTAGCATATGCTGTCAGGAATGAATGTCACTACATTCAGTTTGACTTCCAGAACATAGGCCATATGCTAGGTCTGTTATTTTCTTGAAAACAGACTGTATTAAATGTTGTACTGTAAAAGACCAACCAGTTTATACTTCAGTATCAACTAACAGAAATAAATGACATAACATCCAGTTTGACATTTAGACAATGGGCTTTATGCCAGGTCTGTTATTCCATTGATAAACAGACTGAAATACATACTGAGTTATAACAGAGAGGATTATAACGTGCAGAAGGTAAAAACACAAGTAATTGTTAACCCAGTTCGGTACAACATCACCTACTCTGGGGGCATACCAAGCCAGGAAGAAGATCGACTATCAGCAGTATTAATTCAGAGTTAAACTCCCCCATTTACAACTCTTCACTTAATCCCTACCCAATGCAATCTATACCTAGGAACTCCTAGATATAAACCTCCAGTTTCCATTCCTATCACTACAATTACAATGTAATGCTAAACAACTTGAACTTGCTTCACAGCTTCGTTCAAGACCATAACAAACTCTTACCTACAGGCTTTGAGTTACAAATAATCTCATGCTTTCGAGCACTGAGAACCACATGGTAACCTTCCCACAGGTTGGGAGGTTTTTCCCACACACACCCCTAGTTTTACATTATTTGAGGCTGTTAAAACCTAGGTTACAATCTGCTATTTATAACCTAAACACCCAACTGGATTTGGGCCTTCAGAAATCGCAACAAACTTCTCCTTTGCTTTTACAAAGCCAGCAGAAAACTTCTGCTACAATCAAGGTCTTCAATCTTTTAGTTCCTAAAATATCTCCATATTTAGAAACTGTATATTCACCAAATATTCTGATTAAGTCTTCAAGACCTCCACAAATAACGCCACATAGGATTCTAACTAATCCCAGAATATTACATCAGTTAACACATAACAGAATTAACTAATTCAGTTTTATACACAGGCGCGATGTCACAGTCATGATGTTGTGACATCTTACATAGGCGCGATGTCACAGTCATGATGTTGTGACATCTTACATGACATGTTGGTCCAGATGTTGAACTTATTCAACCCAACATATTAAAACAACAGAGGTGATTACATTATTTGTTTTACAAAATTAATGTCAATCCTAAGGTACTAACACTACTCACACTTGATACATTCTCAACAGAAAGAGATGTTAGAGATTCATATGAAAAGGAAGGAGGTGACGGATGGTGTGGTGGGTCTAGGGTGAAAATGGATTTCCTACTGTCAAACAGTGACGGCAGGTGAACCTTAGCTATTGGATTTAAACTATTGAGTTTTAATATATTTATAAGTGTTAAATTTGTACCCAATGTTAATCAAATGGTTGACAACACACTGACAGCGTGATTGCATCTTTTCCCAACTGCAGAGGATCGTGGTCCATATAGGCTTTTTAAAGAAAGAGAATAAATAATGAAAAGAAGAGGTGTGAGTTCACCGTATGTGGTGTGATATGAGTATGAAATAAAGTATTAAAAATTTACCTTCTATTATGTGGCCGGGTCAGGGTACCCCTGATTTTACTTTTTACACCTGAATCCGCCCATAAATACCCAAGCCAATCCACTAGTTAGATCCGCTAAACCGAAACCCGTTTAAAACCGCCCAAATCTCCTTTTTTTCTCTTCAGTTTTTGCTGTTTGGGTTGGGCCGCGAGTTGTTGTCCAACCCTACTCACAATCATGAATTAACACATAATTTAGAAGTTCATTCCTTCGTGAATCATTTAAACGGGGAGGAAATAATGTTTGCCAATAACATGATCAATAATAAAATAACATGATCAAGTACAACATGACACTAATATTCATATTAAGTGTAGTGAAAGACGTCACTCAAATTTATAAAATACAAATGTACCTTTCAACTGATGAACTCAATTAATACAAATTGAAAAATATGTGTTTCGGAGAAGAATATGTTTGGACTTAAATAGTGAAATATTTTGGACAAGATATGATTTTGTGAAATTTTTAAACATGTTTCATTTGATAATGATCTTTGTTACCATATACAAAACAAAATAGGTACCAATTTAAATATTTAATGTAATTTCTAAAAAGTTGAAATCTTCCCCATCATTCTCTTATTTGGAACATGCACGGAATTGACACACATGCACGCATATTGATTTGATTTTAAGGTTGATCTGCTCATTATAGATTAAAAAGTATTTTTTTAAAATAGTAAAAAAAGATTTATGTAAGAGTGATGGTGTGAACAACATGTTAAAGTTGTAGATGAGTAATATCAAAGGATCATTGCATAAAAGCATAATCATCTTTGAGTATCGTCTTAATACTCCTTTTCATGGAAGTTTGCATCAAGGAATGGCATACAAAATATGCTTGAGATTTGATATCTCTTTTGGTTGGAGTACTGCCGTTCTTTTGGATATCAATCAATTATATTTTGGAGAAAATTAAAGGTTGAAAAGCATGAAGTGCATAAGTGTAGATGTTTGATTGGCTGCATTTTATGGTAAAACACTAGCTGGAGTCTAATGTCTTGACTGATGTCATGACATGCTGTGGAGATGTTTGTTTGACTGCATTGTGTGTTAGATCATCTAACTGTACTTTGATGTCTTGACTGATGTCATGACATACTTGAGTAGTATGCTGCAGGTTTAGCTAATACAGGACTTACTGAATGTCAAACTAGATGTTATGACATTCATCCATGTAAGCAGATACTGAGGAATAGAACAGTTGGTGTTCTTTTATAACTCAGTATTTATTGTCAGTCTGATTATCAAGGGAATAACAGACCTGGCACAAGGCCTGCTGTCTGAATGTCAAACTGGATGTTATGACATTCATTATTGACAGCATATACTGAATAATAGGCAGGTTGGTTTTCTGCTACATTTCAGTATGTATCTCAGTCTGTTCTTCAGGAGAACAATAGACCATGGCATAAGGCCTTATGTGTAAATGTCAAATTGGATATTGTGACATTTATTAATGTAAGCTGATACTGAAGTATGGACTGAGTGGTCCTGTACAGTACAATAAATTTGTACAATCTGTTTTCAGGAAAAACAGACTTAGCATATGGTCTATGATGTGGACGTCAAACTGAACGTTGTGACATTCATTCCTGACAGCATATGCTAAATTGTAGGTTGTTTAGTTTTTCTGTTTCAGCAGTTTTCTCAGGCTATTCTTCAGGAAGTCAATAGCTGAGCTAAAATCCAGGAAACTAACAACTAAGCTACAATTAATGAACCTAACAAATAGCCTATTTGTTACTACCCTAATATGTGGAAATTAGGTTAACTTGCTTGACCTTAATTTCAGGAAATACAAGTACAAGGCCCAAGTGCTGCAATATAAAAGGATGGCTATCCTTCACTCAGAACTCGGGGATTTTAGGCGTGAAGATTTTAGTATTCCATCATACTTCACTGCTGTATTTTTGTGTGTCTTGTATTAGGTGTATCTTGTGAGCCAAACAATTATCACCTAGATGATTGCATTGGACTAGGGTGTTCATTGAGTTGTAAGTGTTGTGTCACTCTAAGCTTTTAAGCGCGAGTGCTGTGTATCTTGATTAAAGCTGTTAAGCACAATCAAGAGTTGTTTGAAGTGTGACTTCATAATTATCTTTAATCTTAATTAAAGGTTGTAATCACTGAGGTGATTGAGGGGGAGTGAGTAGGAACTCTGATCTTAGTGTAAGATTGAAATTGCATTGGGTAGGTATTAAGTGATAGGGTTAAACAGTTGGTTTAAGGTCTGAATTAATACTACTAATAATGGATTTCCTCCCTGGCTTGGTAGCCCCCAGACGTAGGTCATGTTGGACCGAACTGGGTAAACAATTCCTTGTGATTATTTACTGCACTTACTTTTAAAGTTCTGCATAATTCTTGTCTGCGCAGAATTGGATGTCATAACATCCCGTGTGACATCGAAAGTCTGTTAACTAGAATTTCAATGAGGAAACAATGGCACAACTAGACTTTAGAGAGCGGGATGCATTTGTAAAGATATTTAACTAATAAAATATTTTTGGTTAAAATGCGTCGAAGAAAAAGGTTCATGAACATGTATTTTTTTATACAATTTATTTTAACAATAAATATATAAGGATAAAAAGAATAATTAGATTAAAGACATATTTTTATTTGACATTATAAAAAAAATACAAGTATGAATATTTGAATCAATGTTTATACTACATCAAAATATAAATCACTATAAAGAGACTTATTCTTCTTCTTCTTTTTTATCCGATCTATTTTTCTATAAAAAATTGACCAAACCTTTAAATTATTTAAATATCATCCTCTGAACATTTTTTGTTATAAAATCATTAATAGTTTGTTCATAATCAAGGTTCTTCGAAAAATAATTTTCAATTGAAATCAACACAAGACTATTTAATCAATCTTGTGACATAATAGATCTCAAATAAGATTTTAATAATTTTAATATAGAAAAACTTCTTTCAACAAATGCAACACTGATAGTAATAGTCAATATTATTCTATAAGTTATGCATGCATTAGAAAAACAATTAAAAGTCTTTAAAGAACTCAATATCATATAGCTTGATTTTGATTCAACTGTTAAAACTTCTCTAATAACTTTCAAAAAAATTCAATTAGTGAATAACACCCTTTTGAGATTTATTATCAATTTCAATTAGTTTCTTTTTTGTTTTGTTTTAGAAGATCAGACAATTATTTTCTAGGAAACATTTCAAGCAATCAAAGAGATGAAACAATAGTATGTGATGTTGATTTTTAACCTTCAACTTAAATTCTGATCAATTTGTTCCAAAAGTCTTTGAATATCAAATCAAACTTGATCCTGAAAAGTGAAAATCAACATGAAAATTAGCATCATATAAAATAAAAATTTTGACACTTACGGTAGACACTTATTTTTTTGACACTTACGGTCGACACTTATAGAAAAACTTTTTGATTCATTGATTGTTTAACACTTACGGTAGACACTTATTTTTTTCTTCAATTTTCTTGTTGAATTGACGTTCGACACTTATGCTTTTCCAGAAAGATGAAGAGATTATAATTAGATTGAGATTTGAGAATTAGAAAAAGCACATATTCATAAATTAGGATAAAGTTCTGTGATTTTTGAGTCTTAATAAAGAGTTAGAAATCTGAAAGAGCACGTATCATTATTTTAATTTCAGTGTCCCATTTAGACTCTTTAGTTGCTAAAATTATGAATATATTAATTGATTTTATTTTCGGGAAATTAATTGATTTTATTCTACTCTATATTTTATTTAAGAAAAATTATATTCATTTATTAATTTTGACTTTGTAGTGTCCCTATAATTTTGGTAGCCAATATTTTTCAAAAAAACAAATTATAACAAATATTTTCATAATAAAAAATTCTCTTTTAATCTATATATATATATATATATATATATATATATATATATATATATATATATATATATATATATATATATATATATATATATATATATATATATATATATATATATATATATATATATATATATATATTTTTTTTTTTTTTTTTTTGGTGTCCCTAAAATTATGGTGTCTTGGTCTCCCGCCCCGCGAGCCCGTGCTCAGGGCCGCCCCTGCTTAGGACCACTATTGATAAAGTTAAAACAAAAGTGTTATTATATGTGATTGGAAATATTTAATAGGCAACATATGAAGTAAGATGTTATACTAAGTTATGAGACATCATTTCTCACTCTAGTTGTTTCATGCACAAGTTGATTCTAGTAATTATCGCGCATTTGATGATTTGTTTCCTTTTATATACAATTAGTGACTTGATTGTTTTTGCACATTTTTGGATTAAAGAGAGATTTAGTTTGAATCAATTTTAGCAAAGATTGAATTTGTGTTTTAAAGAGATTAAATTATCAATCAAGAGTTGCATTTAACATTATTGAAGATTGATTCCTTGCGCTTGTGGAGGTTCGTCCGCTCTCAAAATCAAAACCCTATTAGGATTTTGAACTGGACTATTGTTACTATTTAAGGAATCATTCTCCTTTGCGAAGACTAAGACATTGCACTACTAAAGTTGGCGTGTTTTATTGTTCTTAAGTCTCTTGTTTATTTTGTGTAATACTTCATTCCTGAGTCATAATTCTAAGTTAGGAGAATATATTATTTGATTTGTATTATTGTTCTATCATTCATTTACCTCTGTAATTGTCCAAACACTTTGGAGGGTGTTTTAGTGAAAGTTATAGGGGTCTCAGATCAAGTGGAGCCTAGATCAAAGTTTATGGGTAATATTAGAAAAAGAGGCATTAAATTGAGAGAGTTCAAATCAAACCAATTTGTACTTCTAAAGATGAAGAGTAAATTTACTTTCATTGGATTAATGCCCTCCATACATAGGTGATTTTACACCAAAATGGGCTACCTATTCCTGTGTTGTTTATATTCTGTCTTTATTATGTCTGTTACACATTCTACTTGTCATACACATTATTCCAACATTGTGTTTGACATCTTGCTATCCATAGAATATAATTTCAATTGGAATCAGAGCAGGAACTCTGTTTTGGTTGGGTGAGCTCTAGGGTTTATCTATATTCTGTTTAAAATGGACAATGCTTAAGAAGGAAAATCTATAAATCCGTCACCTATTCTTGATGCCACAAACTATGATAATTGGAAAGCCTGCATGGTTTCCTTTCTCAAGTCTATCGATAGTAAGATTTGGAAATCAATCATAAATGGATGGACACCTCCAAAAGTTACAACTGAAGATGGAACTAAGTCCTTGAAGCCTAAGTAGGGATGGTCGAAAGGAGAAGATTAATCAGAACATGGTAACTCTCGTTCCCTCAATGCCATTTAAAATAGAGTTGACAAGAATATATTCAGACTCATCAACACTTATCCAACTCCAAGAAAGCTTGGGAAACTCTCCAAATTACACATGAATGTACCTCCGTATATACTTCGCATGTCTAGGCTTTAACTTCTCATAACAACATTTGAAAATATGAGGATGAAAGAGAATGAAATTGTAACACCCTAAAATCCAATTTTTTTCTCGCTTTATGAAGACATTGTAGAATATAAAAACATAAGACAAGGGTGTCCCGCCAACATAACATTCAAAGTTTTATTTAAAAATGGAAATTAAAGTTCAAACATAATAATAGAGCATGAATATTAAATTTAAGAACAAACAAAAAACATATCAAATATACCCAACCCGATGTTACAATATCAAACTTGTTGTTCTAAAATAAGCTAATGGACGACTTAAGGTCCGACAAAATATAAAAGCAGGCAATGAAAATGGACATCTACTCCATTACTCATAACTACCAACAACAATCACTCTTCACTCTCGACCTGAGAATCATCTACATATAGATTCACATATAGGAACATAAAAAAGAAGGGGTAAGAATACATTCTATAATTTACACTCTATAATAACATCGAGAATAACATTAACCATATAACAGGTCATACACAAACAACATAATCACACATTATCACAAAACGTGTACAAATAATTATGCAATGCTTATCTGCTATACTCCTATGCATGTGGTACCATCACCGAATTCTGAGTTTTTTTTACTGAAATCCTAAAACACCGAACCAAAGTTCTAAAACACCAGACCGAAGTCCTAACACCGGAATGAAGTCTCAACACCGGACCGAAGTCCTAACCTAACTTTGAAATATATGATGCATGATGCTTCAATTAAATATAAATCTATATTCGAACTTCTAAAACCATTATTAAACACCACAATTAAGGCTAACAATAGTTCTTGTGAACCTAAAAAATTCAATATTAACACCACCTATTAAAGCTAACACTAGTTCTTGTGAATATATACAAAATCAATATTAACATCATCGGTTAATGCTAACACTGTTTCTTGTAAACCTAAACAAAATCAACATCAGTTCTTATCGAGCCTCGGGGTATTAACATAGTTGGTCTCATAATACCATTATATCGTATCAACACCAGACTTACGTCATGTCTTTAACAAGTTAACCCCTATATGTTTATCAAGACATTGGTCTAAGTACTAAATGTTGATGACTTGATTTACATAACCCCTTATCAAGGTAGTAACTCATCTCAACAGTAGACTTACACCAATATTCACTTCTCACATTAGTTGTTCATAAGATACCTTAAATACGATTACCATATTCACGATGCTATTTTCACTATTCGCTCGTAATATGATCAATATACTTCAATTATATTACCTAACATCATGGAATGGATCAAGGGGTTAGGACACATCGCAAACGGTGTGAGGAAACTCTTCATACGCCAAAAACCTGTGGCCAACACGGGCTGCCCGTTTCACGTGACACATGCCATGTCACCTGTCATAGGCCGTGTCAGGCACAAGTTCCCTTCCTCATACAACACACGTCAATAACACCCGTCAGCAACACGGCCTGGCCGTGTCATTTAACATGGGCTGTGTCAGGCCCAGACACTCCCATACAAAAAACCCATTAGCGACTTGACATGAGCCTGTCAGGCTCAGGTCCTAAAAATTGTTTTTCGAATTTTCACAGGAATCCCACTCTTAAACTCATCTTCTTCAACCTAGACCTATCCCAATTCAGTTTTAAGCATATTTTATCATAGTCAAACATCCTATACTATTGAATTAAGATATATTCCTGCAATTTCTAATATCTCCAATCATCAACATCATGTTAACCCTAATTAGTAAGAACCCCGTATTATCAATCTTACCCCAACATGGCATTAATTTCTCCACGCGATTTTGACACTACATTCATATATCAAAATTTTCATGGATTAACAATAGAATCACATCATGAGATAAGAATTACAACATCATACAATGTTATCATAAACGATATTAAAGTAACCAAACAAGGGTTAAGGGAAACCCCACTATCCCATTGCCAAAATACCAAATATAGAACAATCTCCCCCTTGCCTCGATTATGCATAATTTTTCTTGAGTTTTTGGTGATGGGAGAGCCTTCTCCTTATACAACTTTTTACACGCCGCAAGTGTATGACAATGAGAAGTAATATAAAAAGATTACCGAACCACAAAAGTCAAATGTTGATTACCAAATCCTATTTTATCGGTGTATATCTAGAGCGACTGAAATTTGATATTTTATGAAACAACTTAAATTAAAAGCACTTTTACAAAAACAACTTAAATAAAAATAACTTAAATATTATGAGACAAACATGACTTAGGATTCATGATTATTTCTTAGACATATCCATATATCCATTGATTTCAGTTATGATTATAGAAAAATATATAAATTTTGGACAACACCTACTTTCGTCAGCGTGTTGTCATCTCTAAGAGGAATAATTCGTCTGCTCTCGCTAGCCCGGATTATTCATGAGAGATACTTTTATCGTATGACTATTAAAAATTGGAACTTTTCTCAACTGAGTCTGAGCACTCTCGTGATTCGCATTCAGTTGTTTAAATATATGCTTTTGGGCACCGAAACATACCCTTTTAGTGTATGGTCAGTGCCTGGGTAATCTCCTCAGCTTTGACTATCTTATTCCTCACAAAATCCTACCTTCCAAAACCTAATTTGACCATATTGAGAATTGAAGAAGTTGTTTCTCAACCATTCTAACCAGTTTTGAATCTCTTTCTCAAAAAAGTTTTAAAAGGGGAAATCAATAATGACTTTAAATTATTTTTATCCAGATTTGATAGAATTCCAAACATTCTTTTTCTAAGCGGCGTTTGCTCTTTTTTTGTGCCAAAATTTTATTTGTTTATATGAAATATTTTTTTTCAGTATCTTTTCTATTTACTTTAATTATTTTTTGTTGATGACAAAAGGGGGAGTAGATATAGCAGTATTTAAGCACTTGAAACACATAAGTTATTATCTTACTTAAATTCTAAAGGATTTTATATAGACTACTACAAATAAGACATTCAATAAGGAAGCTTTCACCTTGAACATTCAAAAACCAAGGAAATATGTCATGAGAACACCATGTTTTATTTTACTAAAAACGTTTTCTCTCGATTTTGTTTAAAAACTGAGGTAATATATATATATATATATATATATATATATATATATATATATATATATATATATATATATATATATATATCTATATATTCTATGATTTATTTTGAATTTTTCACTTGGCGTCTCTTTCAACTTTCCTTTTTTTCTTTGTTAATTTTTTTTTATTTGTATTAACCTCAGTTATATGTAGCAACTGAGAGGTAATATATTGTGTCAATATTTATTAATTACTTTTTTCAAAAGCTTCTTTTTTATTTATTTTACGAACTCATATAACTCGGTTTTCCTTAAAAACCAACATGAAAGATCTTTTAATTGAATTCCTAGAATATGGCGACATAGCATTTTTTCCTTTTATTTTATTTTTAACTAATGAATACACGTCGGTTTTCTCTAAAAATCAACATGAGAATGTTTTGCATGAAATACTCCAAAGAACTAGTCTCTAACTTTTCGTTTACCTATCAACGCTCTAACTGCATCGTCATTCTCTGCGCAGAAACTCTAGTCAATTTTCATCGTCACCCTCTCATCTAAACTCTTCTAATGATTGGCGATTTTCATTGTCACTCTCATCAAAACACGAACATCATCTTTATTTCCAACCTTAACTGAATCTTTATCATCACATTTGAGGTACTTCTTTATCATGTTTTTGTTTATATTACTGAAATGATTTTAGTTCATATAACTGAAATACTTTTAAATTATATCAAGATGAATATCATTTATATTCCCATACAACATCATTGAAATGGTTTAGCATCACTGAAATGGTTTCTCTTGATAATTATTTTTTCATTTTGATTAATATCACCAGTCATGGGCGAACTGCATTTGTTTTTCACTGAAATAATATCTCTCCATTTGTTGCCCTTACATTAGTTTTTCACTTGCATTAGTGTTAGTATCACTGAAATTCTGTCTTTGCTATTATTCTTTATTTAGATAGTCTTGACCGATACGAAAAACAACTCTCATACAACATCAACGACTCACCCGGAAGATGTTAGTGTCTCGATGAATTCGACCTCCACGACTCATACAACTACCTATACAAATACACAATATAAAAGAAAATATAGAGATTCCACGATGTATACCAAGGAGAAAAAATCCCACGAAAAGGGTATTTGCTTCCCGGTTAGAGTTGATGTTGCAACCCGCAAGGCTTATGGTGAACATGTTGAGGATTTTATGGGTTACATTACGTTACAAGGTAGAAATAAAGTGAGTACTTTGTTGGATAGTTGGCACGATGTTGACAAGGATTTGAAAAATGGCTTATGGACTGATATTGCAGTATTTATATTGAATTTTGTGATTCGTTTTACAAGTATGTATGATCATTTAATTTTTTGTTTAATATTGATAATCGCTCTATTGTGTAAAAATAAAAAGTCTTTATTGTTAGTCTGGATGATAGTATGGTGAAAAATAAAATGCTTACATATGATAGTGAGCGTTGGAGGGGTTTTAAGACACAACTCACCCATGATTAAATTACTCATCCAACACCTAAAAGTGAAGAAAAGCCTCCATACACGATGTATCCATATATTGATCAGGATTGTTAGGAGGAATTTATAAAGTCTCGCACCATTCCTAGCTTCTTGGATAAGAGCAAAAAAGGAAAGTTTAATAGATCTACAAATGTATATCCATATAGATTATCTTGTGGAGGATATGACAAACTTGAAAAGAAGATGATTGAAGAAAAAAGAAAATAAATGGAACAAGAGCTAGGTGATTCTACAAGCCTTGATCGCACTCCATCTCCACCATCGCACCATGATAAATGGAGGAGGGCACGTCAAAGAAAAGACGTTGAGTTCACATCAGAGGCTATATGCGAAGTAGCTGAAAAAATTGTAAGTAAATTCTTTTTTTCAATAATATTATTTATTTTGGCTAAATCAAATTGGTAAATATGAAATTTTATATGTGTTGTAGGATCTATTGGTTGAACAATTAAAAGTTGGCCTCTTCGTTCCAAAAGATTGTCATCACATCTTGGTTGAAGCATTTGGAACAGAGGAGTATCATAGGCGTGTTCGTAGTCTTATAAGAGGCATTGGCTTCAAGACTTATTTTGGATGATCTCGATCAACTAGAGAAGTACATATTAAGTAATAGATTTAAGAGATTCTTGTTATTAAGTTGGTGGAGGAAAGGGAGAAATGGATTCAGGAGGAACGTCAGAGGGTTCAGATGGAGGTGTGGGAGAGGGTGTTGCAAGAGAGATCCAGAAGGAGCAAAAAGAGCGAGAAAGGTTGGCCGAGGTGAAGCAAAAGAAGGAAAATAATGAGGAGTATGAAAGGATATATGCGAAATGTAACTGCTATGTGCTTGAGGTATAATTATAAGTTAAAAACTTTGCGCTGTATGTTGTTGTTATTATTGTTTGCGTTATAATCTTTTTATTGTATTTCTGTTGTCTTTTTGATGCATAAATTAAGTTCATTGGGTTTACTCAACCAAACAAATTCAAATCAGTTGGACATTCAAGAGAAGATAGTTGAGAAACTAATTGATGGTACAAGCACAAAAGAAAGTTGTTCATCCCATCAAGACAATTTTGAGACCACACCATAACAAATAGATAACATTCAGAGACTATCAATGATAGTAAAGAGTTTTCCAAATCTCTACGAGAATATAAAATTATGTCATGTTCCATATCAGTATTACATACTTCCTAAGTCTTCTATTATGGAATTTTTGAAGGGGGATAAATGGATAGACGTTTCCATATTACAACTGTGGTGCTCGTAAGTATAATTTTAACATTGAACATTTCTATTTATAGTCATACGCTCTTGTACTTTAACAATAAAAATTTGATTCTTGCAGGTACTTGCATGAGATGTGTATTAAAAGGGATTTAATAAAGTATTGTTTTGGACATCCAAATACCATTAACCTTCATGGTGGTACGATAGAAAATAATATCAAGGTTTACGTAAAAGACATGTTGTTAGAAGATAACAAAGAATGTTATTTGGCCCCTTTTTCCCACGCGTAAGTATATATTAATTTATGTTTTCATTTATAAATCAATTTTATATGTATTATTAATTATTTTGAATGTTTTTGCAGTAATCATTGACAACTAATTATTATATGCCCGAGGAAAAATATTGTAGTTATACTTTGCTTTATGCACAATCCCATTTAATGAAGTTATGTTAAACATTTTGTGTGGGTAAGTGACATTAGTTTTTATTCAAATTTGAACTTTAGTTTTGAATAGTTTTTATGCATGTTTAATGTTTACTGACATGTGTAGAGCGATGGAGGGATACAATGCAATCAAACCTAATGTAATTGGTAAAAAACCAATGATCCTTTCCCCAAAAGTAAGTATTCCTTATGATATTATTTTATTTGTGTGTATTAATTAGTAACTATATGAATATTATTTATAATCGATAAGACAATCTAACAACTATTCTTGTGGATATAATGTTATGAAACATATGCATGATATTGTCACCAGAGGCATTACAAATGGATGGAACAAGCGTAATGTATTAGCTTAATCCATATACATGTAATTTATGTATATTTTTTAATCCATATACATTGACCTTTTGAATTTTAACCCCGTCTTTATAAAAACTAAGGGGTAAAGTTCTTGCTTTTCATGTCACCCTTCATTACATCAACATTGTAACCGAGGTGAAATTCATTTCGCGTTCGACATGACATGTGTTATTTGTAGTAGTCATATGCTTTAGATTGTTTAAATTTAATTAACCTAGATAGGAGTTAGGGAGAGCTTACAAACCTTACACTATGGATGATTAGACTCAAGGGGCGCTTACAAACCTCATACCCTGAAGTCAATTAGTTAATTGAATTATCAACCATTGTTTTTAAATACTTATGTTTGTCATCATCTAAAAAAGGGAGATTGTTGGAACAAAATTGAGTTGTCCCACATCCCTTGGGTTTTGAATATAACAAAGTTTTTAAAGAAAAATTAGGTATACTAATGTTTGTTCAAGTGTGCAGGATCATAGACTAAAATTTCATATAGAATCCAAGTATTGGTTTTGACTAAGAACATTCAAAGAGAAGCTTAGAGACCAAAATCTGATGGATCAGAAGCTGAATACCAGACTCTGAAGAAGACAACTTCTAAAGAGGTCAACGCCCGAAGATTAGAGTCTGAAGGAGTCAGCCTATGAAGACCATACTTTGGAGAAGTCTTCTTATGATGATCAAAACCCGAGCTAATCAAATCACAAGGACCAAGGTGTCGCTGATAGGTTATTGTTCATCTCTGAACATTCTTTGTCACGTGAAGACCTAAGCTCTATTTCATTCATAAATTTTGCTTAGATACAATTGCTAATTCCTTTTGTAGGAAGTAATTTTCAAACTATCCTTCACCTAACCTGAAAATTTGGTGAAACATCCCAACGTCTCTTTTAAAGCTTCTCAAAGGACTCTACTGTATTGCATCTTCAACGACTATTTTCTTCTCTATTTAAGGAGCTAAAATTCTTGAAGATAAAAATACCAATGAACATCAATTAATATAAAAGAGAAGTTACTCTGTCAAAGTAAAGCAGAAGTCGAAACTTAGGATTTCTTATCCTTGTATATCTTAGAAATCCTTATGTCATAAAGATTATATTTGATGTGTATTCTTTGTACAACTCTGATTGTATATCAAATGTATTTTCCCAACAATCATTTATCTGCTAGTAGACTGTTAGAAGTATCTTACTAAGTGTTTGAGCATTGAAAGTCTCTTGCTTGTGTGCTTAAGCAAAGGAAGTCTCTTTATTGTGTGCTTGAGAAAATAAGTCAATTACTTTAGTGTTTGAGCAAATGAAGTATCTAGCTTGTGTGCTTGAGAAAAGGAAGTCTCTTACTTGTGTGTTTGAGCAAAGGAAGTCTCTTGCTTGTTTTCTTGAGAAAATTGTAATCTTTTCTGATTATAGTGAAAATATCTTGCAAGTACAAGGGGTTTGGATTACTCTTAAGTTGTGAGAGGAACCAGGATAACTCTGTGTGTTATTCTTCTTTCTTGCATTTTATATCCGTTACCTACCTCTAACTAAATCAGATTACATAACCTTGTGTTTAGAATATGACTCAAGACTTTTAAAAGGAAAGAAAAAGTCAACACAATTAAACCCCCTTCTTGTGTTTTTCTCACCTTCAACCTGATCTCTCAAGTAATGGAACCTCATTTCGATGTGTTTTCTTCTTCCGTATGCTATCGTATTCTTTGTCAAGTTGATAATAGACATGACGTTGATCTTCATGGTCATTGTTCCATGATTCTTTCATGTAATTTGTTCGACTAGATTCATCATCCATGCTTCTTGGCATGTACATAGCAAAACTGCTATGTATTCAGTCTCACATGATGATAAAGCTACCACATGTTCCTTTCTTGAACTCCATGCGACTGACACACCATCTAACATGAACACATATCCTACTGTCGATTTTTTATATTCAGCATCACCACACCAACTTGAGTCAGTGTATCCCACAAGCTTGCATTATTTTCCTTCACCGACTAAAGGAAACAAAATACCATAGTTGATTTTTCCTTTGAGATACCTTAATATCCTCTTAGTGGCTGCAAGATGGGATACCTTTGGCTTCTGCATAAATCTGCTGACCATGCCTATACAATAGGCTAAATCTGGCCTTGTGTGACATATGTATTTAAGTGATCCAATGAGTCTTCTGTACCACATTGGGTCGACATCATCTTCAGCTGAGTCTTTCGAAGGTTGCAATCTGGACTCAGTTGGAGTCTAAGTTGGGTTGCAATCTTGTTCACCTAAAATCTCTTGAGTATTTCATCTGCATATCTTCTTTAGTTCATCATCAAGCCTCTACTAATCTTGTAGAATTCGATACTAAGGAAGTATGAGAGATTTCCAAAGTTTGACATTTCAAACTCCTTACTTAAGTTATGTTTGAAATCTTTGATCTCCTTCTTGCAACTTCCTGTTATCAACAAGTCGTCGACATAAAGACATAGTATAAACAACTCATTCCTACTTCTCCTTACATACACACCATTCTCAGTTGTGCACTTGTAAAACTATTTCTCTCTCAAAAAATCGTCTATTTTCTTGTTCCAAGCTCTTGGAGCTTGTTTCAATCCATACATGGCTTTATGCAGCATGTATACTTTCCTTTTTTGGTCCTGTTTCACAAACTCAATTCGTTGTGTCACATACACCTTTTTCCCTAAAGGTTCATTCAGGAAAGTGCATTTCATGTCCATCTGACATATCGACCAATTACGTATATTGGCTAGACCAGTAACCAACCTTATTGTTTCGATTCTATCTATTGGTGCAAAGACTTCATCATTTTCGATTCCTTATTTCTGAAGAAAACCATTTGCTACAAGTCTTGCCTTGTGTCAAATTACTTCACCTTTTCGATTTAACTTGACTTTGTATACCCACTTCAGATTAATTTCCTTATTTCCTTTTGGAAATTCGACTAGCGTCTAGGCATCACTATTTTCTATGGATTTTACCTCATCCACCATAGCTTTCATCCACCTTGAGTCTTTCAATGCTTTAACTTCGTTGACTGGCTTAGTGTCTGCATAAAAGGAATATCGTACTAACTCACCTTCATCATCGACCACATCATATGATCTGATTACACATTCCTGCAACCATGCAGGCATGTTTTTGGTTCTCTGGGGGTCTGCTTGTTCTAGCTTGACCTTCGACAGATTATTGTTGAAATTCTATAAAAATTTGTCGAACATCTCTAATAGATTCACTAGCTGGTTCATTACACAAGATTCTCATTGAATTCTTCTTGATGTTATCAGTATAATCTCACTCCTTAAGCTCATATACGACCATATTCCTTCTAATCACGACTTGCTTGTTCACTAGGTCGAACAGTTTGTATCCCTCCTTTGAATGATATCCCACTAGGATCATCTGACTCGACTTATCATCAAGCTTTCTTCTTAGCTGATCTGACACATGTCTATATGCTCTGGATCCAAACACCTTCAAGTGGATTAAACTAGGTTTTCCACCATACAAATATTCTTTTGGGGTAATACCTTCAAGCCTCTTTGTCAAACATGTGTTCAATATTTATGTTGCAGTCGACACAACCTCCCCACATAGCTCATTTGGGAGATGCTTGCTTTTTAACACACTTCTCACCATATTCATAATGGTTATGTTCTTTCTTTCAGCAATACCATTTTGTTAGGAGTTTATGGTGGAACCACCTCATGCACAATTCCTTATTTTGTACACTGTGTGTCAAAATATTTTGACACATACTCTCCACCTCCATATGTCCTAAGAATATTAATCTTGTGACCACTCTATCTTTCCACAATTTCTTTGAACTTGGTGAAAATATTGATCACATAACTTTTCTTCTTGATCAAGTAGGTCCACAACTTTCTGCTATAATCATCAATAAATGTAACAATGTACTTGTTACCTCCAAGTGAATCTACCTAGAGAGGACCACACACGTTTGAGTAGATTATCTTGAGAGTGTATTTTGACTTGGTTCTTACATCCTTGTTGAAGTTGTTTTTGTGTTTCTTTGCTTGAACACATTCTTCACATACTTCTTATGGAATATGGATTTCTGGTATGTCTGAAACCATGTTCTTCCTCTTCAGATTACTAATGTCATTAAATTTCAAGTGATCGAGCCTGTAATTCCATAACCATTCACCTCTGCTAGCTGAAGTCGCCAGGCTCTTGTGTTCCAACACATCAAGTTCAATTCTGAAGGTTCTATTCTGAGACATGGGAGCCTTCAAGATTAACCTGTTACTTGAGTTGATCACTCTCATCATTCTATCTTTGATCAATACATTGTAATTCCTCTCGATCAGCTGACCTATACTTAGAAGATTACTCTTCATGCCAAGTATGTATAACACATTGAAAATTATTGATCGTTTACCATCCTTTGTCATGATCAGAGCATCACCAATACCTTCAGCAGATAGGGTATTGTTGTTTTCAAATTTTACCTTGTTCTTTGACGATGGTCTGATGTTGATAAACCAATCTTTTCTTCCATTTATGTGCGATGAGCAACCTGAGTCAAGATACCATTGATCTTTGAATCTTTCTTTTTCTTTTGTTGTGACCATTAACATCACTTTGTATTTTGCAAGCTTTGCATCACTTTCTTAATCTTTCTTGCCTCCTCGACATTGACTTGCATAATGGTCATACTTTTGATAACAATTATAGCACTAGATATGACTTTTATCAGGTTTTCTTCCATCGTGATCAGTGGATTTTGATGCACAGTCTTCTATATATATATACTTATGCATTTCCATGTTTTAGTTTGGTTATTTTCCCCTTTTAATGTGTTTTTATAATTTATCTTATTTTTACACTTATTTGTTTTTCGCAGTTTATTTTCAGCATTAGCAGTCTGTACGAATAAATTCATAACTGGAGCTAGGAGTATCGGATCAAGGCGTGCTACCAGTTGTTGGAAAGCTAACAGAAAGAGATACGACTTTTATGAAGAAGTAAGAAGCTAATTCAGACTGTAACATGGTTGAAAAATCCGTTGAATCCTTCAGCACTAGACTTATATTTTGTGTTGGGTTATTTAGCTTGGGCATGGGTTATGTTTTGACCAAATTAGGTTTATTATACTTTTCCTATAACCTAAGCAGCCGAAAACAGTACACGGTATCACTATTCACGAAAATTTGAAAGCTTGTGCAAATTCCATGGAGAACTAATCCCTCTGATTCGATCTGCCGTAATTCAGGTTCAAAAACTTGAGATTATTATAATGTTAATTTTAGTTTAATTCCTTTCAATGATATTTTATGTTCTTGTATGCTTAATTCGATTGCATGAAATATATTGATTCAATTTGATTGATTGTATGATCCTAACATAGGCACGTCACGTTTGCTTAATTCGTTTTTGTGTTTGATCAATCATGTTTGCTTAATCCATGAAAACTTATCCCGTTTGCTTAATTTAGACAATAGGATCATACATCTCACAAACTTCACCGCGCTTGTCATTGAGTTTGTATCCAAATAGGAATAGACAATCCGCTTAGGGTATTAAAATTATATTAATCGATGATAGTAGGAACTGAATCGGTAGATTGAATTATTTCATAATCACTTATTCCATAACAACTTATTTCAAGAATTGCTTTTAATAATCACTTTTTCTTAATCGAACACCAAACCAAACAACCCCCCCTAATTCGATTTACCTTTGGATAATAATAATCAAGAATCCTTGAGAGAACGATATCTAAGTTAAAATTGTCGCCGTACTACGTTTTTGAAAAACACTCGTTTTGACCCGTGCGCGACAACGGATCAAATTGGCGCCGTTGCCGGGGATTCTTGATTATATTAATCATTTTTAGAGTCATAGGTTTAGTGTCTACGCGTCTAGATCCTAGTTTCCTCACGGTTCTGCCCAACTCGCGATTTAGAGTCCAAAAAGTGAAAAAAATCGGTATTTGGGAAAATTGCGTCCGATTTAAAATCTGTTCCGACAGTCTTGTGTAAAAAAATTCTCTGATCATTTATCCCTTACTACAAAGTAGTTAAGGGTCTTTGCTTTCAATTTCCCAAATTCCTCTTTTTTCTATTTTTTTATGAATTTTTTACTGTTTTCATATAGTCGAAAAAAATCGAAAAAAAATTCAAAATTATATTTTTAAGTCATTAGATTAAATTCAGTGTCACTTTATTTTTCTGAATTTATTTTGATCAATTCCCTTCTTTGTGTTTGTTTCTGACTTTTAGGGACATTGTCGACATTTTGAATATTGTTGCTGCATTGTTGTGCGTTAGTCTTGGCTACTAGGTCTTGCTGTTCTGAACTTGTTGCTTTTGATCCTGAAGTAGAGAGAACTTTGCACACACAACGTAGAGCAGTCCAGGCTAGTTCATCACCCATAATTGAGTTTGATTCTGAGTCCGACTATTTGCATAACTTGTTTGCTTCTGATTCTGAACTTGTTTTTGAAATGGTGACAATAGAACCTTAAGGCAATTGGCTGCACCTGATGTGAATTATAATGGATTGTGTATTGAATATGATGTTGTTGTTATTCCTTTTGAATTAAAATCGGGTTTAATACACTTGTTGCCCAAGTTTAATGGTCTTGCAGGTGAGGATCCGCACAAACATTTGAAAGAATTCCAGGTGGTGTGTTTTACACCATTGAAGCCTGAAGGGATCACTGAAGATCACATCAAACTTAGAGATTTTCCTTTTTCATTGCAGGGTGCAGCAAAGGATTGAATATATTATCTCGAGCCAAATTCAATTGCAAGCTGGAATGCCCTGAAAAAAGTGTTCTTAGAGAGATATTTTCCTGTCTCCAGAGCTGCCTCGATAAGAAAGGAGATTTGTGGTATTAGATACAGTAATGAGTCATTGACCGAGTATTGGGAGAGATTCAAACACTTGGTATCCAGCTGCCCTCAGCACCAGATCACTGAGCAACTACTCATCCAGTACTTTTATGAGGGTTTGATACCGATGGATAGGAACATTCTTGGTGCTGCTAGTGGTGGAGTACTTGTTGATAAGACTCCAGCTGTTTCCAAAGCCCTTATCGAAAATATGTCCCTTAATTCCCAACAGTTCACTACTAGAGACAATTCTGTGCAAAGCAAAGGCGTGAATCAAATTCAGGTTTCTTCCAACAAAGCTTTAGAGACCAGAGTTGACGAGTTCACTGCCTTAGTCAAACAATTGGCAGTAGCAAAACCTCAAACAACAACAGTGTGTGGTATTTGTACTTCTCATGAGCACCCGACCGATACTTGTCCTATTCTGAGAGACGAGTCCATTACAGAGTTGTCTCAAGCTTATGCAGCCAACCTTTACAATCAAAACAGGTACAATAATATTCCTGACCTGTCCACCAACAAATACCATCCCAATTGGAGGAACCATCCCAACCTTCAATATGGAAACCCACAACATAACCCACCTCAAGTGGCTTCCCCTGCACCTTTTGGACCATCCTTAGAAGATCTTGTCAAACAAATGGCCGCCAACAATCTCCAATTCCAACAAAGGACCGATTCTAGCATTCAGACCTTGAACACGCAAATGGGACAACTTGCTACTCAAATAAATAACATGCAAGCCCAAAGGTCGAACCAGCTTCTAGCCCAAACAGTTGTCAATCCAAAGGATTCTAATGCTAATGTGAGTGCGATTTCGTTGAGATCTGGAAAAGTTACAGAAACAGCCCCTGGAAAAAATAAAAAAGTTATTGAGGTAACATCTGAACCTGAACCTACTCCATTTGAACCCGTTTCATCTAAAAAAATTAAAGAAAAGGAGTATGTGCCACCAGTCCCCTTCCCACATAGAGTTCTGAAAAATAAAAGAATTGAGGAGGGAGACAAGGAAAGAGAGATATTGGATGTTTTTAGAAAAGTTGCGGTAAATATTCCGCTTCTTGATGTAATTAAACAGGTTCCTAAGTATGCAAAGTTTCTGAAGGATTTGTGTAAAAATAAGAGGAGGATTAAAGGAAGTGAGAGAGTTAATTTAGGAAGAAATATTTCTGCTTTTATTCAGCCCAAGCCTTCATCTGAAAAAGTTACAGGCGAGAAAAATGTTTCAGCCATCACTCAGCTCTTGCCACAAAAGCAGAAGGATCCAGGAACTTTTACTGTCCCTAGTACCATCGGGGATAGTAAATTCGAGAATCGCATGCTTGATTTGGGAGCGGGCATTAATGTTATACCTACTTCTATTTATAACAACTTTAATCTTGGTCCTTTGCAGCATACAAGTTTGATCGTCCAACTGGCGAACAGGAGCAATGCACGCCCGACTGGCGTAGTGGAAGATGTCCTTGTCCAAGTTAACAATTTAATTTTTCCTACAGATTTTTACATTCTGGACATGGAAGGAGAGACTAAGACAAGCAGAGCTCCCATCATTTTAGGTAGACCGTTCATGAAAATGGCGAAGACAAAAATTGATGTTGACGATGGAACCATGTCCATGGAATTTGGTGACATTGTCGCAAAATTTAACATTTTCGATGCCATGAAACACCCCTTGGAAGAGCATTCCGTTTTTCATATGGAATTGATATCTGAGCTGGTTGAGGACACTTGTTCTGATTTATTTTCACTTGATTTTCCATCTTTATCTGGTTTCGATGATATCTACTCATGTGTTGATTGTACTGACACTAAACTTTATGTTGTGTGTACTGAGATTGATGCTGCCTTGTAGCCTAATACATTTCCTACAGGTGAAGTTGTTGCCGATGAAGCTGTTTTTTCAGTTGATGCTCTTGACATCCCGGCTGCCCCAAGCATTCCATTCGTCGAGCAACCCCTGTCTTTAGAGCTAAAACAACTCCATGAAAACCTGAAATATGCTTATTTGGAGACTAATGAAAAACTCCTTGTTATTATTTCTTCTAACCTTAATTTCGATCAGGAAGACAAGCTTTTGTAGGTTTTAAAGAAGCACAAGAAGGCAATCGGGTGGACATTAGCCGACCTCCCAGGTATTAGTCCGTCGATGTGCATGCACAGGATATTACTTGAGGACGGAGCGAAAACAGTAAGGCGTCCCCAAAGGAGGCTTAATCCTTTGATTCTTGATGTTACGAAGAAGGAGGTAACCAAACTCTTGCAAGCAGGTGCCGTTTATCCTATCTCTGACAGTAAATGGGTAAGCCCAATGCAGGTTGTACCTAAGAAATCAGGACTCACAGTGGTAAAAAATGAAAAGAATGAACTTGTTCCTACTAGAGTTCAGAACAGCTGGAGATTTTGTATTGATTACAGGAGATTGAACCAGGCTACAAGAAAGGATCACTTTCCTTTATCGTTCATTGACCAAATGCTTGAATGACTTGCTGGTAAATCACATTACTGTTTTCTTGATGGTTTTTCAGGTTACTTTCAGATTCATATTGCACCGGAAGATCAAGAGAATACCACTTTTACTTGTCCCTTCAATACTTTTGCTTACAGGAGGATGCCTTTTGGTCTTTGCAATGCTCCTGGCAGTTTCCAATGATGCATGATTAGCATTTTTTTTGATCTCATTGAAAATTGCATGGAAGTCTTTATGGAAGATTTCACTGTCTATGGTTCCCCTTTTGATGCATGCTTGAGCAGTTTAAGCTTGATTTTAGAAAGATGCATCGAAATTGATCTCGTTTTAAATTATGAAAAATGCCACTTTATGGTTAATCAGGGAATTGTATTGGGTCACATAATTTCAGAAAAAGGAATTTCTGTTGACCCTACTAAAATAGATGTGATTTCTACACTGCCTTACCCTTCTTGCGTTCGCGAGATTCGTTCTTTTCTTGGTCATGCAAGTTTTTACAGGCGTTTCATCAAGGATTTCAGCAAGATAGCTCTTCCGTTGTCAAACTTCTTGAAGAATGATGTCACTTTCAACTTTGATGACAAATGCAAACAAGCGTTTGACTTCTTGAAGAAAGCATTGACCTCCACTCCCATAATCCATCCACCGGACTGGACCCTCCCTTTTGAGATTATGTATGATGCGTCTAATTATGCTGTTGGGGCTGTCCTTGCACAAAGGGTTGACAGGGCTACCCATGTTGTTTACTATGCTTCTAGAACTTTAGATTCTGCACAGTCAAATTACACTACCACTGAAAAAGAACTGCTAGCTATTGTTTTTGCTCTTGATAAATTCAGATCATATTTGCTAGGTTCCAAGGTTGTTGTTTTTACTGACCATGCAACATTAAAGTAATTGCTGAAGAAGCCGGATGTAAAACCGAGATTAATTCGGTGGATGTTGTTGCTCCAAGAATTTAATGTAGAGATTAAAGACAAAAGTGGAGCTGAGAACTTAGTGGCTGACCACTTGAGCAGGATAGAGAGAGATGCAGATCCTTTTCCTATTCAGGATGACTTTGCTGATGAGCATCTTTTTCTTTTGCATGAGATTACACCTTAGTTTGCTGGCATTGTTAAATTTCTTGTTGCTGGTGTTTTTCCTACAGGTGCATCTAGATCACAGATTCACAAACTCAAGAGTGATGCCAAATATTATGTTTGGGATGATCCATATCTTTGGAAGTTTGGTAGTGATCAGGTAATTAGGAGATGTGTCCCTGACTATGAGGTTGAATCCATTTTGAAATTTTCTCATGCATCTCAAGTCGGCGGACACTTTGGTCTGCAAAGGACTGTAAGAAAAGTCCTTGATTCAGGTTTCTATTGGCCAACTATTTTTAAGGATGCTTATGAGACTTACGACACTTGTAAAGAGTTCCAGATAGCAGGTACAAACATCACTCGCAAGAGTGAAATGCCTCAACAACCTATGCTTTTCTTTGAGGTATTTGATGTATGGGGAATCGACTTCATGGGTCCTTTTCCTGTATCATTTGGTTTCCTTTACATTTTGCTTGCTGTTGATTATGTTTCAAAGTGGGTGGAAGTTATCCCCACTAGGACTAATGATTCTAGAGTTATTGCAAATTTTGTCAGGTCTAATATCTTTTGCAGGTTTGGAATACCACGAGCTATCATAAGTGACCAAGGCACTCATTTCTGTAACCGCACCATGGAAGCTTTGCTCCGGAAGTATGGAGTTGTGCACAAAGTCTCTACTTCATATCACCCATAAACTAATGGGCAAGCTGAGATCTCAAATAGGGAGATCAAACAGGTTTTAGAGAAAATGGTGCAGCCAAACAGGAAGGACTGAAGCAGTCGTCCAGAAGACGCACTTTAGGCCCAAAGAACAACTTTCAAGACACCCATTGGGATGTCTCCTTATCGACTTGTTTTTGGTAAGGCATGTTGTAACAACCCAATTTTAGTAATTATTTCTTATATTATTATTATTATATTATATTTTATTTATTTGGAGTGTTAATTAATTAATTGGTTGTTAGGTAGTATAACAATTGAGTATATTAATTAATTTGGTGTGTTAATTAATTATTTAGTTGATATGAGATATAATTGAATAATTAATTATATTAATTAATTTGGTGTGTTAATTGTGTTGGTTTAATTTATTTGAATTAAATAGAGATATTATAATACTAGGTACTATTGGACCTATTAATTAAATTAGAGGTATCATTCCTTAAGCCCAAATGCAATACTAGTATATAAGAGGTGAGGAGAGTGAGAATTAGAATTCATTTGATCATTTGACAACAATAGAGAAAGAGAAGAGGAAAAGTAAGGAGAAGAGGGGAAGAACAAGAGAGAAGCTAGGATTTCTAGAAAATTGAAGAGGTAAGGGGGTAATCCTTATTATTATGGGTTAGTATGATTGGGTCAATGGGTAGAAGTATGTTTAAGTTAAAATCCCTAATTTTGTATGGTTGTTTGAAATTGTTAGGTTTTGATGATTATTCTTGATTTGTGGTGATTTGATT